>NW_027184085.1:44110463-44434327 GCF_041296385.1 Aphelocoma coerulescens
AAACTAATGGCACTACCAGGAAAAGAAGTCAAGAGAATCAGGATCACAGAATCACACAATCACAGAATAAGCTGAGTCAGAAGGGATCCTCAAGGACCATGGAGTCCAGCTCCTGGCTCTGCACAGCACCATTCCCAAGAGTCACACCATGTGCCTGAGAGAATTGTCCAAATGCTCCTTGAACTCTGTCAGGCTGGTGCTGTGACCACTTCCCTGGGGAGCCTGTTCCAGTGCCCAACTGCCCACTGGGGGAAGAACCATTTTCCTAATACCCAGCCTAAACCTCCCCTGACACAACTTCAGGCCATTCCCATGGGTCCTGTCACAGAAAAGATATCAATGCCTGGCCCTCCTCTTCACCTCAAAAGGGACTTGTAAACTGAAATGTGCTCTCCCCTCAGTCTCCTCTTCCCCAGGCTGAACAGAACAAGTGACCTCAGCTGCTCCTCACACAGCTTCTCCTCTGGGCCCTTCACCACCTTTGTTGCCCTCCTTTGGATGCTCTCCAAGAGCTTCATGTCCTTCTTATATTGCATCACCACAGCATTAAAGGTGAGGCTGCACCAGTGCAGAGCAGAGTGGGACAATCCCCTCCCTTGACCAGCTGGCAATGCTTTGCCTAACGGCAACAGCTTGGGAATTTACAAGTCTGTCAGGACTGGGGGAAAACCAGTCTTGTTCAGTTGTCTCAGCCAGTGTCTTCCACTTTACTCACTTGCTTTGTCATATTCTTGTTTGTAATCTGTACTTGGGTTAGGGTTTAAGTGGCTCAGTTACTGCTTTGGTGTCTTGGTTATGCACCTGTGAGGACCAGCCTGCCTGCCAGAGCTACTTACAGCCACCCTTACTCCTGCTTTCCCTCAAAAACTGGATGTTGTGTAAGCTGAAGGCCAAAGCACGCCGCCACACAGGTTACCACTCGGCATAATAATGTCTAAACCACACTTTTCTTGTTGGAGGATGAAAAGCTGCCCATCCATGAAACATATCCATCTCTGGATGTTTTTCTCTCTTGGTCACTCGGCTCATGACGGCATGTTGGTGGAGCTGGAACATAATCCTGCTGTCTTCTGGGGCTCCACCTCCACAGATTTGCTGTGTGCCAGGTTAAGCCAGTGTCACTGTGTTATGTCTGGGATGCAGTGTACAAAGCTGGGTCCCCACCTGGTTACCAGCTAATGAGTGTCCCTCTGTTTCCTGCCTTTTCCTGCTCTGCATCTTTTCTTCAGGTCTGTCCCTTTTTCTGCCAAGCCTGGTACATGCTGATTGGCTAAGTGGGAGCAAAGGAAAACAAGCTGTCACTCACATTTGTCCTCACTACCCTGCCTCCTTCAGTGCCAGAGAGAAGATAAATTGACTCTCAATCCCCTAAGGCTGGTCTACAATACCTTACAGCATCTAATGGATTTTAACACCTCCGGGAAAGCAGTCTTTAAACCAAATGTCCATACAATAACTAACTTAATTTTGCATTTAGTAGTGGGGATAGTGAAAAATGTCTGAACTACAGAGGCAGTAAATTACCTCTTTGAGGAGTAGTTTGCATTTCTTGTTGCCAGGAGCACTACAAATGACACATTCCATGGATTTATTTGCCGTGTTCCTGAGGAAAGTGTTAGAAGGTCAGAATTGCAAACTGCATGGAAAATGCACTAGCAACTCTTCACTCTGTTTGTCCTGAGGATTCTTCTGGCTTGCTGGGAGTACTTTTTCTCTTATGAACACAAACTTGCTTGCAGGGTCTGGGCAAAATTAGGTACTCTAGTTTTGGGTAATCATTTGTTAAGAATCACACTGACAGGAGCACTGAAAGACCACCAACAGGGAATCCTTGCTGACTGGAGAGGGTGTCTGTCCTCCGTTGTAGCTCTTGAGCTCATAAAATTCCACTGGTTCCATTCTCTGAACTGGTCTTGAGCATTCGCAGTTTCTCAGGAACTGGTTACTACAATAGTAGGATAGAGTTTAAGAGATTTAAAAAAAAATTTTGCATACCCTGAGTAACACAACTAGGGGACTTGAAAGGAGGGCTTGGGAAAGTGGAAAAATTCCTGGATTAGGCTGATCAATCTATGGAAAAAAGAGTTTGCTACAAGGCTGTGGTCGGAAGGAATAGCTGTTGAAAAGGGAGCTTGTTAAATGTCTATTGTAGAAATGAATGCTTATAAGTCATCAGGTTCTCTGTCGAAAATACTTTCTAAAAATACAACAAAACCAACTCTGCTCCTTCTGACAGTGCATGCACACCGTGTCTCCTTGTTTGTTGACTTTAAAGATCTGATGCCAGGGTCTTTTGTCTACCATATTTACAAACTGAATCCGTACCTTTGATCTTCGTGGAAAAAAAGTTTCTGAGCAAGCTCAGTCTTGTCAGAAAAGTTTCTCACTGCTTAATATGGGACGGACTGTGTTTCTTCCAACTGCCAAGTAAAACCCAACATAGTCCTGCAAACAGCAGCAAAACCTTGGTATTAACCATATAATGATGGTCAGGTCTTTGCCTCCTGTTTAGATGAGAAATTCCGTAACCCTAATTGCAAACGTAGAGACAGAAAACTTCATTGCTGTGCTGGGGTTTGAACATCTAGCTATGATTCAAAAATTAGAAAAATCTTACTCAAATGCTCCAGCCTTGGAAGAAACATTTTGCACCTTGAGAAACATTTACGTGAACATAGTGATTAAAGGGAAGTAGACACGTGGGGAAAGGTGTGACCTGTCCAAAGCATCATAGCAAACCAATTGCAGATTTAGGAGCAAAACTTTGCTCTTGACCTGCAGCCCATACATTATCTCTTGAACTTTGCGTTTTTCTGTGAACTAACTTGAGTAGAAACCACACTTTTTAGTGACTGGAGGCAACCTTTAGATAGTCTAAAGTAGGAAATAAGTGACTTGATATTATTAATAAGAAAGACGATAAGTTCAATAGCTAATAAGAAAGGAAGCCAGTCAGGTACTGGGTAAACATGAAGTTACTTGTATTGGGTTGGTATTTCCAAAAATTCTCCTCTAAATGCTGCCGGGAGGCTGCTTCAAGGGGCAGAATGGAAGAATTCAGGATAAGTTAGCTTTTAATTTTTTTGTCAATAGGTTCTCTTTGCATATCAATTTTATGAAACCCAAGGTTTCCTTCTTTCCATGAAACAGACTGCTGGATATACTGACAATCTGTTAGAGACTGTGGAGCAGCAAAGATAAAAAAGAATAAATAGTGGAAACCACAACTGCTCAGGGGATTTGTTTTTTAATTCAATGCTTTCACTATATTTTAGGCACTCAACTTCTGTTTCCTGAAACTCAATTCAACAATGCGAAGCCTGAGCACTGAAGTATACAGTATTACTGTACACTTAGCCCCACATCTAATAGTGAATGCTTAGTAGTAGAAGCTGGTTTCAATGTGTATGGAGCCACAAAATTGCTGTCATTATTAGCAGAAGTGATTCCTTCAGCATGTCATCCATCTTGGGAAAGGAAGATATTTTCAGTACTTCCTTCTCTGATGTACTGAAATCGTTCAGACTTTCAGATTGTCAGCCCAATCACAGCTCTTCTTTTTCACATGTCCCAGTTTTGCTAGGAAGCTTTGAATTATTTACACAATAGGATTGTCTGCACTGGGAATAAAAGATTTGCTGCAGGCAAATCTGAAATCTAAGTGAAAAGGCATCTGGTTGCTCGGCATGGGGACTTACTCTCACAACCCAGAGGCTAAGAGTAAACAAGAAAAAGAACAGGTGTTTAAGAAATGGTTAAAGTCCCCCTATGTTGTAACCGCTGCACTCTGCCTAGCAGGCTGCTGCTGCCTGACAGCTCAGTGAGGGTTTCCTAGGGCCATGTGATCGGTCTCATCCCAGAGTCCATTTGGGACAGCCCCGCGATCTGGCTCTGGCAGCCAGCAGCGTTACAACGCAGTGGTGGTAAAGAAGGTAGAGAAGGGTCTCCCATGAGGGTCTGAGATGGCTTTAATCATATCATGTGCCTGCGATGTTATGAGGTAGAGAGACAACGTGGGCCGAGTGCGGCGTGGTTTTGTCAGCGGCCCAAGGGCAGTCCCTGGGCGGGGTTGGGGCACAGGAGCAAATAGGGAGAAACCGAGGGAGTGGCCAGGGCTAGGGAGGGAACAGAGGGAACATGTGAAATATGAAAAGCAGTGGATTAACAGATCCCCACACCCCTAGACACCCAAGTCTGTGGCTGCAGTCTAAGAGCAGTGAGCACATGATCCCCATGTGTACGACCACGCATATGCATGTGTGCATTTGAGTGTGTGTGCACGCTCATCAAGAAGGGAAGGAGCTTTCCCAGTTGAAGCTGCATACTTGCCTTCATATGAGGAAGCTGCCCCTCATAAAGCCATGGCCAGGAGGAGCCTCTGACCATGCCATTATCACAGAACCAGAACCAGATATTCCCCTGAACCTCCCTGTCGTTCAGCCCTGTGGCACAGCACAGTCTTGAGGGAGTTGTCAGGGGGCGCTGCAACTTGAAAGGAGGCAGGATGTCTGTCTCTCCTTCATCCAATATCATCATTTCCATCCAAAGGGAAAGTGGCTCCTGGTTCCAGTCCCACCAAAGCTTAGGTAAGGACTTACAGGGCTTAACTCCAAGCAGCATTTCCTTCACCGTTGGCTGTAACTGAGTAACTCCCCTCCCCTCTATGTTGGTCAAAGGGTCTTGTTCTACTGAACAATGTTTCAGTCTTGTAAGTTTGAATAATTCCCTTGGAAAGCGTAATTTCAAATATGCAGTGCCATCTTCCATGACTACAGTAGGAGAGTATTTGGTGAATATCAGCTTGAACATTTGTTGCAGCGGATACAGTAATAGCATCATTGTTATAGTAAAAACTATTTTGACATTTCATTGAAACATAAGGGACTATGTCAGCACTATAACCACCTGTAAACTGGTAAAATAAAAGTATCTATTTAAAACCATGTCTTCATAAGTATATGTGACAGCTTTGGAATACTTGATGCAGACAAGTTTTGTGATAAAACTTTGATATATAGAATGACATAAATTAAATAAAGTAGATACCGAGTACTTTATTGAAACACGGCTATTCCAATGATTCTAAGGCTTCAAGTACCAGAGGGACTTGATGGGCTTTGTAGGACTGTTCTGTGTCTTTATCTGAGCTCTGTTTTCTTCTTACAATCAGTGTGCAAAATGCCTGTTGGTCACGACAGTGTAGAGAATTGGTACCCTATGGCTTAGATTTTATATGGAAACCAATTGTAATTAATTTATCAAATTCTGTTAATTAAAACTATCCAAGACTTTTTTTGTCTCAAAACAGACTCCTGAATGGGTTGGTTGTACTTAAGTACTTAGAGATTTCTATGGGTGCAGGAGAGGCAAGGCTGAAAGTATCACAGATGGTGAATCACACTGGAAAACACCCTGAAAAAAACATTGTGTGCTCCTCTGAGCAGAGTCCCTGGACTTTTCTGGAGAGCCACAGTACTGGCAGACCAGTAAGTATTATTCTTTTTGGGGTGGTTGCCTGTTCCATGGTGTTTCAATGTTAGACTTACAGCAGGACTAATGTGGTACAATGCAGTCACAAGAAGATAATACACCTGAATGTAATGCAGAAATATTCCTTCCTACATGATCAGGCACCTTGTTGGAGCATATTTAGCTTTTTCAATGAAGAGCAAGGGGAATTTTCTTCTGAAAATTGAGATGTGCTAAAGGAGACTTCACAGAAGCAGTTAATACATGATACAGAAAAGCAGCTTACTTCTGAAAGTAGTTAGTAAGAGTTGTGCATTACACTGACCTAGCTGTGGGTTTCTGGAAGAGCTGCATGGAGTGAGAACTTTTCTTTTTTCCAGGAACAGCTTCCTTGATGCTCCCTCTTCCCAAGGATTTTAGAAAAGATAATGTGATAGTAGTCCTCATAAGCAAGCAGAGCTGAGGGTCCCCTATTTTCTGTGTCACCTTTGTAGGCTCTTCAAAGAACCAAGGGGGAACAGACTCATTTGTTAGGGGTTCAGCTGTGTGAGAAGAGGGGAAAGATTAGGACTAATGCAGGGAATACAGTTGACTGCAGGGACATGGCCTGTATAGGGAAATACAGAACATTTCCTTCAAATCTGTTCTTAGCATAACATATGAAGCTGCAAGAACTGGCTGGTTGTGCATTTGCTAAAGAATTGATCCCATATAGTCATAGCTTTAAAAAACCCACAATTTTAGCTATGTGTTGCACTGAATTTCAGAGTGCACCCCTTTTGCATTAGGAAAACAAATTGCTCTGACCATAGAGTTTCTTTGGTGTAGTTCTTGGAATGTTTGAATTCAACCACTTCTGTGATGTACTGATGAAGGAGGATTTCTGCCTCAGGAATCACTGGCAAAACAGCAGTGAGCCATTTATCATACTACACAGCTAATATTAAACAAACCCACTTTTCTAAATTAATGAGGACAGTTGTCTGTAAAAGCTTCAGGGCTGAGCAGGAGATGTCCTGCGAAGTTAAAACACTGAGTCTCCCCAAGGAGAGACAATATTTTTATTTCAATGAAACTATTTTACAAGCCCTGTACTAAATTCACTAGTTTCTATTTTGTCCAACAAACAGAATGAGTCACTAAAAGATGAATAAGGAAAATCATCATGTTAGCTGCTTTCATTCTGCCTTCTGACTGTTCCTAGTTAGATAATCCTTTAATTATTTGTGAAGAAAGGCCTCTTTTGAGTTCTCCATTGGACTGAAAAAATTGCTCCTTCTCATCATCCACAAGCAGTCTGGCTCGGGCTCCTGGCACACAGAAAGGTTCCTGCATTACTTTGGTTTATGCATATATATAAATGAGCCAGCCACGTTTCATCTGGATTCATTTAATCAGAGATCAAGGACAAGATTTGAGGGTAGCAGACGTGTGCTACTTGCTCCCCAGAACTCCTGGAAGTGCTGCTTCCTTCAATTTTTCACACGTAGTTAAGGTTCAGTAACCTTGTATTGCATGTTGTTACACAAGTGCTGTATGCACTTTACCAAGCTGCTTCTTATAGAAGCAGAATCCATTCTGAAGAAGTAGCTCTTTGCTTTGGGTCAAATTGTTCCAGTATTCTCAAAATTCAGCAGTCACACCTGAGTCCAGGTTTCAGATACATGAAGGCTGCTCAGCCCTCCGCACATCAGTTCAGTGGGGGTGTTTAATGTCCTTCTGCGTGAATTAGAATTGATGTCATCTATGATTTTGATATTCATTACTGCCCAAATGGGATGAAGAGGAAAAGCAGAAGAAAGGTAAAATTATGAGATTAACTAATCTTGATGTTTCTTTTTCTCCTCACTCAGTGCATGTTATTTAGGTGACTCTAAGCATAGTCAGTCATTAAGTCAAGTAGGCTTCCCCTTCCAAGTTTGATTGAGAATGTAAAAGTCTTCCCAAAACAGCTATATGCAGTGAAGTGACACTTAAATAACAAATTGCCTTGAAACCTTCTTGACTAAAGGGCAGTAAATCACACACTGGGCAAGTAACTGGCTGGTTACTTTCTGCTTAGGTCTTAAATCATGGCTGTTACGGTGAACCATGGAAATGGAGAAGATTAAGGCTGTACCTAGCTTAAGACACTGACAGCCTAGAGCTTTGCAGAGAAAGGTATCATTCTGTTTCATTACTTGCAGCAGAGTAACTGTGTAGTGCAGGCCTGGATTGCTTTCCATGAACACATCAGGAGGGCTGTGCATGGCATCTGGAACACCTTTCACTCTTTGCTAAACAAAAGTGGTATCTTAATACATTAACTATGTTTCAACAGACAAGAAAAAAGGTAATATCAGTGCATCAGGAATAACTCCTCAAAATGCCTTTGTGAGGGTGGTAAGCTACTGATGCTCTATTAAAAAAGAAATCTGCTTGCCAAGAACATGTAGGAGAGTGAATGCTGCCAGTTCTGCCTTTCAGTACTGCAAAGCTAAGGTTCAAACCTGCCATGGCATCCTATAGCCTGTCAAGCAGTGTCTTCTGCTACCACTGGCCTTTGTCTGAAATCTGTTGTGCCAGTTTGGACAAATTTGGAGGAAAGTATCTTCTGATACAAAGCAGGTTACAACCAGCCTTCCCCCACCAGGTTAGGGAAAAAAAAGAAATTTTCATCGAAGGAAAATGAAAGAGATCAAAACTATTTATTTAACAAGCACACAGGAAAAGGATAATGAATGCTAAATGATAGAACCTCAGAGCTGTGGAGAGAAACCTGGGAAGATTTCAGAGTCCTTCTGTAGATGTGGTCTCTCTCCTCCTCCTCAGAGCTGGGTCGGTGTGGGCCCAACTCCAGGGCCTCGGTGGAAAATTCTCCCGATGCATTCTGATGTTGAAACAGTCCAGAAGAGAAGAAGGGAAAAAACCCCCGAAGTCCCAGGAAAACAAAGTTCAACTCTCCGTCTCCCTCTGGAGAAAAAGAGCTGAAAGCTGGCTGAAAAGCAAGCAGGCTGCTTCCTCCACTCTTGCTGCTGCAGAAGCAGAGGAGTCTGTGTGTCTGTGTCCCTGAACAACTGCTTTGAAAAGTTAGCTCGGTTTTCTCCTCTTCCCGCCCTCAGGCTCAGTTTAAAGGCACAGAAAGGCACAAAATTAATTTCTGGGCACAGAGCAGTGATAGGGGATACACATCATAAAGTCACCCCGTTTGTGTAGTCTGCACTTGACTGTCCTATATTAGGTGTGCTTTCTTTTTCATAAGAGGAGATGGAAGGTGAGGCTGATGCTATCAGAACACAAGCTATGAAAACAAAACAAAGAAAGGGAACTGAACAAAGAGTGCAGTAGCTCACCTGTAGCTTGTCTTGGTCTGGTATTTTTTTTATATGTGAAGATAATTATTTGTTAACACTGATAATGGCTAATATGGAAGTTACCAAAAATTGTACTCAATGTATGGCAAATATTCACAAGTTGTGGTCGGACATCAGAGTGACTCAGCATGGCTTAATGTGTGTGTGTATGCACTGACATATACAGAGAAAATGCTTCCTAGGATGGGTGTCATATTTGACTTAAGTATCACCTAATATATGAAAGATACCTATTCAGTTTCAGTCTGAGCCTGGATGGAGAGCTCCCTCACCTTTTGAGTGCTCAGCCCTTTAAGAGCTATCCTCTACTAGTCAGCCCTCAGCTTACAGAAACCTATCTCAATATATAAAGCCCTTGTCTGTGTCATCTTTATCATTATTTCTGTGCACCTTAGAGTTATGAATACCTTTCAAACTAGATTTAAGGGTCTGGGCCTTGCATCCTTCACTGTTACAACATGTTGAGCTGCATCCCCAGAGACTGCCTTGGGTCTGTTCCCTTTGTTACATGGGCAGGGTATGCTTTGAAAAATATTAAGCACTGGAAAGTGACCTTTTAACTCACTGGTGCCAAGAAAGAACTTAATGCATGAGGTAGCCTGTACTCAACACATCCAGAGACAGATGCAGCTAGCTCATTCTCTAGGGATTTGTCTAGAAAGACTGAGGCACTTTTAAGCTCAAAAGTGAAATTTTGCGTGATTGACAAGAAACCAAAACTAAAAGATAAGAAGCTTCAGGCTCCTCTGAGAGAGAAAACTGAAACTGACAGACTAGGTACAATTGTCCCTTCCTCAGAGCTGTCCAGGCAAATCTTTTCTTCCATTCATCTGTGCATAGCAGAAGTATGTCGGTCACTAAAAACTATGCTGCCACTTCTGAATCTTCGTGGTTGATTCCTAAAATTGCACAGTTCAAGTGAAAGCTCAGATTGTGTGGTGCTAAAATCATGCCTTATAGACACTCCTGGATGCACAAGTCTCAAATGCAATGGAGAAAAGTGTTTCAGTCAAAAGTAAATCACAAAGGAGAAGAATCCTATAGCTTGATCCCTGTATCTGACACGCTGCCAGGGGATCTAAGCCCATCAGTCATGTGAAAATGAAGTGATTTAGAGCTATAAATGCACTGTTAGAGCTTGCTTATCTGTCCTCTTCTGAATTGCAACCTCCATCTGTTTTTCAGGGTCTATTGCTTTCTGGTTTTCCTCCTCTTCTCTACACCACTGCAGCACATTCCAGATCAACGGCAAACAAAGACTTGGATAAGCACTGCGGACTATAGGTCTGAGTCTAAAACACAGTGGTGAAAAAATGGACTGTGAAATCCATTGCTCAAGGGCTCTGAGAAGGAGGCGATGAGCAGCTCCAAATCTGGTGTTCCAGGCTATTTCTGGTGATGAGACAATGCCAGGTGGTGTATAGGCTAGGTCATTTCTCTCAGAGATGAGGAAAACTTAACAAAATTATGACTGTGTAGGGGGCTGTAAAGAAACAAAAAAGCATCAAGATGCTCTAGTAGAATAGACACTTGCTCCACTGTTTTGTTTTCAAGAAGCCCCTGAACAGCAACTCCTGCATCCAGAAATCAATCACTCAAAATTCCTGAGGATAGCAATGTGAAAGACTACAATGGGCAAGATGCACTGAGGTGGAAATGGGATAAAATTTCAGGTGAGCTCAGGGACAAGTTACTTGTACCCCAGAGCAAAACTCACCTCTCATACTCTTAAAGAAAAACTATTTTAAAAATTGGACTATGTCCAATACTGAGTGGGTCTAAAATACCTACTTGATGTGATAAGCTTGGTGAGTTGTGTGAGAAGAAATAAGCTGTTTACAGGTTTCAGCTTTTCCTTGCATGGAATTCTTTGAGTTCAGTGGAACAACTCATGTGCTGCCGTTCTGAAGTTCAGCTTCTGCTTGGAGTTCCAACTGTCCATTGCCTGGGGGAAAACCGGGTTTCAGGTTCTGCGCAGCCCCTGCTTTCTGGGGCAGAAGAGAGCTGGCAGAGAACAAAGCCTATCTGTAATCATAAAGGCTGTAGAGCCCTTCAGACTGAGTTGGGGCCATTCTTTCCATAGATTGAATTTCAGAGAGAAAATCATTCCTTTAAAACTGGAAGTGTTGGATGACTTCAAGAATTTGGTAAGGCTAGACTGGAAACAACCTCTGATCTTCCAAACATTGTCTGAAATTCAATTCTTTGCATTGCATACCCTGTTGGAAATTGATGAGCTACTACTTATATCAGGTGAGTGCTTGCTTAATCACTAAAAGTCTGAACTAAGCATGCTTACAAATCAAATCAGCCTGTCTTAGCTTCTTGCCTATTAGCAGGGAAATTCAACACTTTTGGGCACTGCTTTACAAGCAGCTGTAGCTATGGCATTGTGATTAAACCCTCTGCACTCATTAATCGTGTTTGAGAGCCACATGCATTTGATGTAACTAGAATTTTAAATCCGAAGTCATCCAGAGCAACACATCCTGTCCTCAAGATACAAGCTGGCACTGTGTTGACTCTGAGTTGCCTGTAATTCCTGATAATTCTTGGTCCTGGGGTGAACAGACAATCTAATCACTTGTTGCAGGTATGTAGCCTCATCCAAATGTGATTAACTAGTTTGATAAGGCATCTGCCAGAGAGCTAATTTAGAAAAATGGTAATTAATAATACTATTTCAGTGTAACAAGATTAGTGATAATTCTTATATTATTTCCTTATTAAAGAAGAAAAAGTAGTTTGGAATGACTAAAGGACCTACACAACATCTCTTGAAGGGGTAATAAGCAGCTAGGAAGAATCTTGGAAGGTGGTCAACCAATTTGTCACACAGTGTGAGGCCTCCAACATACCAGAGAGCTCTGGTATGGCAGCAGAGATTGTCTTCCTGCTGCTCTATCAGACAAGGCATCACAAACAGAACCTTATAAGAACTTTATACAGGTGAAGCTACACTATGATAGAAGAGGGCAACTGAGATGCTCCTGTGGGTGACATAAGACAAAGATCCACGAGGCAAATGAATTTTCTAACATGCCCTGTAAGTAAAGAAACATGGAGGGGATATCTGGTGAAAACTGTCTACCCTCTGGTAGAAAGCCAGACTTCATGCATGAAAGGAGCTTGCTATCATAAAATGAGCTCATGTCCAAGGAAAACTTAGTTCCCAGATCCGGGAATTCACTTAGTAGGTATGGAGCATGGGGGACTATGGTATCAGTCTCACAGCTGTGCATAAGGAAATGGTCCTGTTGGAAGTGAGCAGCATGGTGACATGTTCTTACTGAGTATTTCTCACAACAGAGACAGCAAGTGTTTTTGTCCTCTCTCAAGCCACTTTTTCATATGAGCAGCAACCTGTAGCCTTCCTTTCATCTCCCAGTTTGTACCAAGAGGTGTGAAAACCATAGTTCATTCAGATCTACTGTGTACAGTATTTGTTTTGGTTCTTTTTGCTGATTTTGCATTTTATGAAGGGCTAGGGGAAAACATTACCAAGCATCTCCTACATGGCCTGCTAGAGTAGTAGCCTGATGGTGCAGAGACCCTGTATAAACCTGCATTAACCATACGACCTACTCCCTCTTCTGAAGACAGCCTACTTATTTTTTCCTTGGAATGGCTGCTTCACAATTATACTGGTGTAACACTTGATTTTCTTAGAAATAAAGACACTGGAAGTAAGATACGTGGAAAGAACCCCATGCCTCTTTTCTGCAGGATCATCAAATGTGGGAACATCTTGGCTACTCTCCTGATTTTAATGGGCCTCATCTCTTACTTTTTGAAGCCAATGTGTGTGAACATCAGTGATATGCTGTGAAGTAGGTGGAGGCATTGATTAGTCCTTTGAAACACAGAATTTCAGGGCCAGAGATCCTGGGCTCATTCCCATGTGCTGTGGTACTTGGCTCACATTCCATCAACAAGCACAAAATGTATTATCTCAAACACTATTTAAAATTACATTAAGGTGCTGCTAGATAACGTTTTTTCTCTGTTTTATTTCAGTCCAGAGAATTATTCTTCCCAGTTTCCCTGAATGCTGCCTCCTCCATATCTAGGGTACCTCTGCCACTGATTCTTGTCATGGTGAAAGGGGTGCAGCGACCATTGGGCAGGTTGTCCAGCCAGCCAAACTCTGTTGCCAGCTCAGGACATACAATGCTTTCAAGAGCTGTTCATCCAATTGTGTCATTCAATGTGGGGCAGAGTCAACAGATGCCAAGCTTGGGCCAAAGCTGGAAAGCAGGTGTTAAGACCTGGCTTCCTGGTAATAATCTTTTCCATGAACTGTTACTACACAGAAGTCCAGTGCATAGCAGGTTCAGATGATTAAGCCTCATGGCTATACAAAGTCTCGTAAGGATAGATTTATGTTTCTGAGAACTGCAAGAGACATAAAATGAGGGATATTGGTTTAAGGGTGGGGAAATATGCCTAGATCCTGTCAACCTACAAATGTGAGATTTACTTGGGTTCCAGTGCTGGCTATATAGGTACCATGACTTTCTTCCAGAGTTCTTGTGCCTACACAGCTCAGTATCTGGTCTGGCCACACAGCTGTCAGAAGAGCTCCTGGTTTGAGTGAAACCTATGTTCAACCATGGGCCTTGCAATTACAATAATCTATTGTACAGCAGCAGAAATAAATCTGATGAAGAACAGCAACTAGCTGAACAAACGTCTCCCAGTAGAACTGAATATCATGCCTGAATCTTAATATCATGACCTTTTTAATAAGGCAAGGTGCAATAAATTAGCCTGGTGTCTCAGGCTTACCTACCATTGCCTGATCATAGAGTTCTGACCTGACCTAATTCTGCCCTGAAAACTCAGTATCAAGCTGTAAGGGTTAACGGTCTGGCAGCTTCACATACTACCAGGACCTACTCAGGCAGGACTCTTGCCCTCTCCTGAGTCTAAAATGCATACTCTGTTCCTCTCATTTTTTTACCTCATGCAGTTGAGGTCTCTAGGGCTGGGTTTTTTTTTTCAGAATCCAGATGCACACATTGGAAGGGATCTGAGTAAACACTTGCAGGCAGTGCTGAGCTTTAAGTTCTGAGTTCAGCGCAGGAAGAAAGCAGTTTTCAGGAATTACTCCCCTTCTTCAGATATTAATACTTGGATATCTGCATTGCTATATGCTTGCTGTGAGTTTATGTTGTGGCTGTTAAAATGTGTCCATGTTTGCATTAATGATTATGAGTGAGTAGGAGAGGCAAGTGGACAGGACTGGGACACCTGTCAACAGTGTGCTAGTCTAAGCCAAAATGCAAATTAGAAAAAAACAATTGCTGCAGTCAAAATGGGAACCTTCAGGCCTTGTTACTATATCCTTGGACCATTCCTCACCCTGCCTAATACAAAGCAGAGTCCTAGCATCCTAGCAAATGAACGCCCTTAATGCATGTTTCTTTTGGAGGAGATTTTTCTAGAAGTTTGAGACTACGACCTTGTCTATTATTATTCAGAAGAGCATTGAGAACAATATGCCTGCTACTCTTGCACCTCATCTCTGTGCAGTAATAGAGTATTTAGTTTTATAGTTCTGTGATTACTTCTATAAGACAAGGTGACCCTGGAATCTCCAGCAAAATATTGTGTAGAAATTTATAACGGTGCATGGAGTTCCCTTCTGAGCTACAGCCCCACTGTGCTAAGCCATTCTGGTGCCAAGAAGCCTACACACAGTAAAGATGCAGACTCAAGGTCAAACTTCTAATGGTGACTGAGATAGAAACAATATTTTGGGTCTTCAGCATGCTGGCTTGCACCTAGTCTTACCCAATTTTACAACTTCACACAGAAAAAGGCTGAATCTCTACTGCGTAAAAAGACCACTCTGGTCTAAGGTTGTGCATGGGTTTATCACTGGCCTCATATGGATGCTCAAGGGAAGAAAAACCCCCCACAAAAATTGTCTTTTGTACTCTGTGAATAAAAGCAAAGCAAAGAACGCTCAAGCTCTTCTTTTTAGTAGTCCAGATACATGTGAATGCTTTTGAGCAAAATAGTTGGAATTTTTCTCAGCAGCAGCTGAGGCGTAGGCATGGAGCTTCATGCTTGTACACTGAACTTTTTTTAGGTAATATGTCAGTTTGGGAGAAAAGAGGAAGACATTAATACATAGCTAAAAATTTCAGCTAAAAGGTCACAAAGGACTGCTCTGTGCCCAAGATAGCTTAAAATCCATGTTTGTTCTTGGCAGTAAAACACCTTCCATACATAGAGGTAAAGAGCTGGAAAATCTCCTGCCTTTCTGGAGCCACTGGAGTTTTGCTGCTCGTTTTCCAGACTTCTTTGAAACAAACATGAGAAACATGACTGAAAAATCCCATACTCCAAGAAAAGTTCAGCATGAGCATATGAAAAGTTCTCCCAGATCAAGAGGGTCTTTACACACTTGAAAGTGCATGCAGAAGTCCCAGTTCACATGATGTGATAGCAACTCCTATGTCTTACTGGATAAGAGGAACTGGACAGTGCTAGTGACAGCTTATACTTTGATTTGAGACCTTCCTAGATCAGGTTTCTGTTATAATATCAAAAGATTCTAGCAATTGCAACTGAGCACACAATTTGCAACAGGAAAATACAAAGCATAGCTCTTTTTCTTCATCCTTACTGCAGCACTACTAACAAACAGAAAAGAACAGCAGAGTCTTAATAATATTTTAGAGGCCAAATTACTCGTTTGACTATACAGGAGATTGTGATTGGTCAGCATGGATTCACCAAGTCATCCTGACTAATCTGATAGCCTTCCACAATGAGTCGACTGACTTGGTAGACAAGGGAAGAAGAATTGGTATTTTCTGTCTTGACTTCAGTAAGGTTTTCAACACTGTCTCGCATAACATCTTCATGGAGAAGCTCATAAATTATGGTCTGGATGAGCCAACCTCATCTAGTCTGAGACTAAAAACTGACTGAATAGGCAGGCTCAGGTGTAAGTGATCAGACACAGAGTGTCTAGTTGGAGGCCAATAATGCTTCATCCCAGGGGTCAAGTCTGGGACCAATCCCGTCCATTTTCATATGGTCTGCATTTTGGGGCAGAGTGTGTCCTCAGCAAGTTTGATGATGGTACAAAGCTGGGAGGAGAGCTGATACACCAGAGGTTTTTTCTGCCTCCCAGAGGGTCCCTGACAAGCTGAAGAAATGGGCTGACAGGAAATCCATGAAGTTCAAAGTGGGGAAGGACTAAGTTCTGTACCTGGCAAGGAAGAACCCCAGGAACCAGCACATGCTGGGGTCCACCCAGACAGAAAGAACCTTAGCATAAAAGGATTTGGGGGTTGTCACCGCAAACCTGAAAACAGACTCTCCAACAAATTTGTTAGGTTAGAAAGCCAACATTACTTTATTAACAGTGCTGGATGCATAGGGAATCGTCCTCAAAGGATGCATGCTAAGGAACCTATCAGACCAGGTTATATTCCTGAAACTAATAAATATTCATCACATTTTTAATACATGCATATATGCTAATTATTTCCACTGACTTATTTGAATATGGTTCCAGGTCTTCCGATGAATTTTTTCTCCTTGGGACCATCTCAAACATGTCATCAAGTCATAATGTACTTCTCCTATCATTCTTTGCTCTGACATACAATCCTTGTTCTCAAAACTAAGAAATCTGCTAGTACATATTAATCACTAATACAAGTAAATAAGGAAGCATTAGCTGGAAAACGTCTTACTAGTCACAGCTGTAGGGAGTTAACACAAGGCCATACTAATCTCTGGCATTTGTACTAAGCACTGTATGATACAACACCAAGCATCAACCATGGGTATAGGGATCATACATTACCGCGCTTAAGATAAAAGAACCTTCCGACGTCTTCCCCCACTGCTGCATAGGCTTCTTCTTCCAGAAATAAAACCTGTTCATTAATGGTTCTGGTGGACACCAAGTTGGCCATGAGCTAGCTATGTCCCCTTGCAGGAAAGGAGGTTAATGAGCTGGTTGTGAAGTTTCCATGCTTGGAGAAACAGAAAAGACATCTGGACACAGTCGTGGTTCACTTGTCCTAGGCAGACCTGCTGGAGAATGGAGGTTGGACCAGGTGACCTCCAGATATCCCATTCAACCTCAACCATTCTGTGGTTCTTTAAACACAGTTATGTTTTGTCTTATCATGTTAAAGAGTTTATGGGGGCAGCCTACTGATGCTCTGATAGGCTTTGGAATAATGTATCTTGCTTGCATTTTACTGACAGGGCATAATCCTCTGAATTAACTTACACTGTAAAGGATATATACACATATTTTTGTTTTACAGCATAATCTTTAAACAAAATGTAAAACTGGGACATGCTTCCTATCAGTTATTGATTAGCAAAAGTCCAGCTGATAAAATACTTCTTAATATCAACTATAGACATCTAAACATAATTCACTTTTTGCCTTGTTGAAATGTAATATGATGCTTTATTCTTGTTAATCTTCAGTTTCAGACAATTCAAGGCATAGTGACTCAAGCAAATTGTCCTCTTTGCTATTTTAAGTCTAAGAATAGGTGTATTAAGGCAACAATGAAACAATGACTCATGTCTGAAGCAAGGCATTTAGGGTGTAATCCTTAAGTCCTCTTTTACCACTAAACGAAAGGGTAGTGTGGAGGGACAGAATCACAATGCGAAGGAAAACTGGATCTTTATCAGCCAAAGCTGGAGGAGTAAAATGAAGTAATTTTTTTTTCAGCAGTTCATGAGTTATTTGAATAAAGAGAGAATTTGCAAAGTTTTAATACTCAGTTCAAGGGAACTGAACACATTCTTCCACCAGGTAAGTCAAAGCTGTGCTTTTGAAGGACTGTCTGCAAAATGAGCCACTGTGCATAAGGTGGAAGGTGCCAGTGTTTCTCACTCAGCCTCAAAGCACAGCAGTCATTAACATGAAGCAACTTCAGAAAATACCCCAAACAGGCATCCTTTTTATTATGTAAATATAATTCACCTAGTGAGGGCTTGGCTCCAGTGAAATTCATTCAGAGCACAGAAGCTTGGAGGAGAAGCACGCAGATCTGTAACAAGAGCAAAACATTTGCTTTCTGTCTGTATTAAGCAAGCAGCTGCAGATCCCCTGTGGCACAGAAAAAATGCTCTATTTATACATGCCAACAATACTAGCAAATTCTGGAGCTTGCTGGAGCATTCTCGCAATATGAAAACAAATTTGTTTTTTCAGTGACAGAAGGAAGATGGGGAAATGGGGGCTTTCACTGACTCATCATAATCACAGGGGTTATCACAAAACTAATTTTTTCTTCTAAACTACTATTTCCACACAAACAACTTATTTGCAATTGTGAAGGCAAGTGTCTCAGCAGAAATAGACCGCTCTGTTACTAAAAAAGTTGCCTTTTTCCCTTACTGTAGATTTCATTTTAAGAAAATGGATACAGATAAATTCTTACACCTCTTCATCTCATTTTAAAACAACTACCATTTTCCTCATACATGCTTTTCAAATACAGCTTGTATTTTGTACTAGTACCAAAGGTGTAACCAAGAGTCTGTTTTGCTGCCTTCATGTCTCTTTTTTATACATTGAAACTTTTCTTTTTGGGCAACAGTTTTGATCATACTGCCTCAGATATATTACACCAAATTTCCATACTCTTAACACTTCCATAGAATAGAAATTTTCTGCTATACAGGTATATCCAGAACAGGTGCTGTATGTACATCAGGCCATCAGTCAGGGTTTGGAGCTGCTCTGTGATCCGGGTGACCTTTTACTTGTTCTTAATTATACTCTTCAATTGTCTAACTCACTTTTGTCCTCCTTTGTGAACAGATGCAGCCCCTTATGTTTGTCTTGAAATGCTTGGGAGGAATGACTACCTTGGCAAAAATACTTCATTTCAGGCAGTGATATCCATAATTTTTTTCTACTTAGGAAAGTGTTCAAAGAACTTGATGCTTTCAGTGGTGGCTCTCTGACCTTGTGGGTACAGCTTGGGGCTGTGCTGCAGAACCCTCTCTGTGAGCTGATACAGATTTCTTTTTTTCCTAGAGGGAAACTCATCAGTGCCCAGGGAAGACAAAAGCCCTTACTGCACACAGGCAGAGAGACACTGCAGAAAGACAAGCGTTTTGAGAGCACAGTTAATGATGAAGTTACCAGGACATTTTGCATCTGTTTCTGCAATGAAGAAGCCTTTCAGTTAGGAGCATACAGAAATGAGGGGAGTTCTTCAATAGTAGCTCGTGAACAAGACTTCGGTGAGTTTGAGTATATGGGAGGAGCCTGGATTGTTCCACTATGTGAGATAAGTGGTGATAAAAACTGGGCACAAGGTGAAAAGACCCATTTGTAAGATTAGGCTTCAAAGATCAAATTCTGGGTTTATTTTTAAGTTGTCCTGAAGCTAATTTTTTTTAGCTAAAGCAATAGCAATATAATCTAGGGGAGAATACTTTCTCTTCCACCTTCTAATGGTTTATTTGCACTTCAAAGTAATGATTCAGACTTAATTCAGCCTTAACTATCATGACCTAATTAACTTCTTTATGTTGCAGACCATGTCTGAATATATGATATGCTTTGCCATGTTGAGGGCTGGCTGTTCAATCTCACAGCTTTTCCTAACAAGTTTTATCTTTCACAGCACTTCCCTTTTCCTTTCTATGCCTCTGCATTTTCTTCAAAGATTTTCCATGGAAGGCTCTCACAAGCACTCTAAACTCCAGATAGATTATACCCATCCAGTCCACATAACATGTTTGTATTATGTGGCACAGGCTTCCTCCATAGAAATGTTGCTAGCTTGTGTTTTCAGGCTATTTCATATTAATTTGTATTATTTCATTCTGAGTGGTTTTGTAAAACTTTAGGCTTCAACAACCTGAAAGCAGATCGCTCACCCATTGTTTCTTGGAAAGGAAAACAATGACAGTTTTCTGGGAGCATGAAAACATTCCAGCAATGTTTTTTGGTTAACTGATCTATTTAATCAATTTCATACCCCCTGAAAGTGTACAGGAGCAGTACAAACTAAAACATCTCCAGAAACAGTTTTATCTGAGATGGTCTCACAAAAATGGAATGTTAAAAAAATCAGTGATAATATACAATTAATTTTGAGTTCTGTTCTTGGGAATTGCTGTGTTGAGACCTACAGAAATGGGCAGAGCATCAAAGTTGAAAGAGAAAGAAAATTTCTGACTAACTCACTAGCAAAATTAAAATACTTGATGCCTTTTTTGCAAAAACATTACCTAAAAAACCTTACCTAACCCTAGCTATTGGAAATGATGGTTCTATGGCTCTGAAAAGAAATAGCATTTTTCTCAGAGTCTATCTCATTTTTGTGGAAGATAAATATGCACAGACAAACCATGAAACTCTTCGTCATTGGTCATTGGGTTGGACAAATATGTAAAAAAGTTAAAAATGAATAGGCTGAATTAGTGGACCTCCTAGACCTATTAAGGAAAGAGGAATAGGTTTTAGTTTTGGCGTTAGTCCTAGCTCCTAAACCCATTGACAGCTGGCATTTGAGAGTGGATACTGATGGGAATATTTGTCTCTAGCATTTTTTTTTTTATTTTATCCAAAGCATTGGCTACTGGATGTTGGTAAGAAGATACTAGATGGATCACTGTTTGTCCAGTAAACCACTAAATATGTTTATTCAGTAAAACTGATAATGCATTATTTGAAAAAGACAAAGTGCAAAAGGAAAAAATCTCCTTTGCTGCTTTTAAACACCTGAAGAATAAGCCCAAGCCCACAGAAGTTCTTAAATGAACAACTCCTGATATGTGCTACTATGCTGTTTCCTACATTAAGTCCTTGAATAACTGGAAAGCGTGTTCTTTTTAACGTTTTCTTTACAGGACACCACATTACAAGCAAGGGTTTGCTAAGCATAGACAATGTTGAGACAAATCTTTTAATACTGCCAAGAGCAGGTTTCACAGTAAAAAAACAAATTGTATGAAAACCAAATTAAGTTCCATTGAAAGGAATCTTGGACTTCAAATCCACAGAAGTTTCTGTACTCAAATTTAGACTCCTTTTGAAATAAACCTTAAGACTAAAGCACACCACATTTTGAAGAAACCTCTAAATGTTTTTTTGTTTTAATAAATTCTGTCAAGAAGTATATTGCAAGACACAAAATCTATTCCAATTAAGGTGATCATTGATGAAAAACTCAACTCTAGGCTCCATGAGAGATTCAAATCTTGACAAAAATACGATATCCCCACTAATTAAAAAGTGGTTTTCAGTTTCTACTTCATTGTTCATTTCAAATATTCCTAAAGAGACTTTGAACTGAGACTCTCTATACGTGTGTGAATGCTAAGTAGGCGGGGTGGAAGACTGCTGTTTTGGGAGACACGCTGAAGAAATGCAATGTCTGTCCCATAAGAGAGTGTTTCAAAGTGGAGAACTTAATTGCACTGAAACACTCATTTTCTGTTCAGCACCAGATGTCAGCAGAGCTTTAGGTAGCTGGCTCACAGTCTAGCTTTTTAGAGTATGTGACATGTCACATACCATACCAGACCTACACTTATATGATAATCACTTGGTGAATTATGAAGCAGTGAGGATTTGCTGTTCTCTGTCCTTCCCCAGATGTCCTCTTGTGTCCCATGTGTAAGCAGCTCAATGCTTTGTGATGCATGCTTCCATCCTTCTGCTTTGTTTCCACACAGACAGCTCAGGCACAGCTGTTACTTGCTCCTTCTGCAAGAGGCGCTCTGCTGCTGGCTAACTCACCCAACAGCCAATGCCACCTGCTTTTGTGGTTTGGTGGGTTGACCCCCGACAGCAGCTAAGCTCCCTCCCAGTTGCTCCTCACTCCAAGCTCCCAGTGGGATGGGAGGGAAAAAGTGGAAACAAAACCAAACCAAAACAGTAATTATGGGTCAAAGTGAACACAGGTTAGTAAGTAAAGAAAAAAAAAAAAAAAAACTGGGAAAAAAAGCAAGTATGTAAAAGCAATTCCACACCTGCCCAGCAGCAGAGTTGTGTCCAGCTAGCCTCCAAGACTAGCTACATACAACAAAACTCATCTCCCCTGGTTTTCTTGCGGAGCATGATGTTATGTAGTATGAAGTATCTCTCCAGTCAATTCAGATCAGCTGTCTCAGTTCTCCCCATCCTAGACTATGCTCTGGGGGAGAACAGAGCAAGAAACAGATGATGAGCAAGCACTATCCAGCAACAGCTAAACCACTGTGGATTTAGTTATAAACTGTTTTCATCACACATGTAAAACACAGCACCATTTGGACTGCTGTGAAGAAAATTAACTCCACCCCAACTGGACCCAGCACACACAGGGGAGGCAAACCACCCCTTGCTGCTAGTTTAGAGCATACAGCACGGGTAGTCTTATGTTGGTGAAGATGGCTGCTTGGTGTAGCATAGCTGTGGGGTGGAACTGCAGTGAGGTGGAGCTCTAAGTCCAGCGTGTGGAACAAACCGGTCTGTGTTCACACAAATACACACTGTTTTGCAGGCTTGCTGCCAAGGAAGCTTTATAGCACTGCACAGTTTCCCTTCCACTATGTACTATAAAAAACCAGTTCTTTAAGAGCAAGGAGACATGTTTCCCTACCCACTCATCTCACCTTTCCCTAGAAGTTGTCACTTCTTCATATACCTTCCTGATTTGAAAAACAAACAAACAAACAAACAAACAAGAAAAAAAACCCAACAGTATTCACCTGCTCATGCCATGTCCTGTACTCACCCCTCTTCTCACTTCGTAGTAGCATGAGCTGTCTTGTTGCAGGAGTATATGGATTGGAACCCTTGGTTCAATGCTGTTCCCTGCTGTCCTCCACTGAAATCCCTGGGACCACCATGGGAACACAGGGAAGGATATGAAGCAGGCAGTGCTTCACCTCAGTTCCAGGCTGAGATATGTTAGCCAGCCCAGGATGTCTCAAAGACATACATACTGAGAGTCCTACCTAGAAGGAAGTTCTCTGTGGCAGCTGCTGACTTTGTCCCTTGCAGGCTCAGCAAAGCAGTTAATGCTTTTAACTCTGTACCTTTTTTACTTCAGTAGGACTGTGTTTGGCCTTAAAGTACACCATCAGTTACCATGCTAGACTGGGATCTGCTAGAGAGCCACAACATTCCAACTTATTTCCTGTTCATATGGACTTTTCTCAACTAGACACCAGTTTTGCTAGCACCTCGCACTTTAGCAAGTTGGCCTATTAAAACAAAAGGGTAAAAGAAAGGGTATATAAATGAATGGATAATTTCATGATATAGTACAAATGCTGTTAAGTTTTGATCAAATGCCACTTTTGTGTACTGGTAGGCTCATCAGCCGACTTTACTGTTTTTTGTCCTTAAACATTGATTCTTCTCCTGTTTGAGAAGGACACTTTAAGAATATGTACAAATACGAAGTCTTTGCATTTTTTAATTACTAAAAGTGCAGAAAGCATTGTGCTGCTTGTCTTAAAATTCTGCTTGTATAGGTCAAGCAATATAGTTAAGTGAGACTAATAATTTTTCAGTTGAGCCCCTACGGAAGTAGAAAGACAGAATGACAGAGTCCCATGCTCTGTGAACATAGGCAAGCGATACCGAAACAGAACCTGACAGGCATGAAAATTTCAGACAACACAGATTTTTGACTAGTGTATAATGTATTTTTTTCAATAATATAATGCAGTTTTCTCAAGAATTGTATGAGATTAAGGGCTCTGCATAGAATCATGTGAGCGCTCTAACTCAGTTCCATTTAAGTCCTTAGGGGCCTGATGCCAGTCTTTGCTGATGCATGCAAGAACCTTGCCCAGCTGTTATTTTAACTCCTGCTGTGTAAAGCACTCTCAGTCCTGTTATAAAAAAATGTTGTTTCAGTTTCAAAGAACGTGGCAGATTCTCACTTACAAAACAATGCTTCATCTTTCCTGTATCAAGGGATTTTAATGTAACCAAAACCAATTTCTCTTATAATAAATATACTAATAATAAATATACTCTAATAAACTCTTATTTATATTTAGATGCTTTCTGCAGGGGAAAAAGAGTGATATTACAACATAAAGGCTAGCAGCATGTGTGTGTTTCTCTGCTTCAAAGCAGTCAGAGGGACACCACTTTGTAGTCAAACATGCCTATCAGCAGGCAGTGAATCTGAATCTCGATGTATGGGAAACCACATAGAGTTTACTTGCCAAAAAGGCTTTAGGAAAAAAAAAAAAAAACATGCCACTAACAAACTTTGGAAAGTTAACTTCTATAAACTCATGTAAACACAAGACAATAGGACAGATTTTTTTCAAATGGAAACCCTTGAGTACCATATTCAAGCAAAAAGATAGTGGGTTTGGTTCCTGTAACTGTTTTTATAGCCAACAAAAAGAACAAACATGACAGGTTGCCCTTTTCCAGTTGCTCCCTCAGTTGCACACAAACAGGTTACGTGTGTTTCTTTTCTCCTTTTACTATTGCCTAGTCATTAGAAACTTGCCTTTGATGAAACTAGTGGAAAATGCTTCCTTTTTTTTTCTCAGAAGTTTCTTTTTTCTGCTTCTCCTCTTGCTGAAGGATCTCAATGAGAAATTAAAGTAATAACCTTGGCAGCTTCCAAAGGTGCTTGTTGGAGGGGATTTTTTTTGGTGTTTTGTTTGTTTGTTTGTTTGTTTGTTTGTTTGAGGTTTGGGGGTCTTTTGGAGTTTTTTTTAAGGAGACATCCACCTTTTCTAAGTTGAATTCGGTGCTAACCATATGTAATATATGAGCTGCTCCTGCATATGGGTTCAAGGTGTGAAACTGGATTTTCTTCCTCCCGTAAGAAAATAAACAAGAAGATAAACTGTCGCTGAAGTGAGTTGCATGGGGACAAGGGAACATTTAGTGCTGTCACAACTTGAGAAGACACTTGTGTTCATTGTTTGGTGAGGTTTATGGATTTCCACCTCCAGCAAAATTAACGAGAAAAGCTTTTTTTTGTTATTATTTTAGTGCCATTAGAATATATACTGCATCCTAAAGGACACTTTTGGAAGATTGTGGTCTACCATGGTATCATAGTCACACTCAGACTTGAAATGAGCTGGAGTTTCCATTTTTGCCAGTTCTACATCAGTCCCTTTGAAAAGTGATAAGCAGCTCCATAGTGCTGCGAAACTTCAAAAACAGAACACATACTTTGGAAAGTGCACTTCTACAACACAGTATTCTTACAGAGATATCAGTGCACAGGAAAGGCGGAGATAAGTTTAGACCCTCCAAAATGAGCCTTCATTTTGCAGCTGCTATCAAAACAGAGTGTTTGTCTGTTTCTCTGTTGCAAAAAAAAAAAAAAAAAACAAAACAACCAAAAAACAACCAGAAGTGTTGTCTTTTCAGTAGCAAAAAATACTGCATTTTAGAAGCATTCTTTTTTATTTTGCTATGGGAAGGGAAACACGACATGCTAGGGAGAAATGGCTCTCAGAGTTGCATTTTCTTCTGTAATCTGTTAGACTAACAGCCCATGCATCATGGACCAAGCAAATAAGGTGTCTTTGCCAAGGCAAGGAATAATCCTTGGACGGGAGCTCCCCACATGGACAATGAACCTGACACTCCTGGAATTTTTGTCCAGTGGATGACTTTTAGAGGGGATGTGTAAATACACATGGGTGAGACTGCTGGTTGCTGTGCAAGGGACCTCACTTGAGACATGCAGCTCCAAGCAGTCAAAACCCTCATGTGTCAACACCTTCCAAGACACCCGGCACAAAGCTCCTACGAGGGCTGAACCCTCAGTGTTAGTGAATGGTTGCAGTGGTTTTGGCTGAGCAGACTGGCTTTCCCTACCAGCTCAGGAGCGGCAGGAACCGAGTAAGGGTTTGAGATCGAGCCACCAGAGGGAGATGTAAGGCCACACGCGTCTGAGATGTGCCATCTGCTGTCGTCCGATGATGCGTTTGTAACCATCTGTGACGCCATCACAAAGCTCATGCTAACTCAAACTGTTGTGGCAAACAGCAACACCATTAGGCCACCAGCACTTGCCAAAGACGAACATTACCATTTTAATTTTGCATCTGTCAAAACCAATTCATGCAATCCCAAACAACAAAAAACCCCAAAACCAACCCAGTGCAGACCAAGCAAATAAACAGAACTACCCCCCAACAAAAAGCCTTCAAACAAAATTCTTGCTGTTGTTTCTGTAATAGATCTATGCAGCCTGTTGGAGAAGTTTGCAACTCTGTGCTGTGCACACATGATTTGTTTTATACCTGTTACTGTTCTACTCGTTTTAAACTGAGATCTAAGAAACCATTAAGTTTCTGCAAATATTTTGGCATGGACCTTTTGGAATAACTCTAATGAAGTTCAGCCTGATAGGTGTTTTTCTTAGAGCATATTGGAGGGAGTTCATGTTTTGAAAAAATCCCATGGAACATTTCAAAGTCAATTCTACACTCAAATTATTCCATCAAAAGCAAGAATACAGACCACAACAAAAACACTTAATGAAGTGCTCTTAAGAAGATGATTCGGACAAACTCTTGGTTAGATTTTTGTTCTCCAGGGATAGTCTTTGTCTCTTTATTCTTTGTATCTGTCTCTTCCTTTTTTATGTCCTTCCTAGAGCGTTCCTAGTTGTAGTGTAAAATAAAGAGGCTAAATATAGTAATAAAGTAATAAATAACAAAGTAAAATAGGTTATAGGAATAAAGTAATAAATAAATAATAAATATAGTAACAATGAAGTAATAAGTCATGAAGTAATAAAGTAAATGCAGCTGCTTGAAAAACTCAAGCTATAGTTGTCAATAAAAACTTGTAGATTTCTGCTCTGGACCAGAATGAAAAAAACCCCCAAAATTATGACAAGGTTTAAGTGAAAAAATGTTGAACTATTTTGACAATTTTCATGGAAACAGGACATTTCAGTAAATCCAAATGTGGATTTTTTCTGGCTGCATCAGCAGGGAATTGCAATCCTGATGCCTTTCCCATTGTTGTCTCCCTTCTAATCTTGCTGTCTGACTACGAGAACTCCTTCCAAAATACATCAATTTCTCCCTGATTCTAAATTATCTTGTCTGTGTTAGAGACTAAGAAAGAAGAAGACACAAAGTCTTGGAAGGGTGTAAGAAATCTGGAGTTAGAACCTGTGACTGACTGGTCAAACGCCTTGTCATATAGGATACCAAAGGAAAAAGGAAACCCATGAACAAGACAGACAGAGACACAAACATGACAGAGAAATGTAACTGTGATAAAGATCAGAAACAAACCTGGCTAATCTCAGTAATCGATGGGATAGCAATAAATTCAGAGGCACACTGGGGCAACTGATAAGGATGTAAATTCAAAGATGCAGAATGCTGGTGAGTCTGTGCCAGTTGCTCAGCATTCAAGGAAGGGAGAATGTCAGACAGAAAGGGTGTAGGAGGAGCTAGTTGCTTGTGAGATTAGACTGGTCACTATGTTGGTCTGACTGAACCTGGCACCTAATTACTACAATCTGTTCCACCTTCTTTCATCCTTTCTTATCTAACTGCATAGTCATGGTCTCTATCCCATGTGCATGACTGCTGCAAGGACTAAGTGCCAGCTGCTGAGTGAACTGATGCGATGGATTTGGTGCCAGCAACTGGAGTCAGACCAAGGGTTTTGGTGCCCCAGACCTGTAGTGGCAGCTACCAAAGTGAGTGGGGTTTCAGTGTCAGTGACTGGAGCAGAGAGGGATCTGGGCCACCAGTCACTGGGGTTGAAATGGTTCATGTTCAAATAGCCATCAGACCAATAATGGATCAAGGTGGGGAAAGCTGGTAGAGCAATTGTTAGAAAGGAGAAATGCTCCTTGTTAGAAGAGGAGGTTAAAATTGTTCTTTTTTTGCCCCCTAAGGATGAATCTAGAGACAATGCTGAATTGCTCATATGCACTGTGGAGCAGGAAGAGAGGAGAGCAGTGTTATTTCAGATACAGAATGGTATCAGCCAGATTTTAATAGTTGTTTTTGTGCCAAGTATGTATTTAGGCTGGAAGTTTGAAGAACCCCTTACTGGTAGAGGAACAAGATTGTGGGATACCTTATCAAAGGAAATATTTTGGCACAAAAGCTTCAGTTAAAATAGATCTCAGAATGATTATTTAAAAAGATTTATCCTGACATGACTACCCAAGTTCACAAGTGACTAGTTTTTATCATTTCTGTGTTTCTATGGAACAGTTGGTTCAGAATCTTCTATTAGCAGATGTGCTAAAAAAGGTACAAAAGCAATTCTAAGACCCTCTGTGCAAGGCTGGTCTTCAGCCTTCCCCCAGATATTCTTTCTGTAGTATGGCCATCTCTGCTACTGTCATTCTGTTGCAGGAAAAGAGTTCCAAAATCAGAATTCCTGTGCTTCTTGCTTCATCACTGTAGCACTAGGGCTTGGAGTGACAATGTGTGAATACTCAGTTTTCTCTAGAGAAAGCTGGATGCTTCTGCTTTTTTCTCTTGGCTATTTTGCACACATGGGCACACATACACATGGGCTCACACACACACACAAACACCCACACACCCCCACACTTTTACCTACATACATAAACTACATTTACTTTGGTGTTCCCACCTAAATTAGTGAAAGCATGGCACATGTTTGCTGCACAGGGACCCTGGACACTGTCTCCTATAACCTAATGAAGTCTCTGCTTTTGTGCTGCTTTGAAGTTTTGCTGTAGTTGATAACTGATGTGGCTGCTTCACTCTCATGAACGCATCTGAAAAAAAAAACCCTATAGTTTTGTGTCTCAGATATTTTGGATCCCAACACTGTCTCATGTTAATTACACATAGCTGAAATTATACCTCTCTCTTTTTTTTTTTTTTTTGGTGGGTGTGAAGATGGTCTGATGGTCTTACTTTTTGTAAGTATGAGGAAGATAGCAGTGACTGCACAATGGTTAACGGAAGAGGCAAGTAATTCAGATCTTAGGGACTTAAGACTTCTCTAGGGCTGCTAATGGGAGAATGGAAAATTTCAGCCTGAAGGATGCTGAATGGGGTGATAGTTCAGTTCTTCCAGACACTGAACATCTCTAAGAATCAGCATATTTTCCCCTTTCATTGAAAGCAGCTGTCCGTAAGGACGAGGCAGTTTTTCTGAGTCAGGATACAGCATGGCGAGAATTCCCACTGCTGGCACTGCAGCATCCAAAGCTACAGTCACCAAGTGCAGGCTCACAGAGAGACACAGACAGCACCTGCTCAACTTCTGGTCTTTCTGCTTTGCCCCTACGTGAGTTGTCCATAGATCCTACAAAAGGGCAGAAGGAATGAAAGTCCTGCAGTCTACCACTGTTGACATAGCTTGTCATGAGGGTGGCTGGACAATCTTTGGTGATGGCTGGCATGAATTACAAAGAGCTACTAGTAAAACACAGACATTCCTCTGTGTAGCAGGCCTGATATTTAGAAGTGGAAGACACTACTTTGTTGCATGTGTTTGTCTGGAGTTTGATCTATGCTGTCAGCATACACTTACATGAATTACATGGTGTTTTGAAGCTTCAAACTTGTTCTAAACATAAATCTGTTTAATGATGCAGAAGTCTTGACAGCTCTTCATAAAACCCTTGAGATGCAAGAGGTTTTCTCAGGATCTGTTTCTTGTTATCTGCTCACCACTGCTGATCAAGAAAATGGCTTGCTGAGTTGTACCACTAGAGCTGGCACAAAAGCTGTGGCTTCCTTGTCAACAAACAGTGCCACACAAAGGGACCTGGGGGTTCTTGTTGATGGCAAGTTGAATGAGTCATTGTGCCCTGGCAGCCAGGAAGACCAGCCCTGTCCTGGAGTGCATCAGGCACAGCATCGACAGCCGGGCAAGGGAGGGGATTGTCCCGCTCTGCTCTGCACTGGGGCAGCCTCACTGAATACCGTGTGCAGTTTTGGGTTTTCCTCAATATAAGAAAGATATTAGGCTCTTAGAGGTCATTCAAAGAAGGGCAAAAAAGATGGTGAAGGGCCTTGAGAGGAAGCCATATGAGGAGCGGCTGTGGTCACTTGGTCTGTTCAGGCTGGAGAAGAGGAGACTGAAGGAAGACCTCATTGCATTTACAACTTCCTCACAAGAGGAAGAGGAGGGGCAGGCACTGATCTCTGCTCTGTGGTGACCTGTGACAGGACCCAAGGGAATGGCCTGAAGTTGTGTCAGGAGAGGTTTAGGTTGGATATTAGAAAAAGGATCTTCTCTTGGAATAGGTTCCCCAGGGAAGTGGTCCCAGCACCAGCCTGACAGAGTTCAAGGAGTGTTTGGACAGTGCTCTCAGGCACACGGTGTGATTCTTGGGGATGGTCCTGTGCAGGGCCAGGAGTTGCACTTGTTGATCCTTCTGGGTCCCTTCCAACTCAGCATATTCTGTGATTCTATGAACCAGAGATGAAATATACATATACTGAAGCCTTGGAAGTTGTACTGAGTATTTGCTTCAATTTTGCTGTCTGCATGAAGCTATGTGGGGATTTCATAAAAGCCACAGGAATATCCACTTACATGATCCATGTTTCTTGCTACACAGATGTGATTGGGGCATTTAATTCACTGTGAGTCACTTTTTAATCATGCTACAAATTGAACCTTTTTTTCCCATTCTTTCTGGTTGCTCCTGTAAACGATGCCTGCAAAATCAAATGTAGCCTTGTTTTTTTGTTTTTTTTTCCTCCAGAGTAAAACCCTGAGTCAGGAAGATGCTTAAGCACATGCTAAAGTACAGGCTGCAGTGCTTTGTTGAAAATTTGTAGGTATAAGAACATGTTTAACCATAAACATATACTGAAGAGCTTTCCTAAACTGAGACTTTTCCCCAGAACAGTAATTACTTAGATAGCAAGTAAGTGCAAGATAGCACTTAGTTGCAATAGCAACATAGCACTAAGATAGCAATAGTGATGCTCTGAATTGAATTAGTGAACCCACACTGGCATTAAGAGAGAAATTATTTTTCATTTTATGTTTAAAATGCAGATAAACATAAAAAGAAAGAAAAGCAGCATTTTCTTATACAAAGGGGTCACTATGTTCAATATTTTGAAGGGTAAACACTAGCTCTGTTATTAAAATGACAGGGTGAGACATGGGAGTTTCAAGAAAACTGGATATTAAAATCAAGGATTCTGGTCATCACATAATAAAGGTGAATTTAAGTCATTGGCCAGTGGTCAGTTAGGACGCTCTGCTTGCTAGGGGAGAGACTAAATGGTACAAAGGGAAGTTTTCAATGCGTCACTTTTCAGAAAGCCATAAATTATCAGCAAGCTGTACTGTCTAGAAATATCTGAGTTCCAATCACAGATTTCAGTGCAAATCAGACCTCTTTGTTAGGCACTGCTCAAATTAGGGATGTATTGAAGTAATCAGTATTCTCTTCAAATTTTTTTTAATTGTTCTTTGTTTTTCCCTTCATTTTCATTGCTAAGGGCTCATTCAGGAGCCTGATACTGAAGTGCATGTACTGCGGAAGAGGCAGGAGATTTCTTCTGTACTGTGAGTTCAGATACCCCTATACCTGATTGTAAGGTGGCACCAGTCAAAGCTGTCCACCCGCACTGTAGATTTTAGATTTGACTTCATATACAGTAAAAACTGGCAAGTGAGCATGGGAAAGATATGCACTGGATAATCGGCCTAGAAGATGCTTGGAAAATTGGTAAGAGCTTGGGGTCCAAGTGTTTTGAAAAGCAATACAAGGTCTAGTATGTGACTGGCTACTGGTCATGTCCCTGTGAAGTACTGACACTGTGGCCAAAAGTGTGTAATGTCTTTACTAATGACCTATATGATGGGACAGTGTGTTCTCAGCAAGTTTGAAGATGCTCCCAGTCTGAGGAGAATGTCAGAAACACTGGAGAAGAGGGCTGCTCTTTAGAGGGACCTTGACAAGACAGAGAAATGGGCTGATGAGAACCTCTTGGAGTTTAGCATCGGCAAATGACAGCTTTAGCTTGAGTCCCCCAGTTCTTCTCAAGACAGGCACTGAGCCTATGCAGCAAGTTCAGTGGAGGCCACAGATGCAGAGAAGGCTGGAGGATGGCACAGGGCAGGAGGGGAAGCAAGAAGTGTTTTTTTCCGCTTGGGAGTGAAAGGCAGTTTTTCTGGCTGTCATCAGTTCCTTTGTGGCAGAGCACTGAAATAGTAGACTCCTCTCAGGGATGCACCAAAGGCAAAAGACAGTCATTGCAATATAGAGTTCTCACAGAAGATTGAAAGATACCCATCTTTCCTGGGAAGGTGCTCAGTGTCTAGGCAGGGACACCCCAGCAAGGCTGAAGGTTCTCCACTCTCAGGCGTCTTCCAAACTTCATAGCCCAGAGAAAACGGATGAAGTGTCAGGTTGGCCCATGTATGAAGTAGGGAGGAATCTATGGGCCAGTAGATGGGGGTTTCATAAAAAAGTGAGAAATCTGGGTTCTTGAGCGAGCTTTTCCAAGACAGAATGTTGTTGTGTTTTTGCTGTTGTTTGTGTACTGTGCCCTCTTGCCCTAGGAGCTATGCAGAGACAGGAGTTCTTGCCCTGTATGTGTGCTTTATGTTGAAGTAAGTGGGAATATGAGATCCTTGCTCAAATCCGAGCCCCAGTCAGGCACAACTCAGGCGTTTTTCTCCGCGAGGAACTTTTTGGGGAACATGTGAACTACCCCGCGGTATTGCAGATCACCCGTGAGCAACACCGTGCACTCCATTTACGAAAGTTCCATGCGACGTGCACGGCAGACAACAGACAAGGCAGAAACTGGGGGAAAAGACGTAGAATGGCTGATGAAGGGACGACATTCCCTTATCTGGGGGGGCCAGGGAAGCTGCTCCAGACGGTGCGCGGAGCCCCGGGGCGCGGGGGGCGGTGCGGTGCGCAGGGGGCGGGCGGCGGGCGGGGCGGCGGGCAGCACCATGCGGCCGCGGCTCCCCGCCCTCCCGCTCTGGAGCTGCGCGGCGGCGGCGGCGGCTTCCGCGGGGCGGCCGGGGCAGGCGAGCCGCCGCCGCTGCCCTCCGCATGGAGCCGCGGCCGCCCGGCGCCACCGCCGCCGCGCTGCGAGGGGCGTCCGCGGCGCCGGGGGCGGCGGGCGGCGGCGGCGGCAGCGTCGGGGCGCCCTGCGGAGGATGTGGTGAGTGACGGAGGCGCCGCGGTGCGTGTGAGTGTGAGCGAGTGTGAGCGTGTGTGTGGGGGTGTGTGGGGGGGGCTGTGCGCGCTCCCGGCGGGCCAGGCCGCCTCCCGGCCCGGGCGGCGTGTCCCGGCAGCGGCGCGGGGCCCCGCGGGGCGCTGTCCGCGGTGCTGAGCACGGCCGGGCGGGCGCGGCTGCCGCCGCCGCCGGGCGCGGAGAGGCGCGCGGCAGGGAGGCTTTCCTTCCCTGGCTTCCTGCCTTGCGGTGTACTACCCGTGCTGTCTCGGCGGGCAGGCATGGTCGCTGGGCTGGGTATGAAAATATCTGGCCGGACCTTGCTCGGTCCGCCCGCAGGGTTTGTGATCCGGTCATGGCAGAAAGCAGCCGGCAGATGAGACCATCGGTAATCGGGTAGACCATAGACTAACACAAACACAGCTCGGGGTAGCAGTCCACAGCCGGTGGTATTTTCAGTTTGCAAATCTAGACAGTATCTGCTCAACATCTGTTTGCAGCAGACAAGATAAAGTAGCTCCCTGGCACCCTGCAGTTTTGCAAGTAAAAACATAGACTCAGGTCTTGCTGTGCATTAGCTTAAACGAATTTGAGGTCAGCCAAGGCTTAGATGCATTATTCTTATATTTTCTTAGTCTTGAGTCCCATCATGACTGTCGCCGATTGTTGGGGAACGATATATCCTTACTCCTAGGTGGAAATACATTTTTTAGAGTGCAAACTTCTCTCAATGTGAAAGAAGTAGTAACAATACGCTTCTTTTCAAGCCTTTCCTTCTTGTAGGCAATATTCAGCCTCTCTTTCCTGCAGCAGCTAAACATTCTCCTCCTTTGTTATCCTGCAGTATTTCTTGCAACAAATGCTCTTCATTTGCATAAATAACGAATACACTGTTTCATTTCTGGTATTGTGTTAATCTTTGAAACTTTAAAAACCATAATTTCTCAGAGCTGCTGTATGTGTGTGTGTAGGTGTGAGGAAGCCATGCTTTGCATTCAGTTATCCACAGGTCTTAGCTCCTAGATACTCTCTTGGACTTAGTGGGAACTGAACTCTTCAAGCTTTTTACTGTAAATGTATGGCACTTGGAAGATTGTCTTTTTTTCTGAAGTTGACAGGACTTTGCCTGTTTAAAAGATAATCAGTACTGTTTACCACAGGTGTTACCAGACAAAGGCTTGAGAGGAGGTAAATGGTGTGATCATGATGGTATTGTATAATCAGGCAGGTTAGCCATGGGCAAGGACCATTCTTCAGCTGCACAGAAGCTAGCAAAGTGTATTTCTAAAGGTGAGGTCTGTCCACAGACTGAAAGCTCTCACAGGCATTCAGGCCAGTCTAAATGGGAGTCTGTGAAAATCTTGAGTCTGGGGGAGTCACAGCCCATAAAATCTAGCCTGTAAAATCTTCAGCACCTACCCAAACTCCTTTGTGATTCATTGGGATCTGTATTTCACTTGCTGGTGTGTCCCAACTTGTAAGTCCCATCTCACACACTTGCCAACTTTGGCCTCTGCTTTTCCGTTGGATGATAGCAGATGAATTTCTAAATTTGTTACTGAGATAAGAATAGTTATTTTGTTTGAGTTTACTTTGAATAAATGTTACTCCTGTGCCCACTGAGATGTTAATTGCTTCTCTTTACACTGTGGGAGCAGAAAAAGGGCAATTTAAGAAAGTCATGATCTGCCTCGTATTCATAACTTTTCCTTCCATTTTGCCTTGTGTAAGCACTTCTGCTGGCTTTAAGAAGATATCACTTTGGACATAAATTTTCTTCAGGAATTATGCCTCTGCATAATTCCTGAAGGCTTAGGTTTGTAGGTATTTTGCTGATATGATTAATCATGCAAATAATTCTAGGGGCTTCCATGCTGGACTGCTTACTTGACTAGTTACAAGAAATATATGACATCTAAGTAGAAACCCACAGGAGCAGATTGTCTGAGAGACAGAACCTCAGCAGAGGCATTCAGCTGGCTTTCTCACCTCTGTGCAGAAGACAAAGTGGGGCACTCAGCCTAACACTACTTGTTGCTCATGCTGTACCCCTGTGTCCTCTCATAAATTCTGCAGGGCTGTCACATGCTTCCCATGCTGCAGCTGCAGAAGGGGCAGGAGAGCACTGGCCCACAGCTGGCAGAAGTGGGCTCTGATATAAGGGAATAGCAGTGTACTTGTGCAAGTATGCTGTGCACCCAGATGTTTGCGTTACAAGTACCCTGTCACCTCTTGCTATGTGTTTCACTGTCTTCAAGTGCAGATATAATGGACAAAAGTTAAGTATCCCATGTATTTGAATGAGCCAGCTTTGCAGTCATGGAGGATAGAGATGGCTCTTTCCTTACACAGCTGAAGATGTGATCAGTTGGCAAGCCAGGATGTGTGTGTGTGTGTGTGTGTGTGTGTGTGTGTGTGTGTGTGTGTGTGTGTGTTGGGTGTGTTGACCACAGGCAGGCACTTTAACTCTTTTGTCATTTCTTGAGACTGTTGAAAAGGCATCACTGTCACAAAGCAAAATAATGAGACTGGTAATATCTTATTTGTGTTTCTTTAGGCACAAATTAGTTCTGAGAAAATGCATTTCTCCTTACAAAAGTTTGTTTAAATGTACTGAGCAGGGTGCCTAAAATCCATTTAATCTAATGAGCAAATAAATTTTATTTTTATAAGTATGTGAAATGCAGAAGATTTGAAAAGTATTTTTCATACATATTCATCAAGTCAAACTGCTTAAGGTTTGCTTTTAAATGCAAGCAACTTAAAAATGCATTTGAAGACCCGAGTTAAAAATAGTTGACTTGCTGTTTGCCTGCACCAAGGAGTCTATTTTTGTCTTTATTCAGTAGCTTGCACACAGGCATATCTGGGGGCTGTTTCAGGCCTCCTTTGTAGCAATCCAGCCCCTGGATTTGTGTGTTAAATCGTTTTGGTTTGGTTAGAAGTCACATTTCTTCCCAATGTGCAGATATTTCTATTCATATCGATAGGAAAGGAATACAAAAGTTTATTCTAACCTCTAAACATGTTTTCAGCTCACTCTTTGAATAGTGACATGATTTCACTGTCACTTTCAAAACTGCACTGAAATTCAGGGGAATGCCCAAACTTGAAACCTCCTTTTAATACATGACTCTCCTTTGTACTTAGGGTTGATAGATTTCCCCAGCACTACTGAAAATAAACCCCATCAATAGTTCATTTTAAATGGTTTTATCTATAAGCATCAATTTGAGGCTAGCTAAGATTGATTAATGTATCTCTTAAAAATAAAATATGTGACACTATCTGGAAATACTGTTTTTAGAGTTCATGTGCATGTTTTGTTGAATTGAAGCTGTATAGAGTGAAGGAATTTATCTTTCATTGTCATAAATATAGATATTTAAGGCTGTATAAATTCTATATTTAGAACACGATATAAGCCGAAATCGATTTGATGTATTTGTATGTGTTCAGTACATATATTTATATGAAAACTGTCCATGTAAAGCAGCTATATGCAGTGTGGAGGCAGGCCTGATATCTCTTCAAATTAGTATGTTACTTTGTAGTTTACAAGAGAGCCCTGGTTTTGTAATCTGAAAACAATCGACCTCAGTCCAGAATCTCTGAAATTATTTCTTTGTGTTTCTTGGATAGTACTTCTTTTTGGGATAAGTACACTGCTGGAGGTCTGGACAATTGATCCTAATGAAGCAGCCTGCCTGAGTGATCCTTTTGGGATTTCATCTGTGTTCCTACTGTGACAGCTGCTTGAGTTGTGGGGGTTTTCTCCTTTTTTCCCCCTCTTGTTTGCAGGGGTTTAGCTGCCTTGCCACTAGCTCTGCCTGGTTAGAGGGTGGTGTTTCTACCTGGCTTCTGTAGGCTGAAATTTGCAGCCTTTCCAATCTGCCTGTCAATCATGCTAACAGCCTAGCATCTTGAAATGCTAGAGGGCTCCCTTAATGTGAGCACTTACCTTTCTGCTTGTCTGGGGCCCAATCCTGCACCCTTGAAGCAGGTAGGATTTTTGATACTGCCTCTGGTACTTGTAAAGTCTGTGTTGTGACAGGGACCTTGCTTTGCCAGGAGGGTGCAGCTTTCTCCCACCTCCCACACACACCACTGTTTCTGTTTGCATGCTAGAAATAACAAGGTTGCGTGACCTTCCCATGTTGGTGCGCACACGGACATCTGAAGTCAATGTTTTGACAGGAAGGACTTGTGTGTGGAAGGTGAGCAGAACTTGCCTCTGTTTTTCCTTTGTGCCGGTCAGGCTGCCCAGGTGCTTTGATGTGTGTTGCCAGCAGCAGCAACAACTGCAAGTATGGATAGTTTTTATCCAAAATATTAAATGAAATACATCAGAATATCTGCTTTGCAAGATGCAATTCACTAAATTTCACTAAATACGAAATGGGATTATTTAAGTCTTTGCAAGGAAATGAAAATCAAGGACCATGGAATAAATAATTATTTTCAGACAACCTGATAACCATTTCCCTTGCATGTATTTATCTACAATTTGCATAAGAATTTCACTTTTGTGCTTATTAGTAACGTGTTTTGATTGCATTCTTGTAGTGGGTATAATTACTTATTTGATTGTGAGCATTTCTTCTTGTCCACAAATAGGACAAAAGATTGTGTAATGCCCTGGAATATCATTGGTATATTGCTGATCTCATGCCAAGATCATCTTCAGCAATGAGATACGTATCTAAATAGAATGCTTTATGGTCATTACCTTAATAAAATGTGAGTCATGCACACCAGCACTTTCATTCTTAAAATACTTCAGTAAACTGGTATATCCGTTTGCCAATGCATAGAGCGTACTGTGGAAGACAAATCTGTTGCTGTGTGGACAAATAGTCTCCAGCATCTTCCCTGAAGCTCTGTGCTTAATTTAGCAATTTATGCGTGAGCTCACTAATGAACATTCCAAGCGTGCTTGTATGATGTACACTATCGCCAAGTTTTAACTAAAACTATAAATGTTCAACTATTTTAGAGTCTACTCTGACTGAACAAAGTCCTAGATTTTAAATGAGACTGTTGGCTAAATATACCTGTTTGTTCTGGAGGGCAGACAGAAAACCTGACTGCTTAGTAGCAAACTCTCTATGTGATGGTCCTGTAGCTATTGAGAAAAGGTAGCAACTGATACCACAAATTGCTCCAAAACCAGCATTCAAGCTAAGGCTTCTGAGTAGCAATCTATGACTCAGAAAAACTTTCACGTTCTAGCTTGAAAAATATATGCGTGCTCTGGGAAAATAAAAGGGAAAGTTGAAACTGTACAAGCTGTCAGACCATGTCATGCGTGTCCGTGCAGGAGATCAGCAGGTGAGTCAGAAGGAATTTGGGAAGTATTGCATTTGGGGATGCTGTGGTACTTTTGTATTTCAAATGGATTTTCTCACTTGCAGGGAAGAAGCAGTCACTTCCAGGACATGTAAGGAACATTCAAAAATGTCAACCTCTGACAATGATATTAATTCCTGATGAAATAAAAGCTTGTAACATTCAGTGTAATTAGTCCATATATTTCTATAGATTCTGAAAATAATTTTCTAAAACTGATTTTTTAAAACAGTTAAAAAAAATTCAAAAAGCCCTAATCTCTTCACAGTACTGCATCTTCTCTTCATCTTGCTATCAAGTCTATTACAGTAACAGTCAAAATTAATTTATAATCCACCTGCTTTCTGACAAGAGCAGTTGTCAGTTTTTTAGCTGATATCTCTATGTACGTGTTTGTACTGTCTTTGTGTGAAAGAACATTTGGGAGCTGAGCAGAGGAAGGGAATCTGATTCATAACAGGTGAATAGGAACTCAATTAGGTTTTGGTACAGCTGTCCAAAACATTCAGTCGTTCTTGTGAGGGCAGGGTATATACATGGTGACTGCATTCTTCCTTCTTCTCAGCTTTCATGTTTGCTAGCTCACTGTGCAAGTCCGGTGGAGAGCAGTTGATTCTGCTGTACTTCTTCTATACTGAAATTTGTATAACCATGGAAAATATGTCAACCCCAGACAGCAAACATATTATGATTTCTTCCATCAATGAACATCATCTACCATCAAGCACATTTTCACAGAATCAGCTGACAGCTAAAATTCTTCAGTACTGCTTTTTAAAAACAGCATTTATGTTTACAGTGGTCTTTTTTTTTTTTTTTTTAATTATTTTGAAGTGCAGAGTTTTATGACCAGCTGCTCTCAAGTATTCCTGCTTAAGAATCCAGTACTCCATATTCTGTGAACAAACAATTGGTACAAAATAAAACTTGTGGTTCCTGCAGAGCATCTTACTGGCATGTGTTGCTTCCTTCATCCTAGAGGTGGGTGGCTTCTTCCATTTTGTGTGTGATGGTGAAGCATCTGCAGTTCTTGCTTGCTTCCTTGAGCCTCTTTCTACATTACTATCAGCTTTCGACAGTGTTTTTGAGATGGGGGAGAGCAAGCTGAGTAGAGGAGGGTTGTGCTGTTGAATAGGCATTGTTTCACAATGTGCTGAAGAGTTTTATTTCTGCTGCTGGTGGCAGAATAATAGTGGTATCATATTATTGCTAGTTTTCAACACATGCTTTCCTACAGATGGTGGAGATTAACACTGCACTGCCTGTTGTTTGAGCTGCAGTGCTGAAAACAAAAGCTTTGCCACAGCTGCTTCAGCCGCAGCGAGGCGAGGGCCCCTGGGGACCTTTGGCAGAATCTGGTCTCTGTGTATCACTGGCCAAGAACAGAAGTTTATGAACACTGTTCATTTGTTTATTTATGACAGCTGGTTGTTGTCAGTGGTCTCTTGCAGGTCACACATGTTTAAACTTAATCAGAGAGAGCTCTTGCCCTTTCGTTTGTTTTTTACCTAAAGGTTTTGTTGAGCGCTATACAGGGTAGGGAAGGTTTTAACTATGTTTCCTATTAGATGTATTGATTGTGTGGTCAGAAATCTCAAGCACCACAAGCAAGTGGATCCTAAACACTTTGGGCTAGATTGGTTCTCTGATATCTTTTTGGAAGTATCCAAAATTCTGATCTCTATTAGAGTGTGTTTCTGTACTGAGGTAAGCAGCAAAACTTGCATTGACTTTCACTGACACAAGAACAGCCCCTGAAGCTATTGTTGTAGTTCAGCCTAAATTGCATTGGAAAGTGGTTTGGGATATTTCAGTGAATATTCTGAAATAATATTTCTCCCTTGACATCTGGTAAATTGCATAGCTGAAAGTTTCAGTATGTATGTGCACTCACTTTTAGATCAGATGTTTTAGTGCACTTCATGCACATTCAAAATGCATCCTTATAATGTGTAGTAATGCTTCAATAGTAATCAAGGTAAGATGGAATATTAACAAAATGCAATTTTTTTTTTTTACTGGAGATGTGAAGTCTTTCTATTAACAGTGAACGGAAGATTACAGTGGAAATGAGTGCATGGGGAAATGACTGTAGTGAATGCTCAAGCCTTTTTGGGATTCATTTTAATATTTAGTTTAAATTAAAAACAAAATAAAACACAATGAAGTTTATTTAGGGAGTATTTTCCAGATTTTTTTGATAAGGTTGAAGTTTTAAACTCTCAGGTGATTAATATTTTTTTCAAAACCACAGTTAGATAAGAAAAGTAATACCCTTACAAGAAGCGATTGGATCTTTTGCTGAAGATGAAGGCACTGGTATCAAGCTGGTAAATACATATTTCAGAAGATCTTGGGGCAAATTTAAGTAGGTATAAATCTTAGCAAAAATACCAACATCTGAGAAAAAGATACATCCTTAACACACAACATAGAAGAAAATAGTAGCTTTTCCAATTATCTTTTCCAAACATTTTTGCTGGAAGCTTCAAGGCTGCTGAATGGGTATGGATATCTGGACATTTGATCCTTTTTAGCTTGTCCAGTTTCTTGTTAAGAAGTTGTAGGAGGAAGAGAATGAGTGATTCATAGATGTCTTTGAAAATCTATCTGGTTTTTGCTAAAAGAACAAGAATCAGGAGTGGTCTGCAGGTCCACTGCAGGCTGGACACCATAAAATTATTATGAGCATCTTGACTTTCAGGTAATTTGTTGTTGCAACATGTTGTGTGATTCACGTAAGTTTCTGGTGAGTAGCTGGTACTGGACTTGTGACATTCTCTTTTCTTCAGCAAGACCTGCTGTGTCATTGAGAACTTTGTAGGAGACACAACTTTCTCCCTGCCCTTCAATGACTGTGGATATACCTTCAATAACACCAGAAACCACATAAAACTAAAAAGAGTATCCAAACACTTCTTTCTTCCCTATGCATAGAAAAGGCATGCAGTGGCTTGATAGATGCTGTGCTTGAGTATCTCTGTTCTGAGTATCTCAGCTGGAGTGAGTTTTTGTCCAATTGTGGTAAATAAGGGTTTTGTCTCTGGCTTGGAGCCACATTTTCAATCCTTTAATTTACTTGGGATTTTCTTTTGGCAGGACAGCATGTTCTGCTCTGTCTGTGAAAATGTCTTACTTTATTGACAAGTTATGAAGGTCAAGAGAAACACTCAGTTAGGTTTGTATTCAGAGACATCATCAGAAGATGAATAGCAAGGGACCCAAGGGAATAGAAGTAGTCCATTTACAATTGAAAATCAAATTTAAACCTTCTTCAGGGTTTTAACTATAACTGGTCATGCTTTTAATTTTCAGTTCTCACCTCTTTTCATATATAATTTCTGTTCTAGGAGGCTGATTTTCTACTTGCTTCTGAAAATGTTGTCCAGATATGGGGTAATGTATAGTCTCTTTACAGGTATTGATAGAGGTATTGATACTTTAGTCCTGCTAGTGATTTGCTGTAGTGATTTTGATACTAATGCTTCAGATTACATCCACTGACTTTGAGACTTAAATACCAATGCAAAGTTATATTTGTGGTCTAATGCTGTATTAACTGCACATCCGTTCCTAACTCTGGGTCCCAGGAAGCCTCCCAGCTAAAAAAATCTGCTGTCATCTTTTAATCTCATTGTTACTGGCAAAAGTTTATTCCGTACCTCAGAGTTGCCAGTGTTTCTTAAACTGACATTATAAGATAGTTTCTTATAGTAGACATTTATACAAGAAAAAAGATAGTGATAAAAAGCTTATACTTTTCTTTAAAACTGCCTCTGTTTGGAGGCATTTGCTATTTCTGCATCTCTCAAGAAATTCAATATTTGCTTTAATAATACAGAATAAATATTGACAGCTGTATTGTGTTATAGATTTAATCAATCCCTTTGATATTAACCTATCTAACTTTTTGGCTTTATGTTGCACTAAGAAGGCTCTCCTGACTGATCCAATTGTAACCACCTTTTGTCACTCTTAATTAAAGTTTATTCTCTTTACAGTTTCTCTCAACAAATTAATCTACTGCAGTGGCTTAGTGGCAGATGAACTTTAAAATGATGGTGTATCTCCACTACCATTCAGTTTTGTTTTTTTCAGCATGCCTTTAACTGAAAAGATCATGTTTCCACATTTACAGGCACATTTGGTTTTATTCAGATATTCTTTTTTTTTTTTTTTTCACTAGCAAAACATTGAAGCTTGAAAGAACTTTTTATTTCTAATATATATTGCAAAATGGCAATTTATTATTTAGAATGCTATATAATGTTTAATAACCTGTCCAGATAACAATTAATGTAACATACAGAGAACTATGCAGATGATTGCATGGAAAATGCCTTTGCTTCCCTGTGGTATTTAGCACAGGCAAAACATAGGCAAATGATAAAAATTTTATTAAATATAATACATTTACTGAAACACTGACATACATGTATAGAAGCAGGGGAAATAGATGTAGAGCTTTTATTTATGCAGAAGAAAAATAGGTATTGATAGCTAGAATCTCTGCTAGGCAGGCAGATGTTTGATAACCTTAGTTTCTCTTTGTAAATAGGTTTGCAAGACCAGTGTTGCAAGTTTTGCATTTGTTTTTTTAAGGTTTCAATTTTCAAGGTGATTTTAGATATTTTTTCCTGGCTTATATTCTAGTTTCCTTTCTTATATTTTGTGACAGTCTGTTGTTCTTTTATAGATCTGGTATTTTGCTCAAGGAGAATAAAATAGCCTTGTTCTTTTTGCTTTGAGGATAGTGTCTGCCTTAGCGTTATATATTGCATTTCTTTCCTCAAGTGTAGGTCAGATAGGCTTTTTGTTTTAGTAAGCTGAAGTCTTCATTGTCCTGGAAAGTGAAGAGTCTCTTTGTCTTCATCCACCCAAGCAGACTTTTTCTGAAGTCTCATTGGTGATGGAGATGCATGTGTTTACTTGTCATTGGAATTTCCTTCACTGTTCCCCGTAAGAACATGCTGGTGGGCGAATTTGGGGTGGGGAGCATTTACACAACACTGTCTGTCATTATTGCAATGAAATTTGAATCATGGACCTTTGCATCATCAGTGTCAGCTTAAGCCACACTGGGTACATTACTCTGAGTACTTCTGAAAATCTCTTGCAGTTCAGTTTCAGATTCAAAGAAAATTGACCAAAGTGTATCCAGGCAAAGTGTATCTCTGTGCACAGAGAGACCACACTAGAAATTATGAGAATCTGGCTTGGTTTAAAGGTGAACCATATGAGTTTTACTTTTGTACCTGTGCAATCTTTACTACCTACATGCTGTAAAACAGAAGGTTTGAAATTAAAGTATTTTAGAAATCATCATGAAATAGGATGCTGGACTTTGCAGGTTCAGACAGCAGTTGTTTATTGGTTTGGTATTCTAAAATAGTCATCTGGCAGAAACCATAAAAGTGTTGGAGACTGCATGGCCTTGAAGTCTTGCTAAGTTGGATGCAACTAAACAATGTGCATTTTATATAGTGAAATTCAAGTAATAGCTTTTCAAACCAGGACTATACCTTATGACAGAAGAGCAGGATTTGGAGTAATGCGGAAACAGCTTCTGTGGAAAGAAATCACAGTTCATGAATACCTGCAAAGACTAGAGCCTTCTTTAGTGTAGAAACTAAAAGGACATTCTTTTGAAAATCTACTGGCATTTGGGGTTTCTTGTCCATGAATATCAGAGTTTCATCTTGCACATGTCTATTTATTTTGTGTGTGTGTGTGTGTGTGAATACTAGAAAATGAGATAATAGGGAGATTTCAGAGAAGAGCAACAAACCCAACTGAATGACTGGAAACAAGAGTTGCAAGAGGTTCAGTCTACTGTCTCTACAGTGGGCTAAAGATGATATAATAACTTTCTATTAGAGGAAGATATCACTTGAGGGTTTAAAAGTGAGACTTTTTACATTCTCTGATTTTCCCATGAGAATTTTGCATCCTGAGATCTCTGAGACAAGGTCTAAGGGCTATCTGATCTGTGCAGATCCTTCACCATTATAGGGAGAAAATTAATGGAGACAAAACTCTATTAGACTTCAATCTGGCCAGCACTATAAATGACAAACAAAAGGGCTTCTAAAAACATTTTAACAACAAAAGGAAGATCAGAGATGATGCTGGTGTGTTGCTTGATGAGGTCAGACTCCTCACAAATAGGGATATACACACAGCAGAGATTTTTAATACCTTCTTTGCCTCTGTCTTCGACACTGATTATGTGCTCTGGGAACCCCAGAGCCCTGTGTTGAAAGACTGTGACTGGGGGGAATGATAATCTTCCAACTGACCCTGAGTTTGTTCAAGACATGCTGCTCCAGCTGGATGTGCATAAATCTATGGGGCCTGATGGGATTCATCCCAGGGTACCAAAAGAGCTTACTGATGTCATTGCAGGACCTCTTCTCCATTATTTTTCAAGTGACTTGGGAGTCTGGAGAGGTCCCAGTTGACTGGAAGCTGGCAAACATTGTCCCAATTTCAAGAAGGGAAAGAAGGAAGACCCTGATAATACAGGCCTGTCAGTCTCAATTCACTGCCTGGTAAAATTATGGAGAAGGTTATTCTGGGAGTAGTTGGAAAACACTTGAGAAACAACACAATCATTGGTCATAGCCAGCAAGAGTTCACACCAGGGAAGTCCTGCTTAACCAACTTAATTTCCTTCTATGACAAGGTCACCCAACTAATTGACCAAGGGAAGTCAGTATATCTGGGGCTTTTGGATTTTAGCAAAAATTTTGATACTGACTCTCACAATATCATTCTGGACATAATGCTTAACACACAGCTAGACAAGCCCATAATATGTTAAGTGAACAAATTACTGATGGGACTGGCTCAGAGTTATGGGAGGTTACATGAGGGTGGTGACCAGTCACCAGTGCTACTACTCAGGAGTCAATTTTAGGACCAGTGCTCTTTATTGTTTTTATAATCAGAATACAGAAATCAAATGTACATTTATTTGTCAGTGATACTAAACTAAGAGCAGCTGTAGACTCCCTTGAGGGTAGAGTGGCTGTACACAGAGATATGGATAGACTAGAGGGCTGGGTAATCACCAACCATATGAAATTTAACAAAAGCAAGTGCTCTGTTCTCTACCTGGAATGAAGTAATCTTGGTTGTATGTACAAACTGGAGGATAACAGGTTACAAAGCAGCTCGGCAGAAAAATGTGTTTGTGTTCATGACAAGTTGAGTCACTGTGCCCTGGCAGCCAGGAGGGCCCCCCGTGTCCTGGAGTGCGTCAGGCACAGCGTCACCAGCCGGGCAAGGGAGGGGATTGTCCCGCTCTGCTCTGCACTGGGGCAGCCTCACCTCGAGTGCTGGGGGCAGTTTTGGGTGCCACAATATAAGAAGGGCATCGAACTACTGGAGTGTGTCCAGAGGAGAGCGACTAAGATGGTGAAAGATTTCAGGGGCAAAATATATGAGGAAAATTTCAAGTCACTTGCTTTTCTCAGCTTGAAGAAGAGAAGGCTGAGGAGTAACCCAATCACAGTGTACAACTTCCTCAAGGGGAGCAATGGAAGGCAAATTGCTGTTCTCTTCTGTTTGGTGACTAGTGGTAGGAAATGAGGAAAAGGAATGAAGCCGTGTCAGGCAGGTTCAGATTGAACATTTGGAAAAGTTTCTTCACTGAAAGGGTGATTAATTGTTACAGTGGGGATACTGCAACATGATGTATCAGACAACGAGGCCCATGGAAAAGAAATATCTATGGACAGATTCTTGGTAGATGTTTCAGAGATGTTTATTTCCCCAGCCTCATGGCCGGGCTCTGCCGAGGAACTCCCACAGTCTGGCCTGAGGGTCCTTTGCCCACGCAGGGGAACACAAACCAACCAATGGGGAACGAGGCTGAGCAGGGGCACGGAAATCCCGTGTGTCTGTGCCCTCAGGGCCCCTCTCCCAGGGCTACATGGCGGGGGGAAGGGACCCCGACAATTAATCACTGGAACAGGCTCCCACGGTAAGTGATCACAGCACCAAGCCTGGCAGAGTTCAAGGAGTGTCTGAATGATGTCCTTAGTCATATGATTTAGCTTTAGGTAGTCCCGCAAGAAGCAGGGAGCTGAACTTCAGGAGAAGCTGGGCCCCTCTAAGAGCGAGATACTCTGTGATTCAACCAGCTATGATCTCAAGAAAAAAGAGAGACATTATGAAATGCTTAAGGCATATATTTGCTGAGATGTAACACCTGATTTTGTTTCAGCACTTTATATTTTTCAAGGTGTTTACTTTTTGTTCAAATCTCTTGCCACGATACTTGAGTGACATAAAGGCTGTCCGTAGACTATTTATGAATGTCTCTACAAGGACTAGATTGTCCTCTTTTGCCTTGTCCACAGCTGTAAAGGTTACTGATATTTGTCTCCTGCTGTTGTTGTGTTGTTGATGTCATACTTTTTTTGTCATTCATTCTGAAACCCAGTGAATTATGGAACACATGGGAGGATGATGTTGTGAGGGTACCAGAGTAAAATTAAGAAAATATGAGTTATTACTATGCTTTGAAACTACAGCTTTTGCAAGAACATTTCAGCAGGTGCAAGCTGCCCCTTGAAATTCCTTCGGTCTTTTCTCTTGAACTTTCAAGGTCTTTGGTGGTTTATGGACCTCTTGAAATTATGCATGGTCAAGGAGAGTGGTACTTTGGCCTGAGTTGTAAGGAAAAACTAAAAAGGGACTTTTTTTTCCTATCTGCAAATCAGAAAACTCAGTGCTTAAACACCTTGGAGAACTTAAGCAAATAAGTTATGACAAAAACTGCCCATCAGATACTTGAAATAGAATGTGAGTGTTCAAGACATGAAGTGTCTGGGAGAAGACCCATTGGGCAGCAGCGTGGCCCAGCTCAAAGAGCCAGCTAACTGGGAACTCAACATCTGCCATTGCATTTCTCTGCACTACGGGTTCCCCCTATTCTCCTGGACGGTCAGTTACTATCACTTGGAAGAGGAAAACTTAAGAGTTTTCCTCTTAGTTTTCATTTGTATTTCTGAAGTGCTTGGCTATAATGGTAAGGAACATATATTAACATAAATCTTTTTGTCAGGAAAAAAAATCTGACCTAGCCTCTGGCTGCACTACTTGTGAACTTGCTCTCAGCTTCAAGGGTGACTTCTGACTACGTGCTGAACAACGTATCGTGGTGCTACCAGGATAGCTATAGTCGCAAGTAGGAATATCTATCTGTAATTGTGAGAATTGGGGAGTCTAGGAGTTAATGTGTCCTTGTGGTACTGAAGTAGCTTCTTAATTTACAGAATTGTTGGGTAGTTGTTCTCAGCCTCTCTTCTCTCACCTCCCCAGAGCAGCTCTCTTGTTTTGCTACACTTCAGCCATTTCCTCTTTTCCTGTCGTGCTGGGGAGCAGCTGGGGAATGGTGTTGCTTGTATTTGAGAAGAAACCAAACTACTAATAACTGGTGGTTTTCTTTCCTGAATGACTTGATTTTTTTAGTGAAACTTGCTGTGGTATTCAAGGATGAACACCTTTGGCAGTCTCAAATGAGTGGTAGTTCCATATGACTGAAACTTAGGATAGAGAAAAGAGTCTAATTACTTTTGGCAGAGGCTTTTAAATCAAAATGGCTTGTGTTCCCACCGAAAATAAAAGTGTAAGGGTCTGGTATAAAGAAAAAAACCAAGGATCATTCCTGATACATAGATGAGAAAACCTGGCATGTTGGAATCCCACACTAAAAGGAACAAAAGCTAGCCACTATCATATTTTGGGAAGAAGTCTCATGCTTTAATTGTCTTGATGATTAGCTCTACTCAGGGGAATGAGTCAAAAGCATCCTACTGAATGGAAGAATAATGAAGGAAACAGAGATATGGAAAAGAGACTTCCTGCAAATTCCATCCCTTTGCTTTGGTTTGTTAATAGCACCACTGTTACAGTCTTGAAATAAAGCCTTTAGAATCAATATAGAGAAGTCTTTTGAGTTTTTATTCTCCTGACTATGTTACTTTTCTCCTGGTATTGTTTCAGCTCTCTAAATCTGAATTCTTTAACTTTGTCTGTCCAAGAAACGTGTTGTGCCTTATAGGCCTTAACAGCACTTAACAACAAAAGAATGGTTTGTAAATAACAGAGCTACTAGATCAGGCCTGCCTCAACATGGTCAAATGCCATGTCCTTTGACCACCAATAACTCTAACAGATAACACCCACACTGTCAGACTCTCACTTCCCCTGTTTTTGAACATCATTAACACCTTCTGTGGCACTTTTTCTGCTGCAAATGCCTAAAGATGACTAACACATAGCTAGTTTATGTAATTTCCAAGATGTAAATGTCTTAATATTGTCTATTAATATGACCTAGTATTCCATCTTGTTTTAATTCTTTACATTTCCTCCAATTTTGAAATTGGGTTACAATGCAGCAGAATACCATGAACAGCAGTAACTAAATCTTTTCCTCAGCATTTGCTTCATCTCTGCAGGCATTTTTGTTAACATTTTTTGTTCAGTTTGGAGCCACTTATATTCAGGTTATAATTCATAGCTTGATATTGGAGATGCAGCTCAGAGACACATCAATTAATGAAAGACACTCTTCTGGCAAGCAAATCTCCCTGTGTTTTCCAGAAAACCCTTTGAAGGATACAATAAGGAGGAAGCAAAACTACTTTTAACCAGTCACATGTTGTAAGACTGTCCTAAAAATGAGTAATGTCTACATAGAGAAGACAAGTGATTACAGTTTTAGTCAAAAGCTTCTTCCAATAGCATGATACTGTTCATTGTTATAGGACCAAAGAAGATTTACTGTGAACTTGGGAGTAATAAACTTCTCTTTCAGCACCGCAAACAGCAAGCTGTGAATAACACTGATCTGCAGAGTATGGAGTAATTTTCTATCACATCAGAGTTTGATAACTGTAAAATACTTGACAAACCTTTGGACTACTGTGTTATATAGTTAAGATGTGGCACAGGGGAGGAATTTTAGAGGTGCCTAAACAAACAGCTCTGCTTCACAAGTCTTAAACAGTAACATACTGGGACAAAGACACAATTTTTGCTAATCCAGAAAAGAAGATGAATGCATAATGATAGCAAAATTTAAATCCTTGCATCCAAATCTGAGCATCTGCCCAAGCCCTGAGCAAATATGGGAAGCAGGGAGATACCAGGAGGGCCCAGCCTAGCTCTTTTCAGGAAAAGCTACGTGAACAGATCAGGGCTTTTACCACGTTGCTTGGTGACATGTTTTATGTTGTCCCTGACACAAGTGGTGATGGTCAGTAAGCCTACCACAGTGACACACCTCGTGTTGGGTTTCATGTTAAAGACACTACTCACAAACTTCCTTGGGTTAATGCAGTTTGTCTATTTGGCACACATCCCAACCCCAGATGTTCAAAGATTTTGAGTTAGTTCTCAGGAAAAAAATTCAATTTTCTGACTCAGTATAGCAATATTTTTTTGTAACTATCTTCTACTTTTGACGTTCCCTAGACTGTTTTTTAAAGACATTCTCATTAAAAGAAAAGCTGGGCTTCTAGTGTAATCCCATAAACATAAGACCCGATGCATTAAAGCACACTAAAATCTGTGGCACTTACAGTAAGACATAGAGATGTCAAAACTGATTCCTTGTTTAAGAGACTACAAAAAGAATCAGAAGGGAAATGGTCTGTGCTTTTCAGAAACACTTTATTGTTTAGAATCTTAATGACAATATTTACAGCAACAATGTCTACCTTAATTCTTTTTATACTAGTTGGATGATATCAACTATAATTTGGAAGACTAGGATATGAGAGTAATCTTTGAAAAGAGAAGGCTGAATAGCATGATTAAATTTAATTTTAAAGTTTACCACGTATATTATCATTACTATGTGTTTCTGGCACATTCTCCAAAGTGTCTGTTGGAATGATTCCTGGTTTCTGCTTAATAAAAAACAAAGCTAAACTTCATTATGTTTGCTTGTCCTGAGATACTTGAAAGTTTTGCTCCAGTTGTTTCAAAATTACCACAGTATGTTGCTCTTCCAGTTAAAATATGTGGCCTGTCAGAGCTTATTTTACAAGGCAGTGGTCTCTTTGCTGTGGTCCAGTTAAACACCTAAATACCTGCTCCATGTTGGCAACTTGGATGCACAAATGTAGCACACATTTGAATGCTCTGTTGAATCATATCACAGTGCTCTGCAGGATCAAACTCTAATACACAAGTACGTTTTGCAGATCACATTAGCATCACACAGAGGGTACATATGCACAGGCAGCTGTGTGAAGATATCAGCCTTGGCTTTGGAAAGACATGTATAAAAATTGGCATGTTTGCCTACAATATGTGAACACCAGTTGTTTATTAGACAGCTATGATCGCTGTTGAGCTGGAAGGGAAGCAATGTCTCTGAAGTTGATGGCAAAATTTGCTTAACTCAGCATTTCACCTGAAGTGTCTTAAGCAGTCTACACTGGCTCTTTACCCTTTACTACTGCTTTTTACCCTCTCACTGCAAGCTCCATCTTCATTGAGGAATAAGTAAGCAGCTTTTGTGGAATGACTTTGAAATTTCCCCTTGTGCAGCAAAAACTGTGGCTAGTTTTTGAGCCAAATAAATAATTCACAGGGAGTAAGTCATTAAGTGAGTTCATCCTCTTACTTTCTTTTGTTTATATTCCTCACACTTGCAGTGATGAATCTAGCTGCTAATTGAATGAAAGTGAGCCCCTCTGAGTTTCAAGCATTGTGTGTTTCCTAGCTAGCACTTTGACACTACAGCTGAAGATGTTTTGTGCAAGACACTGCTTTGACTGCTTTGCCTTCACCTAGTTTCTGCTATTTCCCATAGTTGACAAATATTTTTTCTCATTAGCCTGGTTGACAAGCATAGCTTCTGTCCCACAATGGCTATATATATATATATATATATATATATATATATATAATCATTTCCAGTGTGAAAACCTGGGTCAGATGTGTCACATTTAGACTGTAGTGAAGGCCTTACCTCCCAGCCCCTGATGAATACCAGCTATTAAAGTCCTGCTGGAAATCACTTTGATCAATCTGTGAAGTCAAATATACCTATGAAAATTTATTTGTACTCTTGTGTCTGCTTCCATGAAATATTTACACAGCTTTGAATTTCACTGTCTGTAAGTATTAGCAGCAGTAAACAAATCATTCCAGTATTCAGGGAGAGTCACCCCAAAAGGGAAGCAAGCAGTTTTTGAAGTAATTCCAGTTCATTTGGGTGAACGACTTGAGACAAAAAGGGATCTGTTTAATCTGCACCTTCTCAGTCTCTCAGTCCGGTAGAATGTTTCCTACACAGAGTTTGAGAGCTTGTAAGCAAACTAAGAAACACACCCGTTAAATTCACAGGTTCTTCACCTGATAGGGCTGTTTTTTCTGCACTTCTGTAGTCTCAGCATTTTTCTGCCACAGAATTCTTCAGCTGACAAGAGAAATTAAACTGACAATAAACGAAGAGTGGAGATAATGCTGCCTGCTGCTTCCAAAGTGCAAAGTGGAAAATAAGTTACCATGCAAGAAGCCCTGTGATAGCAAAGACTGTTGTTTCCCATGTTTGGCAGGACCCTGAGGGGAAAGGAGCCTTGCTTTACTCCAAATAAGCACATGAGAGCTAGGTGACTGCTGACTTGAAATATATTTTCCCTCCCAGACCTCTTTGGATAGTAACATGAATGCTACACACCTACCCACTGTTCCTGCCATAAGGTCAAAGTTGGATTAATAGCTTCTCTGCAGTTGATGAAGTGTCACTATCCAGGTGTTCTCCTGGAAGCACCAAAGCTCAGTCCTGACTAATTGCTACTCCAACCTGTTTCCCATCTTTAAACGTAGCCTGCTGCTTCTCAAAGCTCCAGTTAACTGAGTGGAGATGACACTGATGGACTGGACTTTGTACTGAGTAGGAAGGCTGGCTGAGTGAAGTCTCAAGCAAGGAAAACAAAAGTCATGGTTGCTATTTGGCAGTTTCTGCTAGAAAGAGCCATGGAACAGAGTGATACATGCAAATGATATTTAATATAAGTGCATGACTTGCCTCTGCACCCTCAGCTAAGGAAAGAGGTGATTGTATGAAGAGCTCAGAGCTCAGGGGATGCCTAGAAAAAGTTTGGCTTTCCCCACTGCCTCCTCATAGAGGGCCAAGAAGTGCCTCTAGTTGTTACCAGGGACAAAAATCACACAGCACCTAGATGGTGAGTCACAGGTAACTGTGCCAGGACAGGACTTTGATCTGACTGTTTCTAAAGCAGTTAATCTCTCATTCCAGGTAGTCCCTCCCTGTGCTTTGTGAGCTTTGAGGAATGTGGGGAAAGGGACAGGCTGGTATCCATGATCCTACCTGGACACAAGGAATTGGGATTGGTGGAATTGTGCCTCTGAGGACTGGAGAGGGTTCTTCATGATAGCTCCAGCAACTATCTCCAAAGCGTTATATTCGGTCTGCTGCAGAGTGTGAAGCAGATAGACCCAGGTACCTGAGGACAGTTAGTCTCTCCTGCCCTTGGTTACACATAATGAATCTTCTCCAAGGAGAGTGGGTCTCGCCCACTTTTCAATTTTTATTTAGTCTTTGCATCCACCAGGGCCAAGTTCTTTACAAAGGGGGAAAAAAGCCAAATGTCATGTCTTCCAGTAAGATGAGTGATAGGAAGCTAGCACATGTATAGGCAGCTCCTGCTGTTGCACAGCCTAGGCACTGCTACTTTAGCATTCACTGGCAAGAACACTTATTCCCTGCAGTCATCCCTCACTTGTTCTTTTCTTGACAGCAGATGGGAAGCAGGATAAAAAGACACCCTGAAAAAGAGTAATTACATCCTTATCTTTGCTTAATCTTGATTTTTCTGCACCTTCTTTCATAAGAGTTGATTAGTTGTGCTGTGTCAAGCAGATGCTTTAAAGAAATCTATTTATGGGGACACTCTGTTTGCAGCTGGAAGTGGTTTACAATGGCAAATAAAAGGACTTTCTCCACTGAGATGTGCAGACAGGCCCAAGGTCATGCTAGTCAAACAGAAGACATTCTGTTAGTGAACAAGATCAATGTGCTAGCACAGCGAGGCCCTCAGAATCACAGAATGGCTGAGGTTGGAAGGGGCGTCTGAAGGTCATAGGATCCAATCACCCACTTTAGGCAAGACCACCTAGAGCCAATTGCCCAGGAACAGGCCCAGACAGCTTTTGAGTATCTTCAAGGATGGAAACCCTACAACCTCCCTGGGCAACCTGTGCCAGTGGTCAGTCACCCTCATAGTAAAATGTGTTTCATGATGGTTGGGAGGAATCTTCTGGGTATCAGTTTGTGTTTGTTCAAATTAGGGGGGTGCCTTGGACTAATCCTGCTGGCCACAACTTACCTGGAGGTAAGTGTGAGCACAAGTACTTTGATGTACCAGCATGAGCAAAACAATTTGATATCTTTATTTGGTGAAAGAAAAGTTGAAAGGATTATCTGCTGTGATAGGGAGAGGGAACTCCAGATAGGTTTGGCTGAGAAACAGTGGCTTCTCTGTATAGTTCAGTCCAAAACACCTGCAGGCTGACCAAGATTCCTTTGATTTCTATACACTACAGACTAGTGAGTGCTCATGTTGGCACAGAACATGCATCTTAAAGTGTATTTTCTTTGTCACCTCCCAGGGATGCATATATAGTTTGCATGTAATTTTGCTGTGGTGATCTCAGAGTAATATAAAGGATATGTGTCATATTTTAGAAGGTAAGGGCTCAGGCTTTATGATTATAGTACGCAAACCTTCCCAAATTAGGCAAAAATCTAGGGAAATGAGAGAAAAGCATGAGAGAAATGCAGCCAGCTTATTTGCAGAAATGCCAGCCAGTCTCGTTCTTAGCAGAATTGATACTGCCTGGTGCAGGACAACAGCAAGAAGAAGTCCTGCAAGTCCTGCACAAGGCAAATTTGCAAAACTCTGAAGTACAGCATCAACTTTGAACCGCAGCACCCTGCACCGTCTCCAGGATTTAGGGTTATAATGTCGGCGGGGGCATACAGCAGACATACGTGTGCTTCTGTACAGACTGACACAGACCTGCTGTTCATAGAGGTCATCAAAAGCAATTTCCTCATGATTTCTAATTTAAAGATACAGTCCCTGAATTAGTGAATTATGAGAATTAAATGACCCATCACTGTGTGTCCATTCTGTCTCTGCTTCCCACCTGACCACTTTTTAGCACAAAAAATGGTGAAATTTCTCATGCATACCATGGCCAGATGTGCTTGACCTGAACTAATAGAGAGATATCTGAAACTGAACTAATTTTTATGCTAGCGTGGAAGTTAGTATCAGGCTTATATGAGGACTCAAAACTCCACTGAATTTGAACATTTTGATGAAATATGGGCTGACTTTAATTTTTGTCAAATACTGGTAGCAGAAGCACCAATTACTTTTTTCAAATAGTGAGTCCAGGTCCATAATTTGCCTCTAGATTTTAAGCATTTTAGAAACTGAAGAGGCTCAGATCTTCATTTTGATTGAATGCTAGCTCTATCTGCAGTAGTTCCCTTCAGAAGGCACCAGAAACAAAATTAATAATGATGAACAGGTCTCCAAGTGAATAGTAGTAAGAGGATGCCACTTTTTTTCCAGATCTGTTTGGAAAAATTTCATACAATGTGATACTGTAAGTAAATAGCCTAAATTCTTCATTTTTTCATCAACCAGAGACTTACTGTTTCATGAAAAAAAACCAAAACCCAACTTTGCTTTGCTGAGGACTGTCCATTATGCATAACATATTAGAATAAGTTCAAAGTTCAGTGGGGCCAGCTACTTGTTAGGGAATGAACGGCAAGCTGAGATATTTTTGACTCTATCATGGGAATGCAAAGATGCCTGCAAGAGCATCTTTTTGATATTGCTGCAAACACAAAAGTCTCTTCTTTATCTGTGAAGCAGAATTCTGGAAAGGGATGCCTTCTATGAGTCGATAAAGACATCTATTTTTCCCCATTATTCTGCTGTTGAAGAACATGGGGGAACTCAAGAAGGGTGCATGTTATAATGACAAAGTAGCCATGCAGGCTCCTCTTTTCATTACTGGTGGCAGCAGCAGTAGCAGTAGTTATTACCTTTTCTGAAAGACAAGATTTGTTATAGCAGCAGCCTATTACACCAGAGAACCTCTCATCCTAAATTGGTTTGCTTAGCTAGGTAAAGGCAAAAATTGGTTAAAAGGAAAGGGAGTGAGAGAGATATGGCTCCTCATTTTTTTTTGTGCCACACGTTTTGTATAAAGACACAGATAATGAGGCTGGCTGACATCTAAGCCACTGGCAGCAAGTGCTTAGATGAGTGGGGCAGTTAGCACCCTGCAAGGACAAGCCCTGCTCTTATACATCATACCTGGGCACCGACCAAAGCCGTCTGAGTACACACTGCTTCCTCACAAATGGTGTGTTATTTCCCAGTCATAGCATTTGGCAGCCTTGCTGGGATGTCTTCTGTGTGCACTGATGGCTAATATGGGAAGAAGCAGCTCTCAGAGAGTAGCAGGAGTCAAGCTTGTGTTAGCCCCATCACCTGGGGGAGACAGTGATGCCCCTGACACCATCTTGCAGCTGTGTCTGACACACTGGCAATTCCTTGCAGAAATGTAAAGAAGGTGTTGTGCTGCTCTGAAGAAGGCACTGACACTGAAGTGATAACTCATGTTTCATGCTCAGAGGCTGTTTCCTTTGTAAGGGGTCTTGAACACACACTGAAAAAACCCCAAAACTTCAGAGGACTGTAGTAATGCAATGCCCTTTCTTGTGAACTGTGCAGGATAATAATATTTTTTCATTTCCACAGTCTCCATAGATCCCAGTCATAACTCTCTGATGTTACTGCAAAGTAAGAAAAAGAAAGGATAGGTATTTCTTTTTTAGTTCACTTCCTACTTAAGCTTCTAAAATTGAGGTGTTTTCTATAGTCTCTTTCTTAGTGTGATGGCCTTTTGAAACACCATTAGAAAACAATCAAGGCTTTTTTGTGTGTTTTCTTGTCCAAATAATGTAAGTTCATACTGGGACCACTGCTGTTTAACACCTTTGTCAGCGACATGGACAGCGAGATCAAGAGCAACCTCAGCAAGTTTGCTACCAGCAGCCAGCAAATGTGCAAGGCCAGTTGTATCCTGGGCTTCATCCAAAGCATCGTGGGCAGCAGGCTGAGGGAGGGGATTCTGCCCCTCTGCTCCGCTCTGGTGAGACCCCACCTGGAACACTGCATCCAGCTCTGGGGTCATCAACATAAGAAAGATGCAGACCTGTTGGAGTGAGTTCAGAGTAGGCCAGAAGATGAGCAGAAGGATGGAGAATGTCTCCAATGAGAGAAGACTGAGAGAGTTGCAGCTGGTCTGCCTAGAGAAGGTCCCAGGGAGACTTTATAGAAGCCTTCCAGTTTGCAGAGGGGGCAGCAAGAGAGCTGGAGAGGGACTCTTTACGAGGTCATGTAGTGATAGATCAAGGGAGAACAGCCTTAAGCTGAAGAAGAGTGGATTTAGATTATCTATGAGGAGGAAGTTCTTTGCTGTAAGGGTGGTGAGGCACTGGCACAGGCTGCCCAGAGAAACTGTGGGTGCCCCATCCCTGGAAGTGTTTAAGGACACTTGAACAGGCCTTTGGACCACCTGCTCTAGTGCAGAGTTTGCCAGCCCATGGTAGGGGGATTGAAACCAGATGACCTTTGGAGTCCCTTACAACTCAAACTATTCTATGAATCTATGATTTGGATGCCTCAATTATGTATGTTGTCTACTACATGGTGATGAAACAGTTCCTAAGCAAATTCTAGAAGTTCAAGTGTAGGTGACATAGAACATCCCACTGATGGCACTATTTTTATTCACAGTTTTCATCCATGTTCACCATACTGCGTCTCCATCTCCCAAACAAGGTTTCATTCTCACTGGATTAGGTCTTTAAAGATACACAGTATCTGACAGTACAGAAACTGTGGTTGAAGTAGTGAGGAAAAGCTGTTGAAAATGAGGGAAAACTCATTTAACTATCCATAAAGACAGAAGTAGGAGCAGAAGATGCTATCTCGTCTTCTGAATTTTATGCAAGGTCCTTAATTTCTCACTGTATAAATTTCTAAAGAGTTACATATTAATTATCATATCCTCCCATGTTTTGAAGCTCAGAATGTCACTTACATAAATTCCACCTGGGAGGTACATATTGCTTAATAGCTGAATTAATTTTTAATCTCCCTTTGAAGAATATTAATGCTTTATTTTCTATACTTCATCTCAAAAGCAGCATTCCAGCAAAATATCTCAAAGAAGAAGGCACTGGGAATACTTACCTTTGAAAGCAACATCTTACCATCATTTATTGGAACTGTCAAACTTTTCCACAAGGCTCATACTTCTTTCCCTGACTGCTTTATTAATGCTGGTGTCACTCAGCATTTATAGAAAGACTAATTTCTTAGCACTGCAGTACCTGCCTGAACTTTCTGAACCTGAGCCTGTTACACCATGATATTCTTTGCATTGCTGAATATGAATCACAGCCTTTCCAGAACCTCTGAAAATATTTGAGTATCTATTTAAGGATTAAGGGAAAACAGTTCTATCAAAAGTAGAAGATGAAGAATGAAATCTAGTTTTTCAACTATTGAAAAGTCTTCTAGTTTCCTTTTGAAATTGTCTAAAGTTTTTGCTATCTGTCTTGAAAATACACTTCACTAGGATTAAGGGTTGTTCACACATGTGAGTGGGCTGAATTAAAGCTAATGGGCATACTTCATTCTTTTGTTACTTTGCCTCTGCTTGACTTTGCAGGCTTAATGTTCTTTAAATGTAGGAGGATGATGGGTGAAACATAGTGGCATACTTACATGCATATGCAAAATAAGCAATCTATGATCCTTAAACTGAGGTCCTGTTCCCTTGATCCAGAGGTGTTGTATATAATTCAGTTGATGTTTTTTCTGCAGCATTTATAAAAAAGTAGTATTCCATTTCCAGCACTTCTTCTATATTTACCTTGGTGACACAGCAAAAGGAGGTTGCTTTGGGCAAAACCAGGCATTTTTAGAAGGAAAAATTAGTTGATATTATGTTGTAGTGTGGAACAGTCACAAATCAAATCAAGCCTGCAGAAATAATTTATACTTCAGGTAGAAAATGCTGACCTGAATCCTGCAGTGGCTCTCCCAAACAAAAGTGTAGTTGTTATAAGACCAAAATGAGAGAATAATTCTAGCACATTGTTGAAAGCCCACACTCCCAGTGTGTGCCTCAGACTTGCTGTGCCAGTTTGCACCTTGAGAAGAATGGGAAGAAACAGTGCTCCTTACGAGTTTTGACTGGGTAACCTCACTTGTGGCAGGAGTGGCTTGCTGTTTTCACAGTTCTGCCTGTTTCTTATAACTGGCCCGCATGCTGCTAAGGTCGTGGCTTCCAGAGCTAGACAGCTGCTGGCTAGAGAGCTGGAAAAAGAGCCTCAAGAAATCAAGATTAGGAGTAGTTTTCTTACAAATCAGAGCCTGCTTAGTGATACAGCTAGCAAAAAAAAAAAAAAAAGCCAGTTGCCTCTCAAGCTGGAAATCAGTGCATCCTGGAGATCATGTTGTCACATTTAATGAGTTAGTAAAGAAAAGAGATAGCCTCTGTGCAAGCTCTGCTGAGGACTTTCACTATTTGTGACCATTAATAATCCAAAGGGATCTGAGAAAATCTGAGTTGCTGTAAAGACATGGCTTACCTTAGAAAGTATAACACATGCTATGAATTGCCTTATTCCTTAAATATATGAATAAGGCTGGCCTTGAACAGCCGTCTGGAGAAAGTGGCATGGGCATCTGGTTAAAGGTACTTTCTCATCATGCTGTTGAAACTTAAATGAAAGCTCTTCAGTACCTCAGTTTCAAGATGGACATGAAAGAAAATGTTCCCTAATCATATACAGGTATGGGTCCACCCCTTTACTAAAGTGCCATGCCATTTGATGCCTGTCACAAAAAAAATGAAGGTGATGCATAGAGTTATTTGCCCTCAGAGTAAGAGCAAAGATGATGAACCAGATAGCACCTAAAAGAGAAGATGCTTAAAGGTATGATTATTTAATTCTAATAATGAACCAATATCTGAATTTGGTCACATATTAATGCATTAACATCAAAGTCACTTCAGGGGCCTGCCTGCCTAAGTGAGACCCTTCTGAGGCTAATATTTTAAACTCAGAAAGTTTTGAAAACTGTGCAAACATTTTGTACCCAACATCATAATATAGAACCTTGAGGTGGAGATAACATTAATGGCTGTAAATGTGCATCAGATAAAAGAAAATAGAACTTCATGATAATCATGAAAACAGCAAATTTATTGCTTGGTCATAATCAAGTCAAATGCTGTCTCTGGAATTAAAAAATGACATATATGTTTTGTGAGTACTAATAATATTTTAATTGGGTGAACTAAAACAAAGATAACAATCTCCTTCATGTGATGGCTAAGGACAGACATGCACTTCTCATGCAGAGTGGTAAAGAACAGACATCTGTGCTGTGGGATCTCTCTTTACTCACTGTTATGAGTGACATTTATAGACAAAGTTGTCTTTTTACTGGCTAATTGTTCCACTTCTATCCTGATCCCTCTGAGTGAGCAGAAGGTTGACTGCAAGATGGCTACTAGTGTAATGGGAACATAGATTTATAAGCTCCCTTACATAGCACTCTTGTTGCTTCTTATACTACAGTCAGTCGATATGACCCTTGTTCCCTCATCTGTAAATAACACCAACAACCTAGCTGTTTCAACAAGGAGGTTAGTATTTTCATTTTGCAAAGTTATTCTCATTTATGATCATAGAGTCATAGAATGATTTGGGTTGAAAGGGATATTTAAAGGTAATTTACTCCAAACCCCCTGCATTGAGCAGGGACATCTTCAACTAGATCAGATTGTTCAGAGCCCAGACCACCCCGACCTTGAATATTTCCAGGGATGGAGCATCTACCACCTCTCTAGGTAACCTGTTCCAGTGTTTAGAGAATCACAGAATTATTTAGGTTGGAAAAGACATATAAAATCATTGAGTCCAACCTTTGGCTGATCACCACCTCGTCAACTAGACCAGAGCACTAAGTGCTACATCCAGTTGTTTCTTGAACACCTCCAGGGATGCTAACTTCACTACCTTCCTGGGAAGTCCACCAATGCTTGCCAACCCTTTCCATGAAGAAATTCTTCCTGATGTCCTGCCTGAACCTCGCCCGGTGCAGCTTGAGACTGTGTCCTCTCATCCTGTCCGTAGTTGCCTGGGAGAAGAGGGTGAACCCTGCCTTGCTGCTAAACCTTTTACCAGCTTTGTTGCCCTTCTCTGGACACACTGCAGCACCTAAATGTCCCCCTTGTAGTGAGGGGGCCCAGAACTGGACACAGAACTTGAGGTGTGGCCTCACCAGAGCCAAGCACAGAGGGACAATCCCTGTCCTGGTCCTGTTGGCCACTCTAGTGCTGATACAGGCCAGGATGCCATTGGGCTTCTTGGCCACCTGGGAACTCGATGGCTTATGTTCAGCCACTGTTGACTAGCACCCCCAGGTCCTTTTCCACTGGGAAGCTTTCCAGTCACTCTCCTTGTAAAAATTTCTTCCTTATATCTAGTCTGAATCTATCTGCTTTTTGGATTAAAACCATTACCCCTTTGTCCTATCTCTGCAGGCCTTCCTAAAAAGTCTGACTCCATTTTATAAGCCCACTTTAGGCACCAGAAGGCTACAATAATGCCTCCCTGTAATAAAGCCTTCTCTTCTCCAGTATAAAAAACTCCAACTCTTTCATTCTTTCTTCATAGGAGAGGTGCTTCAACCGCTTAATCATTTTTGTGGCCCTCTTCTGGGCTTGCTCCAGCAGCTCCATGACCTTCCTGTGCTGGGGACCCAGGAGTTGGATACTGTAGTCCTTCTGGGGTCTCACTAGAGCAGAGGGGCAGAGGCTGGTCATGCTTGTTTGGATGCAGCCCAGGGCACGTTTGGCTCTCTGGACTGTGAGTGCACATGGCTGGATCATGTCCAGCCTGTCATCCACAAGTCCTTCTCCCCAGGGCTGCTCTCCATCTGTTCATTCCCCATTCTGTGTTGATACCAAGGGTTGCTATAGCCCCAGTGCAGCACCTTGCACTTGGTCTTGTTGCACATTATGAGGTTCTCATAGGTCCACCTCTGGACTTGTCCAGGTCCTCTCTCTGTATGCCGTCCATTCCCTCAGGCATGTCAAATGCAACACTCAGCTTTGGTGGTAGCAAATTTGCTGAAGGAGCACTAGATAATGTCTATTTCTATGGTGACTGGCCGAGAAACATTAATGTTTATGTCACCAGTTATGGAATGGGATTCTTTCACTTCCTGTTCTTCTCCCAACTCTTTTTTGTCTGTAGAGTGAAGGTGCCCTTTACTGAACCCTATCCATGGGACGATAGAAATTTAAAGAATGGGTCTGAATAACAGAGCGAGACTGCGTGCCAGAGCTGCTGTTGCATCCTGACTGTATACTGATCTCATCCCATAGCAGAAGATTGCCTTGCAGGTGCAAAAATAGTTTTCAGTCTGGCCGACAGAACCAGAACAGCCCTCTGTGTGTGTGTTAGAGCACATGTTAGATGCATGCCAATTACTAGCTTTGCTGCTATAGCTTTGCAGCAGAGCAATATTTTTCCTGCCTACAGGCATAATCTGGGTGATGCTAAGGCAAAGCGTATTCTTCTCCATGCCCTCATTTGTTCGTAAAAGGCTACATTGATTCCAGCTGAAGGTTTGTTAAAAGAGAGATCTTCAAGCTGTCCTGATCTGTGCATGCTGTCATCAGTAGACAAAAGCATAGAACAGAATGCTGTGGCCTGCATGTCCTACATTTGATCTGGACTGCCTGTCCTGAGCAGTGGGATATTAGTTTGAACTGCACTGGTTGGGAACATACTGCAGAATGTCTCTTTTCTTCTGCATGTCTTCCCAAGCAACTGTGGACTTGAAATTGGGTCAGGCAGTCTTACATGAATCATCCAGAGTGGAACATAACATCTACTGCATTTGAGGCTGTACTGGTTCTGACATGCTTCATAGCTAGATCCTTTGTTCATGTGTATAATGGAGGGCTGAAACTTGCCAGCATTTATTGGGAGAGAGCACTGAAGGGCTACTGCTGAGCCACTGCTGAGCTCTTCTGCCTGTCAGGAGAGTTTTTGTTGTAATACACTATTTGACATTTGTAACTCACCTATCTCATTGCAAACTAACTTGAAAATAAGAAGAACTGCCAGACCTTTCTGGCTGGTGTTGTGTAAATGTTAGTGACTGGAGGTTCTCCTTGAGTATTTGCTCTCTTTAAAAAGCAAATTTTAAGGCACGTTTCCCTTCTCCATCTCTCAGCTGATTATGTGATCTTCTCTTCCACTTTCACTTGTAACAGTTCCAAGCATCTTTTTTTCTCCATAAGGTCAAAAGCTCAAATACTTGTATGTTTGTTTCCTTAGGACTTCAGCATACCTACCTGCCTATTGAAACTATTATTTTTACTGACTTTTAGAGAATATCTGCAATTGTAACTAAGTAGATAATAGAATCATAGCATTATAGAGTGGCTTGAGTTGAAAGGGACCTTAAAGATCATTTAGTTCCAAGGCACCTGCCATGGGCAGGGACACCTTCCTGTTCAGAGCTTCATCCAGCAATTCCAGGGATGGGGCTTCCACAACTTTGGGAAACCTGTGCCAGTGCCTCACCACCCTCACAGTAAAGAATTTCTTCCTAATATCTAATGTAAATCTACCCTCCTTCAGCTTAAGGCCATTCACCCTTGTCATATCACTATGTGTCCTTGTGAAAAATCCCTCTCCATCTCTCTTATAGCCAGATGAGAGCCGAGTTGATGACAAGAATCACCTCCCTCAGCTCCTGGCAATGCTGCCTTTGATGCAGCCTGGGACGTGATTGGCCTCCAGCCTCTCACCACAAGCACCCCCAAGTCCTTCTCTTCATGATCTATTCTCCACCCAGCTTGTACTTGGGGTTGCCCCAACCCAGGTGTAGGACTTTGTGTTTGGCTTTGTTAAACTTCATGAGATTCACACAGCCCCACATCTCCGGCCTGTCCAGGTCCCTCTGAATGGCATCCCTTCCCTCCAGTGTGTTGACAGCACCACACAGCTTGGTGTTGGTGGCAAACTTGCTGAGGGTGCCCTTGATCCTGCTGTCCATGCCACTGACACAGATTTTAAAGTGATGGTCCCAGTACTGGGCTCTGAGGAACAGCAGTGCCACTGATCTCTACTTGAGCTGTTGACTGCATCTCTTGGAATGAGACCATCCAGCCAACTTCTTATCCACCAGCTGTTCCATCTGCACATCCACGTGTCTCCAGTTTAGAGACAGGGATGTTGCGTGGCGTATTGTCAGATGCTTTGGACAAGTCCAGGTAGGTGGCATCTGTTGCTCCTTCCTCATCCACCACTGCAGTAACCTCATCATACAAGGCTGCCAAATTTGTCAGACGCAGTTTGCCTTCAGTGAAGCCATGTTGGCTGTCACCAATCACCTCATTATTTGGATGGTGTCATGCTAACAGGAATAAAACGTTGAAATGCACTACCTAAAAAGGCAAGAGCACAACCAGCCTTGTGGATGGATAACTTTCAAAAATGAAAATTAGAGCATTTACGGAATTAGTATCTGTGCTCTTGTTCACTGGTCCTTTTCTGACCATCACATCACAGTGACTGTATCCATCGCACTGACTTCTGCTTATTGCATTTACACATTTGCATGCATTAAGTATCCATAAGTAAGCAGGAACTTTGACAAAGTGTGCAGTCTGTCCACTTCCTGCTGAATAATGGCTTATGGAGAAACCTGACAAGAAATGTAAAATGAAGACAGTGTTCTTCACCCTTCTTGTTTTGGTCTCTTGCAATCCTAAACAGTAATCTTAAGCAACCTTGATACTTTGAGACCTTTCTTGAATCTAAGCATAAAAGTACCTTTGGATTTTATCCTCCTTTCACCTATTAAATAAGCTTCACACCTGTGGTTAGAAAAACTTCAAAATGCCAGCTTAAATATATTCAAAACCAATTTGAGCCACTTCTTGTGCCAACACTCTCCTTTTCCCCAAATAATTTTGGTTTTCCCCTGATGTTTAGCCCCTATCAATTTATAGACAATGAACATACTCTCTCCAGTCTTTGCTTTGCTGAGCTAAACAACTCCAATCCTTCAGTCCTTTCAGCTCAGGCAGGCCTCGCTCTATTCCTTCACCATATTTGTTTCCAATTTAATTTTAGTCTACTTCGAGATTTTTGCCCAGAACCAAACACAAGAGTTCATCAGCATCTTGTGCAGTGCTATTTTCTTGCTGTTACTCATAGACTTTCAGTTGTGGTTGCTTTGTGTAGAGGACAGCTACGACATTTTTGTGTCTGAAGAACCTTACAGGGTTTAGCCGTGACACTGTCAGCCTTCTGTGTAAGCAAACAGAAAAGCACTAACTCCTCCAAGTTATCTTTTCCTGCTATGGGCTATTTCTGCAGATGAACAAGCACTGCAAGTGTTGGAGTCAGTAACATGCTCTTGCATTCATTATGTGTGCTGCTCATTGATGGGCACTTCAGAGCACCTGCACTGTGCTGCTCATATGTGAATTTTATTGGCCCTCTCCTGGTTTGGGAGCCCAGACATAGCCCTTGTCACAAGTTCCAGCTGTTGTGCACAGTCTTTTGATCTGGAAAGGGTCTGGAGATATGCTTCTTTGGCAGTTTGTGTCTTGTCCATGGCCTCTGGCTCAGGATCTTCCTGATGGCAGCACAGGAGCCTGCTGCCAAGCCATCAGTCTTCCTGGACCATCTCTCAGTGGGACCCTTCTGGTGAGCTATACTGCAGAATGAGCTCTGGATAAGGATGGTGCCTTGCACAGTAACTACTCTTCCCCCTTCTGTCCTCGACTGCCGCTTCCATGAATGTACATGTCTTCCTGCTCTTCCTTCCTTTGCCCTCCTGCATGTGCATGGGCTGGGCCAAAGTCCTGGTTGCGGGTGCATGGCAGAGCACTCACTGCCGCTCTTTGTGAATGACTTATTAGGGGACATAAAAGACCTCTTAAAGGTCCCAAGATGTTTGTAGACAACATCGACCAATCAACCAGAGTAGGTATCGGACATTTGCTTTCTGAAAAATGATCTCTCTGTCTCTGAGCATCAGTAGCAGGAACAGAAAGAAGGTAATGAAGGCTCCACCAAGACCTTGTTGCAGTCTTCAAGTATGTAAAGGGGGTTATATGAAAGATGGGATCAGACGTTTTAGTAGGGACTGTAGCGATAGTGCAAAGGTTAATGGTTTTAAATGAAAGAGTGTAGATTCAGACTAGGTGTGAGGCAGGTATTTTTTATGTTGAGGATAGCGAAACACCTGAACAGGTTGCCCAGAGAGGTGGTAGATGCCCCATCACTGGAAATGTTCAAGGTCAGATTGGAAGGGGCTCTGAGAAACCTGATCAAATTAAGATGTCCCTACTTATTGCAGGGAAGGTTGGACTAAATGAACTTCAAAGGTCCCTTCCAACAAACTCATCTAAGATGCTGTGATTTTATGATCACAAAATAGAAAGCATGTTTCCTTCAGTTGGGTATTGACAGGACTCTGTAACTCTGGTGGATTACTAAATAAAGTCTTTTTGGAAAGGTGGGAATGCTGTGTTACAGATAATTCAGTATCTAATTCTAAAAGCTAAAGCCTGTATTTATTACCTTCAATTTCATGTATATCCATCTGTCACCAACTCCTTAAAACTTGTTTTTCACAATGAGATATTCCCACCGTGCAGATCTTTCTGCTATTACGTTACACTGAATTAGAACAAGTGATAGGTTAGCTGTTTCTGTGTAATTTGGCCTGTGGGTGTTCAGTGTACATATACAAGAACAATTTGGTTAATGACTCATGCTTACTGCCCTTGTCTTTGACTATGCTGTTGCCCCAAGCAGATGGGTATCATCATGAATTCTGTTTCAGAAAAAGATCCACCACCGAAGCTGCAGTAGGGAAAAAGGTTTATCCAAGTATTTATGTTCCAAATACTGGAGTTTTATTTGCCATGTCTTACTGGCACATTAGCTACTGTAATGGTTATGCTTCTCTCCTAAGACAGATGGAGAGAAAACTACATCCAAAAAGGTCCTGAAGAAGGTCCTATAAACTGGAAATTCTGTAAAAGCTTGGATTATTTTTTACCTGTAGAATATTTTTAAGCTTCCTTTATTCCAAGTGAGTGGTACATTATTATTTTTTTTATATATTATTTAATTTTTTTTTTTTTTGTGGAGACATGCAGAGTATCCTCAAACCTTTATAGAGTTGCTCTTAGTTTTTACATAATTAGAGATTTCTCTGATCTGTATTTTCTCCAAAATACTGATTATCATATTACTTATCCTCTCCTTTTTTTGAAGGAAACGGCATACAATTCCTGAGTTTCATGTGACAAATAAAATGCAAGCATGTTTTGAAAGGAGAAATGTTGTCCCAACTTGACTTTCCATTCTTTTATGCTGTTTTGAGAATGAACTAACATGCTACAGATCATGGGAACAAACAAAAAGCGTGGTGGCAGAGTAACAGCAGTGTTTCAAGTAAAGCTGTTTAGCACTTCCTCTCAAGGTACAATGCCCTTGTCTCATAAACTAAAACTACAAAGGGAGTAGCTGCACAGAAGGAAAAGAAAACATGCCCATGGAAAATTGAAATATGCATTGTAACTTGGCAGGGTTTATTTGTTTGTCTTTTATTGGTGGGTAACCTCTCAATTACTAAAACATACTTTCTCTCTCCAGCTGTGCCTCACCTTGTTTTGGCATGACCATAATTAACATAGTTAATTACACAGTTCTTAGTTGATGTTAAGTACTTAGGTCACATTCAGCAACTGTCTTCACTTTCACCTCATGAATACATTATTAGGGCAATAAAATTTCTTTGACTATAAATACAACTTTTATCTTCATGCTTTCTCTTTATAAAATTAATTTGCTGTTTGTATATTTATCTCATTTGAAGCTGTATTTATAGTAAATTGATCTTTCTTTTCATGTCAGTTTCTGATTATTCTCTTGTTACCAGATACTGCTGTATTGTTGGCACGTGAATTTAAAGTCAAGCACAGTCTTCAATTGCTTCACCAGTGACACTGTTTAGCAGAAAAGATGGTCAGGAGAGGAGTGGGGGAAAAGAGGGTGTTAGATCATATGTGGTAAGATAAGCTAAGTGTGAAGAATGGACTACTGCCTTAGTCCACTCATGAAAGGTGCAGGCAGCATTTAGCTTCTGAGGTGAATTCCTGTGAAACTGACATCTTGACATCCAGCACTTCATTCAAGGCCAGATAGGCTGACCTGATGATCAAATTAGGTCTGCTGATTTAATTTGTAGTGCACCAGGGGCCTGGGTGTTATCCCATGCCATTGGCTCTGAGGAAGGTTTGTCACCTGATTTCAAAGCAAGTTCAATTTCTGCTTTGGGCTAATGGAGAAGTATGTCACTAGAGACATCCTGACAACCCTTTACAGGTTGTCACTTTTCCCATACCCTGTTTTCTCTAAGTCCTGGTCCACAGGCACCACATCTTGGCAATACTTTTAGCATTTATTACCAAGATGTTGCCTTAAAGCTCGTCACAATCTGGTGCAATTAAAGGGTTGGATCCTCCTGTCATTCAGCTCTGTGGGAAGTGTGATATTTCCTCGTTTCACACTAAGCTTAGTCACTCCTCAGACAGACAGGGAAAAGGGACATATGTTCAACTCTGTGTACCTGAGATAGCAGCCAGGGCTCCTCAGAGTCAGAGGGACAGATGGGCTCAGCCTCTCATGCTCTGTTCTGTCCTCTGAATGAGCTGAGTATCCACAGCATATACTTTGGGACGGCGGGCAGGACATAAGTCAGCCCTGACTCCAGCCTACTGTGGCCGTTATTGGGTTCTTGCTTGTGCATGGAAACAAAGAGCCTAAGATGTTGAGAGCTGCAACATGGGATTAGTTCCTCCAACTCCAGCCATTAACTTTTTACTAATTTCTCTTTCACTGCTCAGAAGCCTGGCCAAAAATAGGGGTGCCAGTGCACTACATTTTCTCTCTGTACTACTGTATCTTCATGTGATAATCCAAAGGAAAGGCAGATCATGGTGAATTGTTTCAGGGTTAGGTCTTCCAGCATTTTCCTTTCTCTTCGCTAAAGGCTGCTGTATATTTCATTGTGGGTCTTGCTTGGGAGTACTCCTGAGGTGGGTTCTGTGCCCACAAGGCAGAGTCCTTCTGCCTGAACCCCCACATCTTAGACTTTCTCTGTTGGCAGAATGAGTCAGTGTTGCACAGAGGTAGCTTTATTATGGGTCCCCTCCGGCGAAGGGGAGAGCCAGGGACGAAAACCTCTCTGACCCACAGGGGCCCATAGGGCTTGCTTTTGTAGGGATACAGGGGATCAGTAAAGGACCAATGGATTACAGAGGATCTGGGATGGGTACAGGCCAATGGGTTATGAAGAAATCTGTGTAGTGTCTCCCAAATGATTGTGGGTCTGTCTTTCCTCGCCATGACCAAAGTGGTTGCCTTTCCAGGGAGTCCTGCTGGGCGATTGCAAAATCTCTTATCTCAGCAGAGATCCCTCCAGGGCAGGGGCTGGGCATACCCCACAGGGACCAGGCTCCATATGATGAGAGCAGATCTTTGAACCTACCCCTTTCTAAAAGTCTTCTCACGACAGCTATAGTGAAATGTAGCTTTAATAAGCGTTGCGGCAGCTGTTGGGTTTTTATGCCAGGTTTTAGAAGAGATTTGTGTCAGTTGTGGAGGGTGGGTACAAATATCATACTTAATGACTGTGGTGTACAAATGATAACACAAAGCTGTGACTGAATACAGAGAACTCTCACAAGAGAAATGAACCAAGAACTCTTGAAGTTGCCTGAGAGCCCCAGGATTCAGTGTAGCTGACAGATACAGCTTCCTCTGAGACAGAACTCAAAGCCTTGTTCAGAAAGATTGACCAAGTGATTACAGAATGTATCCTTGGATGTGACCACCCTATGTACAAGCAAAACATTTATGACTGCTGCTATACGTGTAAAGACTGAAACACATTTGTCCAAGGGTGTTATAAGACTTTTAAGCTATAGATAGTATTGCCATTCAGGATGGAGGGATTTATGTGAAAATCTCACACCTGTCTTACACGTTTGATTATCAGTGTCATGTCCCAGCTCACAAAATTTTTCTGCTCTAAATCTCATCGGAGATTTTTCAAAGATGACTTCTAAAACAGTTGCTGTTATGTTGTCATAACTCATTAGCCTGACTAAGTGCATGACTCTGCCAGGTTTATCATGGACTTCAGGTATGTATGAAGGTCAAACATCCAGTATCTGTATTTATAGTTTTAAACTTACCCTTCTTTCTTTTCTCCTCAAGCTTTTGAAACCAATGGGACTCTACTTTTGACTTTTTGAAATACCTAATAAATGTATATGCTATAAAAAAATTAGGCTGTGATTCAATGCTGTGGGTAGATAGTATTACTTATCCAAAGATAATCAACTGAGAAGATGATGGGAATGTCCATTATTTTAGGATGGCTAGTGAGCCTATTAGGAAACAAGAGAGGAGATGCAGAAGAGATTGACTCAGTTTAGTTCTACTAGAGTCTTCCTTATCCAAGCTAGAAGTGATTGACAGCAGCTGTTCCATCTTGTTCTCATGATCACACAGCCAGAAAGAAAACTCAGGCTCTGTTGCTTCCATCACACTATGTGGACTCTTGCGGCTTTTCAGAAGTTGCCTGCAGAGGCAGACCTTAAGAAGCCCAGCAGAACCCAGTCAGAAAAGGACTGCAGAAAGAACAAGCACATCTCTGTCATCTTGGGCCTGGTCCCTGACAACTTGTGATCTATTTGCTGCATGCTTCTTGCAGTGGAAATGTGACAGGAGTTCTCCCAAGCACGTTTCTGACCTTAGGGAGAGGATGATTTAAAGTCAGTATATATAAATCAGTGCTGGGTATTCATTCCTACATGATGTGGTTTATACTAGTGGGACTTCACATGTGAAGGAAGCTTGATGTGTCATTAGATGTTTCTGCTGCAAAAAATATTTGCAATTAAGAGACCAGATTTTCAAATTCTTTTCCCCAGGAACTCTGCAAGATCTTAGTTCAGAAAAATTTTGGATCCTCAAACTTTCCCTTACAGATACCAATTATGTTTGATTGCTTAAGGAGTGAAGGACGATTTAATCAGAAATATTTCCTTTTATGTTATCAAAAGTATCTCTATAAAAAATACGTGCTTACATTTTCTAGTGGAAATATTTCTGTTGTTGTGTGTGATACTAAGAAAGTCAACTTTTGTCTTGTTTAATTATGAAAAACACTGCTAGGATGCAAATATGCAGACTATGTGGATCTTGCTACCACAGATGGTGGCTTATACCTGGGATTCCCAGCCATGGAAAACCAGTTATCTCAAAGCTGGCACCTAAGTAGGCAGCTGGTCTTCAGAAAATACAGAGCTGGTACAGCTCGTGTGGTAATGGCATCCAGACTCAAACAGAAGGGACCACTCCTGTGCACTGCTTGCAGACTGGAATGATCTAATTTTCACAGTCCATAAGCATCAGCTGAAAAATACAGCTAGTGGCTAAGCCCTCTGCAACGTATAAACATTTATCTGCATCAAATTCAGTGGGGAAGAAAAGAAAGCCAAAAGGCAGCAAATGTCTCCACACCTTCTACAGGACTAGAGGTATCTGAAAATTTGACTGAATCACTAGCATGGTAGGACCAGCCAACAGAGCTAGCAAGAAAGCGCATTGGCTCATGTTTTCATTTGGAGACCTTGCAGCCTGGGAAGGAGGATTTGGTGCTGGCCTTGCCTGCAGACCTGGGTGGCTTCGTAAAGCAATCAGGGCTGCTGCCCAACAGGGACTGAGAGCAGCTCTCTGGGTACCGGGTTGCCCCTGGCACTGGCACATTCAGTCTTTTTGCAGACTGGACTGTGGTAAGGGCATGTGCCAAGGGAAGCCTTGTGCCACTGCCTCCTCTTGAAACTGCTCTTATCCCATTGGGATATGGTTTGATCCTGTTGCTGCATCTCAGCCATACTGGCTGAGTGTTTCCCTGCAGTAGTTGTCTGAGACAAAGTGAATGTAATTCAGTAATTACTGCAGCTATTTAGGATGCTTGGAGAGTAGAGAAGGAAAGTTGAGAGGTGAAGATATTTCTTTTCAGAAGATTTATAATTGTGAGGTTTTTCTCTCTATTTTTCTACCATATGAAGAAATGAAGAAGCAGAAGAGAGTCTAGCTCAGGCTGTGATAAAGAGATATTTGTTTCCTCACCCAGCAATGTTGATTAAGCTGGAGACAGGGAAGTGTATTTATTTCCACACTGCTGTTCCAAATCAGTGCCACCTGCCAGAAGGATGGACTCTGATAGATTCCTGTAACACCATAAGACACCAGTGTTATGTTGGTTCTGTAGCCTTTTCTGTTGAAAAATCATCACCATGGTGAGTGTTTTTCATTGGCAGAGAAAATAGGCAGATACTCTCCCACATTGTGAGGCCAGATAGGCTGAAGTAGAAATTGCCAGACTTTGTGTAAAGAAGATGCAGTTACTTGGACCAAAATGCTGTAGCTATGTAATGCAGGCTGTAGGTTGCTACATGCTGGACAGTGATGTGGTGGCCTTTACTGAGCACTGTGAGTACCTGCCAAACTTCAAACTGCGTGTGGAAGTACTGCCAATCAAAGTAAAAATCTATTCTGATCTCTGTTAGATCTGGAGTTTAATTTACTGCAGTAAGGGATAGTAGGAGTGGATCTTTCAAAACCCATTATACTTAAATCGTGAACATTGTTACCAAAAATGTTCTCCCATCCACAGGCAGCTGAGTTGGATATTTGCATTGCTTCACTCTTGAGCTGATAAAGTCAGCTTGCTGTTTAGACTATGTTCTTCCCCAGAGAAAGACGTTTTTGAAGACCTGTCTTTTTAAAGCACTGACCTGACATAACTCTGCAGCTGTGCTGACAATTCTTGGTAAAAATCATACTGATGGAACACACTCCATGGAACTAGGTGGTTTTCTTTTTTTCTTGATTAATGCATTTATTTGAAAGTGATTTTCATTTGGGACTGGACAAATAAAATTATATGAGCCAAACCTTTCTTAGAAGGAACAAAACTTTTCAAAAAGGTTTTGTAGGTGACCTATATTAAAAAAAATAGATTTAATTAGGGTTAATTATTCAGAACATAGCTATTTATCTCCACTATCTAGAAAGCTGAACAGAAAGTAAAGGCCCTTTAGAAAAATACAAAGCATGTTAGAGAATGGTCTGAAAACTGTCTACACTGTAATGTTAAAAAACAAAGGAAGTATCACTACAGGCTATAGAACAAATACAGAATTTATGGAGAGGTTTGAAAAAGCAGGAAGCTACTGGAAATTAAGTTTCTGTAAAACTAAGTTCCTGGTAAGACCTATTAAGAAACTCTGATTGAGAGAGCTGAGTGTGGCTGGAAAATCGCTGCTTGTTGTCTCCCTGGGTTGTCTGCAGGTCAGAGCACATTTCCTCAACTCGTGAGGTCGATGCCCTGTACCCTGACCCGCAGGACTGCTGAGTCTCCATTTCCTGTTCTGTTGTCTGACCAGATTCAAAAGAACCCGTGAAGGAAACATAGCAACACTTGTCACTCCAGGGCATTCAGTTGCTACAGTCTGCTTTCCCTCTTTTGCTGTCATCTTAGGAAATGTTCAAACAGAAAATACAGCTCCTGAACTCTTGGGGCTGTTTGGAAATACAAGTGCTGGTGTTCTTGGTGCCTTTTTTTACTCCAACACCTTCAGATCACACAGAATTTCTAAGAGTTTGCTCTTGTTCAGGCCAAAAACAGAATTTGAGCTTCAAATTTCCTCTGAGCCAGGGATACCTGGTTGCAGATAAATCTGCTTAACATATTGTGCGTTGGAATGGAAAGTGAGACTATTTTCTCTGCAAACAGCTTTGCTTATTATTCTGTGCCCCAAAGCTATTTCTGCCAGTGTAAAATGGTCCAACAAACATAGTAGCATTTCCTCTCATTTTGCACAGAATGGAATTAGCAAGAAAAGTTCAGAGCAAGGAGGAGTCTGTAAATACAGGCCCATTTCACTTCCCTTGTTCTACCTCTCTTTAGGTTGGAGTGCAATTGATCCAATATCTTGTGTCTTTAGTCTATGTGTTTTTTAAAACCAAGAATTTGCTTCTGTTTATCCTTAAGTGTACTTTCATGCAGTTTGGATATTCTGATTTTTTGGTCCGTGCTGCAAAGCTGTTGCAGCGAGCCAAGTTTCTATTCAATGGTGAAATAGTCTCCTGCAGCTTTTGCTAAACATTTGCTCATATCCTGAACACATTTCTTCCACCATATACTATTCTTAGCATCATTGTTTTGTGATAGCATCCCCTTAATTTAAGCCATTTTCTCACTAGGGAAAAGAGAACAGAGTGATCTGAATGCCTACGATGAGTTTCCTCATGGATGTAGATGTCTCCAGGTGTATCCTTTCTGCACAGGAAAGCTGTGCTTTGCAGGGAGCATACCACTGCAGTCCATTCTGTGGTCAAAAGTGTGGATGGGTATGGCTGGTGTCAGTAGGCAGGTCTTCTCTTTCTTGGGATTAAGGAATAGGTGCTTTTCCCAGGTCTCAGTACCTGTGTCTGCTAACGTGCATTATGGGAAGGGATAACCACTGTGCAGAGAGGTGAAATAGGGATGACCTTTTGTGTTTGCATTGGCACACTTCAGCCAGAATGATAAATAGCAGTCACACAGCCTGCCTGTATAAGACATGCTTGTAGCATTTTCCATCTAATTTTCACTCCTACACAGAAACTAGTAACCTCACAGTCCTTGTATATGTAACACGGCCTGGGAGAGGAAGGTTCTAGTGCATGAAATGTAGCTCTCTCACAGCACTGGGTTATACATAGAGAAAATACCAGAATGCAATTACCCACCAACTGGAAACAGCAGGAATAGGTTAGCTGCTGAGAGAGGGCTGCAGACAGAAGTTCAGAGAGAGAACAAGGATGGAATTGCACTTGTAATCTCTAAAGACACTGCAGCCCTGTCAGCAAAAGCTGGGAGGAGGCCTGCAATAGAAAAAGGATCGATGGTTATGCTGCTGGTGAAAAGCTAATAGACACACCTGTGCATTAGTGAATATGGATAATAAAAAACCCTGTTTCCTGCATAATGTAGTGGTGAACTGATGGCACTCCAGCCCTACTATTTTTTCTCAATTTCGTGGGTAATCATCAATGGGCTGTAGCAGGCTGGGAAGTTTCTTGGTGATGTCCCTTACCCAGGCCCCAGAGAGGCAACACACCTCCCTACAGATTGGATCCAGCTGGCACATCAGGCCCTCCATTCCTCTCAAAAGGGAGTCACCAATGACTACTCTTCTTTTTTGTAGCTGAGGAGGCTGTGATGTGGGGGGTAAGCTGCTCTGCCATAGGCAGCCTCATCAACCCGGATGGACTGTCACCCACATTCTCATTTCTCCGGTCCTCATTTCCCTGGTTCTCAGATTCCAGGGCCTCATATCTATTGCATATGGGCACTTGAGGAGGTGAGAGAGGTCAGGAGGGGTTTCACCTGCCACCCAAAGCAGAAACGCATTTTCACTCCCCTCCACCCCGAGGGTCTTTTCCTTCTGGCTGGTGGTGAGAGGATGGGGGGTCCATTGCTTCTTGCGAATTGGATGTCAGGTCTGTTTGTCTGAGGCACGGCAGAGTGCGCCTCCACCAGCCAATCTCTTCCTCCAAGTCCCTCATACTTCTTAGTCTTTTTACTTCATGTGTCACCTCTGCCACTAGGCTGAGCAGATCTTCACGCTTCACACAGATCGTCACCTCTCACTGTTCTCCCTGCTGCCCTCTGACAGCAGCACCAGGCTCTGGCACTCCCTGCAGCCTGAGATCTGGACCACTGCAAGCTTTTGTGGGTGCTCCATCTGGGTCACCACATCCTTTGTGGTGCACACAGAGGAAGTAGCTTTTTTCGAAGTGGACACCATACTTGAGCTCTCTGGTGAGGATGCTGCCCACCAGCTGAGCTAAGTGCTTGAGCTGGCAGTGCCTCAGTGCCTGTCCTGCTCACGCTGCCTGCACAAACTGCCACCCCATGTCCTGGCTGATGCACCATGCCCTGTTTGCCCACTGTATTCATTTGGTGTGGTCCCAGTGTGCGGTAGGACTGATGAATGTTGGCTGAATCTGAACAAACTGGCAGGCTGATTTTAGTCAATAGTCAAAGAGTTCTGACAATTTATTACTTTCATAACCATTCTGAGCAAAGACATTATGAACAAAAACTCTTTTGCACAACTTTCTAAAGGGTTTAGAAGAGTTGAAAAAAAAATTTTTGCTATTTCTTCAATAAACTGCTCATATCCTTCCCACAAAATGTGTCCTTGCAGTTGCATTCTTTCAAGTAGCAGTACCTTAGCCTTTAAAGCTTTTTGAACATGTATGAGTAGACTCTTACAAGTCAAGCTCCTTTTCATTCCCTGTCTTATGGACACACTTGTGGTCACGCATGAAAACCTGTGGGCTCCTGTGGCTGTCCTGCCTGTCCAAACACAAATGTGTGTGGCTTTTCTCATGACAACTGAGTAAGCAATTAGAACGTATTTTCATTTTGGGTATGGGTAGCATTTTAGGAGCTCCACGTGGATGTGAAAGCCCAATCTCAAAAAGTGAGGTGGAAACTTCTGAGTCATGTTCTCTTCTAAAAGTATTTTGCATCCTTACATTTCAATTAAGATTTTAAAACGCAGAAGGAATTTGTATCTGATTGTGAACTTATTGGAGCCCTAATTTTTGTGTTCCTAGAAAGCAAAAACTTTGAACTTCTTTCAGTACAAAGAAAAAAACTGCAAAAGCCTCAGTGGGGAAAAAAAAAAAAGTGAAACAGGCTACCGAGTCATCACGGTATTTTTATAAAATTTGGAATATTTCGTGCACAGAAGTGAAAGTCACTTGATGTCATGCTTTTGAAAAGAAAATTGCTCTGGAGTATTTTGCAACCATCAACACTGACAACAGCATCTTCTCAGAGAATAGCTTTTAACAGCTGTGAGGTGGTAAGAGAGCACAGTTGGCTTACAATAAAGCAGACATAGTGTGAGTCTGTATGGCACTTGTACTGCCTGAGATGTAGCAATGATTTTTTAAAGTCCATTCTATGTGTTTGCATCACAGAATCACAGAATCAAAGCACTCTGTTTCCTTTAACTTAAAATTAATAAATAAACTTTGCATTTCTTTTGGCTAACTCTTATTCAGTGAAGGCCAGTCATACTTCCTTCCAGAAATTCTACAGAAATAGGGTTCAGTTACTACTGCTAGCCATGTAGGATTTTGTGTCGGCCCAGTTACCTATTTGTGATCTTAATGTAAGTAAGAAAATACCTAAGAATGTGACATAATGCACAAGACACTGGCACTCCCAGATAAATACAAAGTACCAGTCAGAATAATTCTGCTCTCTCAGAATCAGAACTAGTGGGGTTTTTGCTGCTTTTGGGAGAGGACTTACTCCAAGAACGAAGTCTTAGTATGGCCTGTCAGCAATACATTAAGATCACAGAATCACAGAATTAACTTAAGTTGCAAAAGACCTTTGAGATCCTTGAGTCCAACCTGTGACCTAACACCACCATATCAACCAGACCATGGCACTAAATGCCGCATCCAGTCTTTCCTTAAAGACCTCCGGGGATGGTGACTCCACCACCTCCCTGGGGAGTCCATTCCAATGTCCAGTCACTCCTTCTGTGAAGAACTTCTTCTTAATGTCCAGCATAAACTTCCTCTGGCATAGTGTAATGCTGTGTCCTCTTCTCCTGTTGCTGGTTGATGGGAGAAGAGACTGACCTCACCCAGCTACAGCCTCTTCTCAGGAAGTTGAAGAGAGTGATAAGGTCACCCCTGAGTCTCCTTTTCTCCAGGTTAAACACCCCCAGCTCACTCAGCGACTCCTCAGACAGCTTGTGTTCTAGACCCTTCACCAGCCTTGCTGTCCTTCTCTGGACATGCTCCATCTCAACATCCTTCCTAAACTGGGGGGCCCAGAACTGGGCACAGAACTCTAAATGTGACCTCACCAGTGCCAAGTACAGGGGGACAATCATTGCCCTGTTCCTGCTAGCCACACTGTTCCTGATACAGGTCAGGATGCCATTGGCCTTCTTGGCCACCTGGGGACACTGCTGGCTCATGTTCAGTTTGCCCTCAGTCAGTACCCCCAGGCCCCTTTCTGCCTGGCCACTGTCCAGCCACTCTGTCCCCAGCCTGTAGTGCTGCCTGGGGTTGCTGTGACCCAAGGGAAGGACACAGCACTTGGTCTTGCTAAACCTCCTCGTATCATTGGGTTTGGCCCATTGATCCAGCTTGTCCAGGTCGCTCTGCAGAGCCCTCCTACCCTCCAGCAGATTGACAGTCACACTCAACTTGGTGTCATCTCCAAGTCTGCTAATGGTAGGCTGATCCCTGGGGGACACCACTGGTGACTGGCCACCAACTGGATGTAAAACCATTCCCCACCACTCTCTGCTCCTGGGCATCCAGACAGTTCTTAGCACAGCAAAGAATGCACCTGTCCATGCTGTGGGCTGCCAGCTTCTCCAGGAGTGTGCAATGGGAGATGGTGTAAAAGGCTGTGTTGAAGTCCAGGTAGACAACATCCACAGCCTTCCCTGCATCCACCAGGTGAGTCACCTGGTCATAAAAGGAGATCAGGTTGGTCAGGCGGGATCTGTCCCTCTTAAATCCATGCTGGCTGGGTCCGATCCCTTGGCTGTCCTATAGGTGCCTTGTGATCATACTCAAGATGATCTGTTCCATAATCTTGCTGGGCATCAAGGTCAGGCTGACAGGCACGTAGTTTCCCCAATCCTCCTTTTGGCCCTCCTTATGGGTGAGTGTCACATTGGCCAGCTTCCAGTCATCTGGGGCCTCCCCAGTGAGCCAGGACTGATGATAAATGATGCAGACCAGCTTAGTGAGATGTTCTGCCAGTTCCCTCATCACCCTAGGATGGATCCCAACTGGTCCCCCAGGCTTGTGAGCATCTAAGTGGCTCAGCAGGTCACTAACTGCTTTCTACTGGATTGGAGGGAGGCTATTCTGCTCCCTGTCCCCATCTACCAGCTAAGGGGGCCAGTTGTTCTGATTTCCTCTAGTGTTTTCACTGTTCTGTGTCTGCCAAGTTTGGTAAAATCTGATGTAGTGTCCAGCACTTAAAGTTCATTTCTGAAAACTGGTGACCACTTCAGCTCTGCCTCTTTTCCTAGCACTGGGAGCTTGTGCACTGTACATCCTTCCCACCCCCTGCACTCCTGCAGACGGGAAGGCAAAAATGCTTTCTCCTTGCAACTTGCTGTAGAAGGAAAGCTGGTGGAAAAGGTCTATTCAGTGATTTTTTCAGGAACTTAAGGTTTTCCTCAGTTCAGATTGAGGAACAGCTGGTGCCCATGGTGACATGAGTGTGAGCCAAGTGCTGCATAGAAAGGAATATAAAAGCAAACTTGTATCCATGTGAAATCCTATGCAATAGTCACTCTAAATGTTCAGATACCATTTTTGGGTTTGTTAATTTTCTGTTTTGTAAGCAACCACAGGACAGGTCACAGTTACATTACCCTATGCTGTGCGCAAGACAAAAGTAGGAATAAGGAGGTTGACACAGGTAAGAAAGACACTGGTTTGATACCACTAAGAGGTAAGAAATAATGGTGTAAGTCCTGGAGTGAGCTGTTAGTCAGAGCTGAATTAGTGGACAGAGGGCAAATGAGTTACTCCTTCATAAACATTTCAAAATGCTTGATAAATTGCTTTTTTATTTCGCTCAACACTTGTATATAGTTTTGGAGAGAGGCTCTCCTTAAAATAATGGTCAATAACAAACATCGTAAGCTTATTGCTGCATTTGGTTGATGAGGCTAAAGAGGCTGGTATCTCTGAGCAACATTGCTCTGACCCTGAGCAACAGAAATGCTGAAGGGAATGTGAGTAAATGATTATGCACAAGAAACAGTCTTCATCTCTCACTTCCTTAGTCACTTTACACTCAGTAGCTCCATTTCAAGCGTATTGTCTTTTGTTACTTTTTGTCTGGTTAAGTTTAGATACATAATAAGTCTTTCTTCTTTAAGGTTCTTGAAAATCAAGTGCAAGTTCTCCTTTCTTTCATCTATTATTTTTTTAAAAGGGGAAAAGAAAGAAAAGTAGGACTTCTTTTATCCAGGACTTGAGTGTGTGTCACAGTATACTTAGTCTGAAGTAACTAACTGATGTTCTAGAACTGTTTTCAGAATTTGTGATGAAGAAAAAATCTTCAGAAAAGCTGTTGCCTCCTCCCTTTACTCTCTTTCTTTGTTGTAGATTTGAGTATGAACTTGATCTCAAATTGTGTAACAAGTACAATTGTGATGTATTCATGGTGTAGTCAAATTCCCAGAAACTTCCTGAAGCAGACAACCCAGAGATTCATGCCTATTTTCCTTGCTTATTGAATGATAAGAGTGATTGTCTTACACTAGATTTTCTGATTTGCTATGAATTACTAGGGAAGACTTAACCTTGCCAGAGTTCACAGGTCAAAATACACATAAGAAAAATTTTCTTCACAGAAGTTGTCATATTACTAGATGTGTGTAATAAAACCATCCCTTATTAGGTGAGATTTTCTGGATAATCGTATGCAAGAGGCATGCCTAAATCATCAAAAATTTTAATTGTTTGGATTGGAAAAGACCTTTAACATCATTGAAACCAGCTGTAAGTCTGGTACTGCCAAGTCCACTGCTGTGCCATGTCCTCAGGTGCCACATCCACACATCTTTTAAATACCTTCATGTACACTGACTCAGCCACTTCCCTGGGCAGTTTGTTCCAATGGTTTACAGCCCTTTCTGTGAAGTCTGATTTGTCTTTAAAAACCACACATTTAATGTGTATAAATTGACCACCTAAAAGCTCACACATTTCATGTGTTGATGATGATACATTATAAAGAGGGATTTTAAATTATCAGTTTTGGGGAAGACAAGTGAGTGATGTCCAGGACTTTTTATACCACTTCCAACTGCTTTTCATTTCCATTTGTTTGTGGAATCTGTTGCTGAAAGATTTCACTAGTGATAGCTGATACAGTGAAAGTAGTGGACAACAGTTCTTAGCTGGACCCACCCAGGGGCAGAAAGAAGTGCTTCTTGACTGGTCAGTGTGGGACCAGCAACCTCCATGCAGCTCGCATTTGGTATTAATTATGTGACTAGATAAATGGTTATGATTTGCCTTAAGAGATGTCAGTTCATCCTAGATGCCGATTTTGTATATGAGGATATTTATTTTAGCTATTCCCTTGCTAACTTTCCTCTTCATTGGGTCCTCTAAATATGACCTAGACAGAGGAAAATGCCTAAGGGTGGTTTATTCATTCAGGCTCCTATTGCTAGTTTTTCTTGAATAGAAAGTCCTCAGTGGTCCTTGAAACCCCAGCTGGCCTTTAGGCATCTCCTTCAGGGAAATCGTGATGGATTTTAAGATTATCCTTGAATTAAGGGGTGTTTCACTTGGGTAGATAAGAACAAGCACCTGAAATGGTGCTGCTCAAGGCTTGCATGCTCAGTGTCAATTATTTTCCTGAGTGATTTGTGAACACTTGGCCTGAATCCCCTTTGTGTACTCCAGAATGCAACTCAGGTCAGCTGCAGCTATCCTGAAAATAAAGGTCACATTGGAAAGACTGTGATATAGATGTGTTAAAAACCAGAATAATAAGAAATTTGAAGCCTTGAGTTTCATCTAACTATTCTCCAGAAGCCTCATCCTCTTCATGTTCTATTCAGTGTTTATACTGACCCATAACACAAACTTTTGTTGATAGTTTCATTGCCTAAAACATTAACAAAGAAATACCAAATTTCTTGGCAATGAGCAGTTTAAAAATTCAAGAGTTGTCTGTATCTGGTGCTGGGTGATGTGGTTTAGTGGTTTAGAGATTACAGTGGTAGTGCTGGGTTAACAGTTGGACTGGATGATCTTGAAGGTCTCCTCCACCCTCAATGATTCCATGATTCTATTTATAAATAGAAAATCTTTCCTTTGGTAAAGAACAATATCAGCGAACATCCTACTGTGTTAAATATCCCACAGCGTTAAAATGCTGTTCCTTGATCAAATTTATTTGTATTTCAATGAAGTAAGCATTACAAAAAGATTTTCTTTTCTGTTGGTGATGCTTTTACACTGGGCCCAGTAATGAAAGCATTGGTTGGAATGACAAATTTTGGTACTACCAGCTAATTAGAATGTCAAGCTTCCAGTGTGAATTGGAATTTTTACTGTTAGTCTGAATAATGCTAAATACCATACAGTGTTTAAGGAAACCATAATAGATTAAATTTTTCATTCAGTCGTATTTACAAAATAAATAACATTTAAGTAATGAAAGATGACAAATTGGCAATATAAAGGGAATTTTAAACAAAATACTTCTTTAAGAATTTTACTGATTCATCTGAGAAATGTTTTATAGCTTCTTCTATGCAAACATAATATAGTAGCTCTTACCTATGAATGCAGAGTAAAGACTCTGGGCACAACAAAGAAAGAATGGGTTTGGTCATCGCCCCTGGGAGCCAAGAGTCCTTAGTCTGACCTACAAAGGTGCTAAATGCTTCTTGTATTGCTTTGAGCAAAGCACTCAAGCTCACATCTGTCAAGAACTTAAGCATATAAGAGATTTTCCTTTGTTAGCACTTGAGTTATTCCATTAAGTGCAATTTCTCTTCCTGGAAAACACTTTTAGGGAACACTAGTGCAAATTTTGGCCAAGATATTTTTCATAATTTAGGGGACACTTTCTCATAAAAAGGAGATTGTGAATGCTATATTTTCAGTTGCCCCATTAATGAAAATTTTCACTTTTTTCCCCTCATGGAAATTCTAGTCATGAACTGCCATCCACTGTTTTTTTTTTTCACTGTGGCACCTATCACTGCTGATGTGAAATCTTTCAGCAAGAGATTTCACAAGCAAATGGAAATGAAAAGCAGATGCAAGTGGTATAAAATCCAGGATTTTCATTGTCAAAATCTGTCAATATTGTTTCTATTACTTGCTAAAAGTGAAGTATGCATTTTTTCTCCTTCTAACGCAGATCTTGTATTTCTTTATGTAAACTGGTTTTTATGAAATTATCACTGGGTCAAAAGAGGGAGATTCAACCAAAATGGTTTTGTTAAAAAGCTTAGATGAAGATAAAATTTTAAAGAGCAAAAAAAATTAGCAACAATGTCCTCTGAAATGCCTGAGATTCAAAGAACTATTTAGATAAGGAGCCTGACAACAAGCTCTGCTACAATCTGTGCACAGAAGTTGCAGCTGCAGGAGAACCTGCTGGCAGTGGCTACCTCATGCAGTTCTCCATGGGGAAGTTCTCTGTGACAAGATCTGAGCAGGAGAGCAATGTTAGCTCTAAATTTATCTCTGCATTTAAATGGGTTTAATTCATGTTGTGGGAAAAGAACAAACTAAGTATCTTCATGAGAAGCAAAATAGTAAAAAATGTTGTTTGCTTTTTTATTTTCCATCTCACCTGTAAAATCTGTAAATGGATGGCTAATTTAATTTTACTTCCTTTTCTTCACATGGATATTGCACCTCTTTTCAAACTAGCTTCCACTGAATGATGCATTTTGCTTGTATATTTGATTCAACTCAGTTTGTGGTTCTAAAACCTCTTGACCATGTGTAACACATTACTGGAAGTTTACCACTTGCAGAAGGTAAGTTTGTTTAACTCCCAGGTTGGATGATAAAGTGAAAATATTTTCAGAACTAGGTGATGTGGTGTATTACTTTGAAAGTACTTTATCTTTTTGTTGAGAAGTGAGTTACTTCAGTGTCATTGCAATGGACAACAAGTAAGATCAGAATGGGTTAGGTTATCTTTTGGTCAAAAGTTTTGAAAATTGTATTGTGAATTTGTAGATATCACTGATTTTTAGTGGGAACAGCACTGTTTCTCAAAGTTGTTATGATTCCTTTCCATGGCAGGAGGGTTGGAACTAAAGATGACTTTAAGACTCCCTTCCAACCCAAAGCATTCTGTGGTTCTGTGACTTTGTATCATGAGAAAATAGCATAAGAAAAAGTCCAAATAGTGTTGTTCTGAAAACTGCTCCCACAAACTGTGCAGAAATCAACAGTTTTGATCTCTGTGAAGCTCATGAAAGTGTTTATTTCAAAGCTGGCACCAGTAATGTAGAATTGCATTTTTGGGTTTTCTGTCTCACAAAATTCAGGTGAGATTCACACAGCCAGAAAACTGTAAAATTTAAGCAACAAATAGATGTAGTTGGGACCCGTCTTAGTCTTTTTCCTCTAGGAATATGCTTTTCTTCCCACACTTTGACACATGTGGACATTTATCTTAACCTTTCTATCCCGGTGCTGGAGTCTTTTGCCATCACTCCATCAGAGGAAAAGGTGCTAGGCACTGTATGTCTCAGTTCTCCTCTTCGTCTAGATATTTCTGGCGTTTTCTGTCTATACCACCTTGCGCCAGAAACAGGAGGGATTGTGCCAGTTATCAATACAGAAAAGAGTCTCCCTGTTCCAGTAAGACATTGCTTGAGGAAACAAGAGAAGGAAGAAAAAGAGTTTTAAAACCTGAAAAGCAACCTAAGCAAAACAGTTCCCCAAAACAGTAATTGAAACAAATGGAAACTTCACTCATAGAAGGTGGAAATAAAAACACACTTTGATCTGTCCTGAAATGCATCCTCTCATTTGACATTCTCATCTGGGCAAAGATAAGGTAGTTCAGACATTTTGAAAGACCTGACTGTATTTCCTATGTAAACAGATGCTGCCCCATGCTCTAATAGTCCTTGATAGCTTTCCTCTCTAGGGCTTCTGCTTATATTATCACACTGTGCTTTGCTGTCTGTCACAAAATTATTTCACAGTGTTGGTCTGTTTTTCCCCAGGTTACCTTAATGACAGCACCTCTTAAGTATTAAAAGCTATAAAGTCAGGCTTCATCTACCACTGAATGTCTGTAAGGCATTGGGAAAGCAGCTCTGTGAAATTGTGGATCTGGATGAAAGATATGGGAAAGAGGGATATGTCTTTCCGTGCGTGCATGTAAGTTAACAAAGGCTAAAGGCAGATGAAATCAAGAAGTTTTATAGGGTATAATCTGCTTTCTAGTCAGTTGTAGAGTAAAGCTATTGTAGCAATACTGTACTGTATGATTTATTCCCTCCCTCTCTAACCCCAGGCACAAGGAAAGATATTTTTTCAGTTATAAAAAGCTAGAAAACAGTGATGAAATGATCAATGTAGAAAGGTTGAAGTTTCCTGTTTGTGGTCTTAGAACACAAAACTGCAACCTTCACATACCAAAATAGTGTTATGTTGATACATCTCAAGCCAGCCAGTAATTGGTGGTTTGTAGACATAATCTGATCACAATAATTGTGGATATTTGGATTGTAAATACACACCAGCAGAAAAAGACATTAGGAAGCAATCAGAAAGACTGTGGTAGTAAATTAACATCTGCTGTACTGCTAGACTGTAAAGCTCTTGAAAACACTGAGAACTGATAATAATTTAGAATAGTAAGAAAGACAGGTTTGCATTCAGCCTCAGTCATCTGCTTGAAAACATCTAAGAGGAACTGACTACTGACCTCGAGGGAAGAGCATTCATTACCAATGGACAAGCTGAAAGTGCATCTGAGAATTGGTGGTTTTGGTAATGTTTCTTTGTAGTTAGTTTATTAATTTTTGCCTGTATGGAGTTAGTTTGGAGACAGAGAGCTAATAGGAAGAGACTTAATACATAGAGGTAAGTGTTGCATTTGATAGTCACCATGCTATGATACAAGGGAATTGGCTCAGAGTGTCATTGGACCTCCTGAAATTTCGTATCTTCTGCAACTACATAAAATATGAAAAATATCAAAGGGAGTCAAAGCAGGATCTTTAAGACTTTTAACTAATTGGTTTGGCTTGGTAACAGTCTTTTTTCCATTGTTCCACCTTCAGTATTGAAAGAGGAAGGCAGAGAGACGAAAGTCAGGCAGAAAGGCCTGTTCTTCCATATCTGAGGCAAGGGTTTGCATAGACAGTGTGATGTCACCTTCTCCTGAGGGCTAGGTGATATCTAAGGGCATCAGTAGGATGGGTTAGGAGATCTGCGAAGAGCTGAGACTCATTCCACAGCAAAGGCTGATAAATTCTGTGAGCAAGATTTTTCAGCATGTCACTGAATGGGGCACTCTGGGCAGGGGAACATGGGCAATCTTGTGCCCAGTGAACAACCAGCTCCTTGGCTTGTGTTTCTTCAAGCAGCCTCTTCTTTGAGGGGGTAGCCAGGCATGCTCTTTTCCAGGCTGTAGGAACAGCAGACAAAAGTTTATTTGAGCATCTCATAATTTAGGAGCCTGCAGCAGCTTTGTGCTCCCACCAACACAGGTCTAGTTTCTCTTGGTAGCACTCGGATTGCTGCAGTAAAGTGGGTTGTAGGATCTATAGTTGATAGTAACCAGTGCTGACTCTAGAGTTATTTCTTGAGAACTGTTGCTGGAACTTTTCACTAACCTGCTGCTGCAGTGGGCAGGAATGGAACAAACTACCAGCTGCAAGGGAAAATAGCAGGGTATTGCTCATTTCTATGAAGATGCTTTACTTTAATTCAATGGGGTAGAGAAGGGGAGCAGTCTTTGGTAATTTGATTCAGTGTACCCTATTACCCTGTAAGTGGGCCATGGGGGAGTGCTTTCTCTGTAAATAAAACAAGTGAGTCAAGGAGTTTGGGTGGAGGAGGCTGAGAGGAGACTACGTTGCAGTCTACAGCTTCCTCAGGAGGGGAAGAGAAGAGACAGGCACTGATTTTTTTTTTTTTTTTTGTGGTGACCAGTGACAGGACCTGATGGAATGGCCTGAAGCTATGTCAGGGGAGATTTAGGTTAGATATCAGGAAAAGGTTCTTCACCTAGAGGATATTTGGGCAGTGAAACAGGCCCCCAGAGAAGTGGTCATAGCATCAAGCCTGACAGAGTTTCAAAGAGTTTGGACAAATGGGTGCATTATGTGATTTTTGGGGTGGTCCTGTACAGTGCCAGGAGTTGGACTCGATGATCCTTGTGGGTCCCTTCCAACTCAGCATATTCTAGGATTCTGTGATTCATTTTTCTGAAACTGTGGCATAGCCATCACAAAGCTTTTGTGTTCTTGCACACTGGAGTACTGAGCACACAACGTGCCCCTGTGACAACTGTCTCTTTGCTATTAGTCAGGTGGGGACTAAAGTATGAATCTTACGTTTTCTATAGTGGGTGACTCTTTGGAAGTTAAAATTGCCCAGGTTTGCAAAGAAAAATGTCTGAATTCAGGTTTACTGAGACCATTGATACTTGTGTGCTCATGGGGCAGAAAGAGAACAAGTTGGTGTAAGGTCTTTAAAATAATCTTATCTTTTTTTGATGTGGTGGGTTGTACAGCGTCACGCTTGGGTGATGCTGAGGAGTGAAGCAGTGCTCAGAGGTTTTAGAAAGTCAGTAAATGTTGTCTTTTTGCAGACAAGCTGTTCCGGTTGTGCACATTGTTGCAGGCTGCTTTCAGTGAGGCTTAAGGAAGGGTGCCCAAAGCAGTCATCTCAGAGATATGCAGAAAATAAAAAAAATAATTAAAAAAAAAAAAGAAAAAAGAAAAAAAGAAAGAGAAATAGGAGAATGGGAAAAGTTTATTCAAAGGGTGATTGCTTAAACTTGTTGACATAGAGTCAAAAAGGAAACCTCATTATAAACCACAACTCTAGTGAAGGAAAGTGCTAGAAGATAAATCTTCTCTTTTGGAGCCCTTCCTACCGTGAGTGAGAGAAGTGAGAATAGAAGCCAAGTCATGGAACCACTGTCATATGCAAATACCCAGGCATATCTAGGAGTAAAATGTAGGTGGCTTTGGTCCTTCCTAAGGATGCTTATGGCCCAACAGTTGGCCAACACAGACTCATTTTCTGCTGATAACACAGAGCAATTTCTGAACTGAGCCAAACCGCAACTAATGGGGGTGTGAGTGTGTGTGATTATGTATTTTGTGACTCTGTTTACATTCCCAGTGTAACTACAATGACAGGACTCGCAATTCAGCTTGGCACTGGCATCAGGATGATTATTATGGAATTACTGAGCCATTTTACATAGCAAGGAAGAAAAATGGTGGTGTAAAGATTCAATTTCCCACTGCCTGAATGACCCATCAGGTTGCAACCCATCTGCTTTCCTGAACTGCATGTGTTCCCAGAGACTGCCAAGTACTGAAATGAGAAAAAGGTGATCTCCAGGGGAGAGAAGAGAGTTTCAGCAGGAACTGAAGGAATGTTCCTGTTGTATAGGAGAAACAAACAAAAAAACCCCACTGAAACAACAGAAAAAAAGAAAATAAAGAATACATATTTAGATAGAACTGCCGTTGCTTATTTAGATAGAACTGCAGTTGCTGATGTCTGTAGAAAGATCTGTGAGAGTGCCAGATCCCAGCACTGAACAGCCAGAGGACTCTGCAGCAGAAGACACTGCATTGGATAAATGTAATATTTGAGACCAGAAGAGAAGTTGCTTCTGATCATCCTCAGCCCTATTTTTTACCAATGCTGTGCAACTGAGCAACTTGAGAGCAAAAATAAATAAGTAAATGGGAGCAGATACCTGGGCAATACTGTGCTGACTGTGAGATGGGGTGTCTAGGACTGCCCATATTTGCAATGACCCATCAATTACAGGTCTGTTTAACACGGATAAAGGTCTGGGTGGTGAGCAGTGTTCCCTTATGGGAGCCTTCATTTTCTGAGGGGTCTTTGCCTGCAGAGTTGGGAATAACCAGTGAACAACAACAAAACCTGTTTTAATTCGTCTGGCACAAGCAGGCACTAGGTGTGGTCACATTGCTCTTCAAGGATGAAGGGCAAAATGATAAAGATTTAGTTGACCTCCTGCATGCCACAGCCTGGGTCATGTCACCTGGGATGGCTGCAGTTTCCTAGAAGATTCCCAAACTGCAGCAACTCTTTTGCAGAGACATCTGCTCCTCTGCCACATAATTGAAGGCCATAGAGAGAAATAGAGAACAGTCTTCTCCTCCTGTTGTACTCATCCAAGAGTTAATTATTTTCCATGTTTTTCTGTCCTCTGTGAGTTTGAGCTACACCAGTTTGAGTTTGCTGCCTCTGGACCTCATTAGGTCCTTAACCTGATGAAACTAGAAGTCCTTTCTTGTAGCACAGGGCTCTTTCTTCACACAGTTTGGCACTTATTCTCAGCTTTGTCTTCAGTAAGCTGATAAATTGTCCTTCTTTCTTCTCTCAGAAAAAGTGTGCTCTCTGTCTGGTGAGGCATTTACGTGGCCCTTTGCAGCTTTAAGATCTTTTTTCAAGTTGCACAGCAGAGCAGGGATTGAAGTCTCCTTGGTGTTTCCCTGACCTGGTACTTATGGAGGCTCTTGGTCTTTCCCTGTCAGGCCCAGCTCAGTCCCCAGGCCTGTCAGACAACGTAAGCAGGGCTGCCCTGCAGAGCTGCACTACTATGGAGTGGCCACAGACAGAGACAGACAACCAAAACTGTTTCCAAAGAGCCTGGGGCTACTCCAGCATGACTACTAACAGCCTCTCTTGGCTCTGCTTTGCCATGGGACTTCATACCAGGCAGGCAATCTTGCAATCTCTGCACTCAGACCAGCATCTCCTTCCCAGGACATGTCTTTTCCCAGACCTCCCAGGAGCATGAAATCCCTAGTCCTGCAAGTCTTTAGCTGTAGGTAAGGCAGAAGAGGCCTCAAGAGCTGGGTGACGTGCTGTGGAAAGGTACCAACAAAAGCAGCTTTGGCATTTCCATTGCGTTGGCAGCTGGTGGATGTTTGCTTGACGTGACTGAATCATCATGCACCAGTCTACAGGCACAAAGAAATTTCTAAGCCAGACCATTCACAGCAGCACGTGGCTGTGCCATGGGGCAGAAGGGAGCCTCAACTCTAGTACCTTTAAGGCTTGTTTGCGATGCAGTGGACACACCACCAGCAGTCACCTGGTGAAAACCATTCAAGCCACCTCAGACACTTGGTTAAACAAACCCACTAGAAATTTAAAAGTTTTAGCAAGCTGCCTGAATTGCTTGTCAGGTTTTAGAGCTTGGATGCCATAGGATTTCTGAGTACTGCCCTGGAAGATAAAGGTTCTCAGTTGTTTGGTTCACTCTGTCTCATGGGGAACAGGGAGGGTAAACTCCCAAGTCATGCTGCAGTAGCCTGGACCAAGCAACAAAACATTCAGCAACTCCTAATAAGCTAATGTAAATACATTTTTAGTCTAACAGGGAAATAGAACAGAAGGGAAAAATATTCTCTGACAAGTACTAAATAGCTAGCTATCTTGAGTCACTGCATTTTTTTATTATCACAAAAATTCTTGCATCGTAATTGTAATACCTGTAATCAATAATAAGAAATTGTGTTATAAAGAAACATTGCAGTGCTGTTAAATGCATTATTGGCATACCAAAATAATTTACAATCCAATAATCATACCTCTAACACTGGTTATTGCAAACTGTAATTTGAGAAAGTTAAATTGTGAATCATAATTCAATACAGTGCTTGACAATTATTCCATTATGCATAAAGATAATAGGCATAACAATTGGCTTGTTCACCTGTGGCAGAAAGACTATTAATTTTAATTTTGGATATTCCAATTGGTTGTCTTTTATAGAACAGTTAAGACAATAACTCTGCTCTTGCTTACCCTTAAAAAATAAGGGTGATTCCACCAAAGATACGGGCTTTTTTGCATTTTTGTGCCATAGATCAGAATATTGGCTCTTGTACTTACATCTTCAGGTGGCTATCTTCTGCTCAGCAAGCTTTATCTAATTTAAGAAGAAACTTTCATCTTAATTGTAAACTATTTTGGCTGCATGGTGTGGAGCACTTGTGTAGAAAAGTAGCAGTTTGTTCATCTCATGGCATGACCTCACCCCTTTAAAACTAATGTAGAGTTATCAAAGTGACTCAATTTTAATCAATTGCATTTCTGCAGATTGCCTGATATTATAAGCTAGCAGAGATCTAGAAATTAAAAAATCACAAGCAATACTTTTTAATGATGACTCAGATGTTGAAATAAGGTAGTGATTGACTTCCAGAACAACATATTTTATTAGTAGGATTATTGTGCTCTTTTTTCTATCTAATTTCTCTTTTTGCTTTTTTTTTGGAAGATGAGGAACAATGGCACTTGTCATAGCTAGAATCTTAGCTACCTTTATCTGATTAAATATTTTTTGTCATTTTTCATTTATCCCAGCATATCTCTGGCATAAGTTTTTTTGGAAAGTGGAAGAATATAGAAGAAGAGTTAAGATATATTATTCTTTTCTTCATAAATAAACCTCGCAGAAAAGAACCCCTCAAGAAAACTGATTCTATTCTTTTTAATTTATCCTCTTTTTTCTATCTAATTTCTCTTTTTGCTTTTTTTTTGGAAGATGAGGAACAATGGCACTTGTCATAGCTAGAATCTTAGCTACCTTTATCTGATTAAATATTTTTTGTCATTTTTCATTTATCCCAGCATATCTCTGGCATAAGTTTTTTTGGAAAGTGGAAGAATATAGAAGAAGAGTTAAGATATATTATTCTTTTCTTCATAAATAAACCTCGCAGAAAAGAACCCCTCAAGAAAACTGATTCTATTCTTTTTAATTTATCCTCTAAAGCATTGTATAATCCAATTGTTTTTCCACAGCTGTCATCAGAAATTCACTCTGTAACAATAAAGAGAGAACATTTTTTATATGCAAAACAACCTTCTGCATAGGGCTTCTAAAATGAAATTAATACCACACATGTACACTGTTCTTATTTTGGTGACTCTTCAGATTAGGTGAATTAAAGATATCAGTTTTGTTTAAAACAAATATTTTTTTGTGACTGCTGTATAGAACATAGTCTCAGAATAGTGCTTTCTTGGGTTGACTTTTATCTCTATTAAATAATTTATGAACTTTTTTTCTCTTATTAAATAGGAAGTTTTAGAATTTGAGTTTTTCTCCCAAAGGAATGAAAATGAAATTGCCTTTACCGATTAAAATGATTAAAGTGTAAAAAAAATTTCTGTCTACAAAGGTGATGATCTTGAAAAGTGAGGTACTTCAATTTTTGAAGTAAGTTGTTTAAGCCAGCCTACTGGCACAGAAGTTTTCTATCCGTCTCAAAAAAACCCCTGAAAACCCAAAAAACACCACAGATTTTTTTCCTGTTGTCTGCAGGTACTTTCTATGAGCATGGCATTCAGGCTTGGGGGATCAGGGAACAATGCAAATCTGATTAGGTGTGCAGCTGTTAATGTGCCCTTGAAACAGAACGATATTCAAGCAGTGTTAGTCTCTTATTTTGGAAATGCTTATTTATCTTTACAAAAGTCTTACTAGAGGTTAAAAAAAATGTTGGTGGGATGTTAGATCACTGAATCCATTTACAAGGAAGTGAATCCAAGTCCTCTCTGGTTGCCAAACTCCAGCTGACTAAAAGCTGGATTAGTAATTACCTTTTAAGCCAGCAATTGTAATTGCCTTAGAGACTGCCTAGTGAAACAGCAGAATATTTTTACATATGAGCTGGTCCTTGCAGTCCCCCCCAGCTGATACAGGAGATAAAACTGATTTGCTTTGCCAACACCTGAGTGACTTGCCTGGAGCCTATTACACAAAAGATTCTCAAATTCTTTTGGTTGTAAGAGCAGTCCATGGTCTATTACGTCCTTATCCTTGATGCATTTGGGGACAGCCCAGGACAGTCCCCTCCTGCATGTGCACAGAGAAGACTTGGAATTATTATCCAAAATAATTCAGAATCGTCATCAGTACCTTTTGCTGTGGAAAACCTCTCCTCAGCAAAAAGCAACAAAAAAAAAGGGCATAATCCATAATCCAGAGCTTATTGGCACCAGAGATAACTGGCACTCCTTTACGAGTGTTTTGTCACTACTTCAAGCTGTTTGTGTCCATTGAGTGTCCTCAGGCTTATGTTTAGACTGTAGCTTCCCCTAGCTGTGGTTGTTCCCTCTTCATTCCACAAAAAGGAGCATTTTGAGATGATTTATTTTTGGTACTTCAATAGGAAGAGTAATATAGTGAATAATGCACTAACTAATGAGGACATCTCTTAATTTGACAGATTAACGGAACACATTTTATTAAAATACTTGCATCCAAGCAATTTGCTTTTAATGGGCAAAGCATAAAGGCAGTGTAAACAAATGGCAGATATTGTACCTCTCTGCAATGATTCTGGGAGAGGTTGCAACTTGATGCAAAGCAAAATGGCTCAGCCCAGGTACTGCACATGAGCAGGTATGAGCAGGTACTGCACAACTGGTGTGTAACAGCTCTCCCATACAAAATTTGCAAAGCAAAAGCCATTTCTGGATTTGTGATATGGGAAGGACTAAAAGTTGAATTTCAAAGCAGAACCTGATATTGTATCTAGCAAGACTAGAGCAAGTGAATATATTTTTCATTTATGCTTGGGTTATGTTTCACTTAACTTCGTAACTTTTCTACAGAACCAACAATAAAAAGACCTGATAGAAAATTCTATTTCACCTGCTAAACAAGAAAAAAGGTGAACATGACTGGAGGGAATAATAATCTACTGAGGGGATGTAGACATGTATGCAATGCAAGGTTTTGATGAAACCACAGGCTATGAGAAAATCCATTCAGTCCAGGTATTGCCCCAAGAAATCTTTTTTTTTTTTTTTTGTGAATTACAGGCTTGTGACACATGGCATTATGTAGAGAGTTTTGATAGAAGGGATTATGTTCAAACAGAAAAGCTTATCCTTTGATAAACTGTGGTTGCATACCTGATGCTGTTGTCAAGACTGACCTCAAAAGGCCTTGGCTGTCTCTGAAGTTGCCAGCTAATATTGCTTAAATTTGCAAATGTGCTTTTCATCATTTTGCTACAGGTGAGGAAGGACAGACAAAGAGGCTGAAGTTCAGGGAAATACAAACTTTTAACATTGACCCCATAAAATCCAACTGAGGTACTAGCTAGCTGGCCAAGAAAGAGAAAAGTTCCTAAATTGCACCTCAGCTTCTAAAAAGTTATCTGATAGCTTCTAAAAGTTCTTTATCCGTCAGAAGGCTTGAAACATGAAATGCTTAGGGGCATCATTCATAGTACTTGAGAAACAGTAAACAGGAGGTAGGAAATCAAACAGGCCTGTAAGGAACAGAGATAGTGCATATCACAGAACCATAGAAGCATAGAATGGTTGGGGTTGAAAGGGACCTTAAATCTGACCTAGCTCCAAACCCCCTGCCATGGGCAAGGACACCTTTCACTGGACCAGGTTGCTCAGAGCCCCATCCAACCTGGCTGTGAACAAATCCAGGGATAGGCATGAAGAACTTCACAGGGCAACCTGTGCCACTGCCTCACCACCCTCATAGTAAAGAATTTCTTCCTAATATCTAATCTAAACCTATCATATGTCAGTTCAAAGCCACTATCTTGTCCTTACGAAAAATCCCTCTCCAGCTCTCCTCTAGCCCCCTATAAGTACTGGAAGGCTGCTAGAAGGTCTCCCTTAAGTCTCTAATAACCCCAACCCTCTCATCCTGTCTCCCTAGGAGAGGAGCTCCAGCCCTCTTACCATCTTTGTGACACTGTTCTGGACTCCTTCCAACAGCTCCCTGTCATTCTTACGTTGAGTGCTCATCTTCAGGGCAGGACACAGTCCCCATGCATGTTCATCTCACACTGACCCTGTTCCTCAGACTTTGCTGAGAATGGCAGAGCCCAGGCAGGTAAATGGTCTTGCAGAGTAATATTGTTATCAGACACAGCAGGCTTTCTTTAAGAGAATATACAGTTTTCACAGTTTGCTGTGTACAGAAGCAGGCAATTCCTAAATGCTGAAAGAGAAGTAGGCGAGGCAGAAGGCTGGCTTGGTTGAACAGGGATCTTCTCTTGGAAATAAGGTGAACAAGGAAGGAGTATGCCCAGTGGAAGCAAGGTCAGGTGGCATGGGAAGAAAACAGAGATGCTCCTCACCACTGTAGGGACAAAATTTGTGCAGCCAAAGCTCACCTGAAGTTGCAGCTGGCCAGAACTGTGAAGGACAATAAGAAGAGTTTTTAAAAATATATTAATAGCAAAAGGCAGCGTAGGAATGCCATCAGCTTGTTACAGGATGATGATGGTGATCTTGCAAACAGGGACATGGACAAGGCAGAGGTGTTTAATGCAGCTTTGCCTCTGTCTTCAACATGGATGACAGACCAGGGGGATGTCAGTGCCCTGAGCTGGAGGACCAAGACTGCGAGAATGATCAGGTCCTGGTTAACCTTGAAGTTGTGTGGGATCAGCTGCGCCAGCTGGATCCCTACAAATCTATAGGGCTAGATGAGATTCATCCAAGAATCTTCAAAGAGCTGTCTGATGTCATCGTAAAGCCTCTCTTGATGGTATTTGAGTGGTCTTGGGAATTTGGAGAGGTCCCAGCTGACTAAAAGCTGCCTAATGTTTTCCCAATTTTCATGAAGGGCAAAAAGGATGACACTAGAAAGTACATGTCTGTCAATCTCACTTCAGTGCCTGGTAAAGTTATGGAGAAGATTATTGTGGGAGGTATTGAAAAACATCTGGAGGACACTGCAGCCATCGTCACAGCCAGCACAGCTTCATGAGAGGAAAGTCCTGCTTGTCCAACCAAATTTCCTTTTATGACAAGGTAAACCATTTAGTTGATCAAGGGAAGCCAGTTAATGTGATCTTTTTGAATTTCATAAAGCTTTCAGTGCTGTCTTCCATAGGACTCTTCTGGAGAAAATGTCCAGCCCACAGCTGGATAAACACATCCTGTGGTGGGTGAGCAGCTGGCTCAGGGGTCAGGCATAAAAGGGTTACAGTGAATGGGGGGACATGAGACTGGTGACCTGTCTCTGGTGGGGTTCCACAGAGCTCTGTCCTTGGCCCAGTTCACTTGAACATCTTCATAAATTACCTGGATGCAGGACTGGAGGGAATACTAAGTCAGTTTGCTGATGACACTAAAGTGGGAGTAGCTGTCAGCTCCCATGAGGGCAGAGAGGCCCTGCAGGGAGACCTGGACAAATTCCAGGGCTGGGAAATCACCACCTGTATGAAGTTTAACAAGGATTCTGTGCCTGGGATGGGGCAACTCTGGATGTGTGTATGGACTGGGCAACGAGAGCAGCACTGTGGAAATGGACCTGGGGGTTCTGTTGAATAGCAAGTTGAACATGAGTCAGCAGTGCCCTGGCAGCCAGGAGGGCCACCCGTGTCCTGGGGGGCATCAGGCACAGCATTGTCCTGCTCTGCACTGGGGTGGCCTCACCTCGAGTGCTGGGGGCAGTTTTGGTGCCACAATATAAAAAAGACATTAAGTTATCAGACAGCATCCAAAGGAGGGCCATGGAGATGGTGAAGGGTCTGGAGGGGAGGCTGTATGAGGAGCAGCTGAGGTCACTTGGTCTGTTCAGCCTGGAGGAGACTGAGCGGAGACCTCACTGAGGTCTTCAACATCTTCACAGGGGGAAATGGAGGAACAGGCACTGACCTCTTCACTCTTGTGGCCAGTGACAGGACTTGAGGAAACAGCAGGACACTGAATCAAGGGAGGTTTAGGTTGGATATCAAGAAAAGGTTTTACACCCAGGGGGTGGTTAAGCACTGGAACATGTTCCCCAGGGAAATGGTCACAGCACCAAGCCTGACAGAGTTCAAGAAGCATTTGGAAAACACTTTCAAGCGCATGGTGCGATTCTTGGGGCATCTTGTTCAGGGCCAGGAGTTGGGCATGGTGATCATGATGGGTCCCTTCCAACGCAGGATATTCTATGATTCTATAACTTGAAGGCCTGAGTTCAGAAATAAAGTTGAAGGTGCTAAATTGGAAAGGATTTTTCTGCTGTGGAAATGTCAAGGTGATGGAAAACCTCACTCTACTTGCCAAAGCAGAATACACTCCATCCAGCAAATGGCTGAGAAAGGGAACTGGCCTATCTTTACCCAGATTATCAGTTCCTTGCAGCTACATAAGATCCAGGATGGATGGATGGATGGATGTCTCAGCAGAACAAAAGTGAGTGTACATTCATTCTCTTCCAGTGCGGGTCACTCCTTAAATTCTACTGACACAGCATTTGTGGAGGTTTGTTCCACTAAAGGTTCACTGATTAAAAGGGCTACAAAGGATGTATAGTTAACTGCTTATGACAGCAAGAGAAATTAAGAAGAAAATGGCATAAAAGAAGAAATCAATGAAAAAAGTGAGAAATATTTTTAATCAACCCACCATTCTTAGTATGGAGTCTGTGTGCTATTTAAGTGTATCAAATACTGTGTATTCTTCTTCCATTTCTTCTTGTGTTAGTTTGGTTTCAATCTGGTATTCTTAACACATATTTAAGAATGTTCTGCTGGGACAATTTGCAAAGCTAAAAGGACAATTACAGGCTTGGTTTTCATTTTTGATGGGGGGGAGTAATTTGTTACAGATATTGAAAATTTCAGTTTTGTATGTGAGTATTGTTTTCATTCAAGTATTTAAAATCAGTCCTGCAGTTTTTTCACCAGTGGGTAAAATGATAAGGGGAATTTAGAAAATATTTCTTCTCCTTAAGCACATTGCAGTGATTTAATGGGATGAACTCATATAGTACAAATAGCACAACCCTGTCCAAATGCAAACACTACTTCCTCTTCCTTGTTTCTTAGCAATGATTGCTTTAATTAGAACTTTTCATGATTCCTACTGTTTGACAATGGAGTTCTTTCCTTTCTTGATCCTTACTCAGCATTTAAATTGCCAAGAAGTTTTGAAGTTTGATGCAAAAGTAGCTATAACCTGCAATGAAGTCTGCTTTACTCTGTGCTTGCACAGATTTGTGCAATACTTAACTCTTTAATCTTTGCAGAACAAGATGCTTGACTTTGTAAACAAAATTGTAACATATAGCCCACCTGCCTTTTTTTTTGCTGTTTGCCTCTTGTTTTTTGAGGTTTTTTTTTATTAATAGAAAACTTCATAGGTTCAGAACTGTGAAGGATAGGGTATCCTAAGAACTATTAGCCCAATCTAATCCATTTATTTATGAATTATACTTTTATACTTTATCCGAATTATGATCTCCTCAAGGTTGAAACGCCTGCTTTATATACTGGATTGGCTCCTGGACCTCAGTGAAATGGAATAAGTGCCTAGTCTGTTTGTCTGTTTTAAGAAAGCATGAAACTTCTGTTTGAAGCTTTCAGCATGGAACTGGGGCTACCAATATAGGAGTTTTTTGCCTTTGTACTCTCATAGCCTAGCCAAAGCTGAGTCAGTTTGTTCAATATTTAATAATTCAGGTAAGAAGCATTTTGGAATTTATTTGTGATTAATGTTAAATAGGGTATTTTCAGAACTGTCTATTCCCAAAGAGTAATCAAGGCTTTTTATTGCCTCAATGCCTGCTTCCATTCGAGGCCTGTTCTTTGATAACAGCAGGCTGGACTGGTACCTGAGAAAGTAACTGTACTTTATTTAGTTACACTAGAGGATCAAAATTACTGCTGCACACAGCTAAGGTCATAGCAGAATGAAGTAGCTGAGGGCACAAGTCTTCCTTTCATGCTCTGCCAGGTTCAGTAATCCCTGGATTATTCATTTTTCCTTTTCATGGGATAACTCTGAAGATAACTGAATTTTAAGAAGTATTACTTAATGCTTTGGACTCTAGAGCAACCAACCCCCCCACCTCAAAAAAAAAAAAAAAAAGGAAGAAAAAGAAAAATAAAAGCAAGCAAACAAGTATAAATATTTCCAAAAAGATTCATAAGCTTAATGCTTCGGATTTTAGAGCAACAAATAAAAACCAAACACTCCCACCCTCAAACAAACAAACAAACAAACAAACAAACAAAAAAAAAAAAAAAAAAAAAAAGACTTTGAAAGTAAAGGTACTCAAGTGTCTTAATAAAAAGGTACTTAAAACCCCAGTGCCAAACATCAGTGTGAAATGGATTTTTATCAATTTTTGGGGAAAAAAACAACAACAAACATACAAACCACAACCAAAAACAAACCCAAAAAACAACCCCAAAAACCTTCTATTAAACAGTTCTCATGGAAGTGACTATTTTTTTTTCCTGCCATCTGCACCAGGGCATCATCACTTTGTGCCACCATGGATTCAAGGAAAAGTGTCTCTTCTATTAACCATCACAAAGTATTGATAGTTGGAGTTGAACACGTCAGCTGGAGCTGGAGTATCACAGCTTTCAGCAACACCCTGTACTGTTCTTTTGTAAGAACAAATAAAATCGGGAGAAGCATACATTTCAGAGCAAGCCTAGAACTCTTCTGAGGATGGCCTGCTTCAAAGGCTTCTTCCCTCTCCTATGTACTCTCTTCAGAGTGAGTCCACTTCAGAGCTGTTGTCAAAGGGAATTTAAGAGATGTGGCCACGCTTCCCTCAGACTCGGGGCCACGAATAAGGTGGTTATCAGTTTACTTACACATTCTTGTCTCCTTACATGCTTACATTTCAGACACATGCTTTGTGCTGCATCACCATTTCTTTTTTCAAGAACTCACAAAAGGCAGCTACTTTAAATGATTTATTACTGCACAAGTACTTAAGCAAAAGATTAAACTTTTAATTTTCAGCGTTTGGTTGACAGTAGTTTGGCTGAACTGTCAATTAAACAAATTGCTTGAGTGTGTTTCTCATGCTCTTAGTTCTCCAGAAAATGAAGTGAAAAACACTCTGAAGGCCAGAGCTGGCCCACTGGGAGAGGTTAATACAGTGGAGAAAAAAATCACATTTAACCTTTTCTAAGGTAAAATCTTCACATGGGTTAGTAATTGCCTATTTTTCTGTTGAACTACTCCTAGCAGATCTTTGCATAGCATTAGATTAACATTTTCCATTTTTACAGTACTTTATTCACCACTGCATCTTACAGCTTTTTGCAAATGAGTCAGTTATGTGGTGGCAAGTGAATATCAGATGAGCTCAGAGCAAGAACATCATGTAAAACAGCCAGTTTTATTTCTTTTTTATAGTTGTCACTTATCTTACAGGAAGACCTTAAAGTTCTCTTTAAACAGAAGAAACAGATGTGGAGGTTTTCAGTTTCATGTTCCATTTACTAAGATATCATATCTCTATCTCTTTCCTTTCTCATCCAGCAACACAATTCAGGGTCATGTGCTGTGACCTGGCTGACTAGACTGACTAGATTTTTTTTTCCTTAGTCAAAGTGACCACAGGAAAACAGGGAGTTAAGAGTCCAGTATCATTTTAATACATGACAAAGTCAGACTTGTGATTTTGACACATGAATAAATGAAAAAGGAAAGTCTAATTGCACGAATCTTTAATGTCAAGTGGTACACTTCAGATTAAGGACTGAGTCAGTGGAAATCTTTCTTCTAGTATTTCTGAATTCAGTTCAAAGTATTGAGACTTTCAGAAGCATGGCAGTGGCATTTTTCTTGTCACTTTCCCCTTTCCTGCAGCATCCTTTACACTGGTGTTTTCCCTATTCTTACCTTGGATCAACAATGTGGTGAACTGCATTTTTGCATGCTGGGAGGGAGGACTTTCTGGGTTGGAGCAGTCACCTCTTCCTACTCATTGTTATCCCTTACATTCCTCCAGCTTCTTCTGCTCTTTTCCTTCATGCTGAAAGCAATACCATTTCCCTCTTACGAGCATGCCTGGCAGTAATATTCCTAACTGACTCCCTTTGGGGGTATAGGAATATGTTGTCTGTGAGCCAGCCTAATGGATAGCAAAAAGCAATTTGAAAGGAGCTTCTTTGCAAGACTTCTTGGTAAGTCTGCTGGCAGTTGGACTTAAAAAAAACCAACAACCCTAAACTACAAACTCCCCCTCAAAAAAAAAAAAAAAAGGACCAATACCAACCAACAAAAAGCCCCCACCCCAAAAAAACCGCCACAAAAAACCAAACAAATATTTTTAAAAGATTCAGAAGCTTAGCCTTAAAATTTCAGCTTCTGAAAATGAATGCATTTTTTGGCAGAGAAACCAAAAAGGGGAGGAATCACTAATTTTAGCTAATGGGATTATTATGCTTTCTGATACCAAAAAAAAAAAAAAAAAAGAGTTGGAAGAGCTGCATGTCAGTCAACTAGGACAATTTCTGTAGTGGTCAATGCTTGCAGTATGGGCATAATTTTGGAGTCAGGAGTCAGGAGTACTGACTGACAGCTTCTGAAAGTTTGTGGATGTACACATAAAAAGGCAAATTTCTGACCTCTGTAGTTCTGAATTTCTGAAACTCTGTAATTTCCCTACAGAGAAACTCCACTTCACCTGAAAGGATGGCAATAATGTCATAAAATGTCCTGCCAACAAGAGTTTTAAGTGTGGGATTGAAACAGACATACTATTTCTCCATTTCATAGGTGGGTTCTGTCAGATCAGTGAACATCATCTACAGCATTTGAATGCGTAACACAAAGAAGGGTTTTCTGTTTGGAAAATAATTTGGTGCTTTCACAGAACTGCCACAGAGTAGCCCACATATTCAGTTGTGGTGGAAGTACTCACAATGAACCCAGTCGTTGCACACACTGAAACTTTCAGTCAGTGCTGCACACGGACAGGGAAGTTGCCGCTGCCAAGCAGCAGCTAGCCTGGCATATGGAAAAGTCAGAAGTTAATCCACAAAAATATACCTCCCAAACTACTAGCAGTACAACCAGATGCCATTTTTCTTCTCTTTAGTTTTAGGGAGGGAAGTAACCTCAAGGGAAAGGAGTTTCAAAGTACAGATTGAGAAAAAAAAATCCTTGTCTAATACAGCTAATGGGTTTATGATTTTTAGTGCCTGAATATTCACACAAAAAGAAAAAATTACATCTTCTTATGAGATCATGGGGAAAAGTACATCCAAGTTTAAAACTTGAATTTCTCTGGAATCATTGCACATTTTAGTCTTAATTTTCTTAAAATGTCAAATAATTTTGTTTTCTGCTTATGTCATAATAATAATAGTAGGTAAAGGGCTGGCATGTGAAAAGAAGTATCATCACAGGTAGGAATACTTAATAAAATGGTCCAATATTTAAAAAAGTAAAATAAAATATAAAATAAAGTTGGAGCATCTCTCCTATGAGGAAAGGCTGAGGGAGCTGGGCCTTTTCAGAGCTGAGATGACTGAGAGGGGACCTCATCAATGTCTGTAAGTATCTTAAAGGAGTGTGTCAGAGGATGGAGCCAGGCTCTTCTTGGTAGTACCCAGCAACAGGACAAGACACAATGGGCAGAAACTGATGCACAGAAAGTTCCACCTGAGCATGAGGAAGAACTTCTTTACTGTGAGAGTGACCAGGCACTGGAGCAGGCTGTCCAGAGATGTTGTGGAGTCACCCTCACTGGAGGTATTCAAGAATCATCTAGACACAATCCTGTGCTGTGGGCTCTAGGACAACCTGGCCCATTCTGTGAGTCAGTGATTCTGTGAAATATAGGATGCTTACAGAGAGTGAACTGGTTGTCCTGAGAACTGCAGGGGTTTAAGGAGAGTACAAGTCTCTGGAAAACCAATGGATATTTTAGATGCTTAGCTTTGTGTTTGTAGGATGAAACATTTGGGTCCTCAATATTATGTCCTCTTTCATCTTATTGGTTTATTTATAAAGTAAACATAATGGACTGAAATAATAGGTAGAAAGAAACATGCAGTAAATAGACTGTTGATTTATGAAGAGATGTTTGAACACCATTTTTAAGGAATGAAAGCATATATTAAAGATCAGTCTATTGCACAGCTGCACAGCATTTTAATTGACTGCTTGGGTATGATTTTCAGAAGGACTTGACTGTGCTCTGTTTTTTTCACTTCAAAAATCGATACTTTATTAGAAGGTCTTCTCATACAACCTTTTTCCTGTTGTTATGTTGTTAGGTTGTCCAGAAAACAGCTAAATTTCTTGCTGCATATGTTTGTGTTCAGAGCAACTCTGGTGCCATACCAGAACATCGTACTTTTGTTTTACTTACTTTAGCTGAGTTTGAAAGCTGAGACTCTCAGAATCAGTTGGTGTACAGCTGCCATTCTGACACCAAACGAGCTTGTGGTTCAAGAGATGATGGCAGGCTTTGGAGATGATTCCTGACTTAACAGAGCCATCCTGAGGCACTAGAGTCCATGCCATCTTTCGAAACTTTCAAAAAGCAAGGTGATTGAGTATATCAGAACTGAATACTGAAGTTTGCAACCTATTTTTATGTGTCTCCCAAATACTTCTACTTCGGCAAACACAAAACCTTTAGAATCTGATCCTTAGAAACTACCACAATTCCTTCAGAGTCTTTGATGCCTTTCAATTGACTTCTCTTTATCAAGAGTTAAAATCTATCTGAATATATTGCTTTTCAAGTCCTAGGAGGGTAAATGGAAAATAAATCTATGCTGTCTACTCCAGTGTATATCAATAACCTTTTTTAGAGAAAACTTCTATACTGCCAGAAGAGGGAAGTCATAGGACTGGGAGGGGAAGGAATAGGAATTCAGAAACAATTCTGTGTTTTGACCTCTCTGAAGGATTCATTTAGCCCTAAGTTACACTCTGTTTTCTGCCAGTTTTCTGGTTCTTATGTAACTCTACTCTTTTCCTCAGGAATTAATTTTCTTAATTTGAGGAACACTGAGTGCTTTCCACAGCAAGTTCAGGTTTATAATGCTGTTTCTCTCAATTAATATGGCTCTAAAATACTCATTCTTCTTGCGTTGTTGTTATTATTATTAATTGGAAGAGGCTCTTTACAAAAACACTCTAGTATCCGATGCTCTTGAATTAGGATAATAATTAAGAAGAAATATATTTGTCATTTTGACAATACATGAAAGCTGAAGTACATACTCACCCACATGACTGACTTGACTCATCAAAATCAAAACACACCCTTTCTGTATGACTATCTTTAGCTCTCAACATGTGTTACTATAGAAATAGTATCCACACTCATCTGTTCTTTGGCAATTTTAAATCCCTTTAATTCATGGATTATCATAAGCTTCCAAGGGAGGTTAACCTCCTTTATCTCTATAAAGATTTGAAATCCCAGGGCAGCTAGACTGTCTTTTACTTACTGCTACAGTAACTGGGGTGCTTGACACTGACTTTTGTGTTTGTCTCGAAATTGTCTGGATCAAATATCACAATATATAATTTATCAACATTATTAGATATTTCTTGAGTGTTCAGCAGTGATCTTCTTTTCTTTCTTGGAAAGATAGTGATAAACTACCGGGACACCTGCAGAATTTCATACCTGTTTTCCCAATAATAATCAGCTTATACAGTCCCTTTAGGAACTGTAGATCAGCTTTCCCTGTGTAGCTTCTAAAGAATAAGGCTGTAGCTAACATCACAGTTCCTCCAACTGTATTAAGCTAAAAACTTAATCTTTCCAGTATACATTTGTCACTGATAGTTATTTTAGATTATCATAAGAACCAGTTTAAAAAGTGGCAGTTTTTAAAGAGAGTAATATTAAACCAAGTGGAAATATTTTCCATTTAAGCGAAGATAAAGGAAAAATTATTTTGAGTTTGTAGACTGCTGATTCAGGTTGCCCTTTATTTGTAGTGTCATGGTTTGGAGCACAAACCTAATTAGTTTATTTTCTACTTCTCTTACTTCATCATTTATTTTCTCCCCTGGATGATATGCCTGATATTCTTTAATAAAGTCAGCAGAAGCTGCGAGGGCAGATCTTTAGATGCTGTGAATTTATTACCATCATCTCCTTACCCCTCGTCAAGGAGCAGGCTTACTCCTATCTGACCTCATACTTTTTCCAGCTAGAGACTACTCGATGTGACCTGACTTAGCTTAATTGTGGTTGATGTGTTTTTCAAGATAGGCAGTTACTGTAATAACAGTGTCATTTCTAGAAAAGAGTATCTCTGGTGGACACCATGTTTTGTCCAGAAGGGCATTTGTACGGAATCAAATAAATATTTTATGCTATTAGTTGCTAAGGAAGCTTGGCTTTCTTAGTTTCTGGAGGGAAAAGAAGCGCTCTATCTAATTTCCTACCAAAATGGAAATCTATTTCCATGTATTTTTGAGCTGAATAGTAAGCATTTGGACATTATTATTAACCTACTCAACAAAATCATATTGCCTTCTAAAACCAAGTTCTTCCAAAGCATGCCACTTCCTCAGGGCAGGTCACTGCAGTCTTCAGTTTAGTGATCCTTTTCTGTCCCAAGGCGGAGTAGGTGAAATTAAAGGGCATGACTAATTAATGCAGCAACTTCTACATAGAGCAATACATCAGACGTGCTTTGACTCGACTTTCTAATTTTTTTTTTAAATGTGTCACTTTTATCCTTTCAAGTCCACTAGCACTGCATATTTCAGGGTCAGGAATATTTCAGAGTAAGGAGGACATCCCATAATGTTTATTTGTCTGGTTCTTTTAGTTTTTTAATGTCATTTGAGAATAGTGCTTGTTGTATGTTTTTCTGCCCACTCTGAAGACAGGTTCACTCCACATCCAATTTTGAAGGTCTCAGGCTCATGCTAACTGGTGTAATCTAAGCTGCAGGGTAGGGAAAGAGCTGAAATGTTTTCTACACCCTACCTTGAGACCTGCTGTTTTTATCTCTGGTTTTGTGCAGACTGGATCTGAAAAAAGCTCAACTGCTGTAACTTAGATAATCACCAGTTCTCTTGATGTGGTCTTTTCCTGAATCACAGTGCTGATGCTTTTGAGAGAGAACTACTCAGACTCACTTCATCTTAAATATTGAAAGGTGATTTTGTTCCTCCTTTTTTTTATTTTTTTTAACCTGGTTATAACAGAGATGGGATAATATTTTGAGAAAAAAGAAATACATTTAGACCAAACCAAAAAAATTTACATGCTATAGAAAAGAGAAAGGACATTGGGATAGCAGAAAACTTTAAGTATATAATTATGTGCCATTGGTAGGAGCATCAACTGATCAAGTGGTATATGAACGTGCAGTGTTACCAGATGTAGGTAGTCCTGGCAGAGCCCGGTGTGTTTTCTCCTCAGCTGCACTGTTTATTTATGAAAGAGAGAGAGGGAGGATCTCCCAAATCTCCCAAATTTGGCAGATGCTGCAAAGAAGTGAGAAGGTACAAACAAAGTGAGATTCAGCATCAGCAGTGTCTTGGGGTGACTTTATGATGTGTATCCCCTATTGCTGCTCTATGCCCAGGAATTAATTTTGTGCCTTTCTGTGCCTTTAAACTGAGCCTGAGGGCGGGAAGAGGAGAAAACCGAGCTAACTTTTCAAAGCAGTTGTTCAGGGACACAGACACACAGACTCCTCTGCTTCTGCAGCAGCAAGAGTGGAGGAAGCAGCCTGCTTGCTTTTCAGCCAGCTTTCAGTTCCTTTTCTCCAGAGGGAGATGGAGAGTTGAACTTTGTTTTCCTGGGACTTCAGGGTTTTTTTTCCCTTCTTCTCTTCTGGACTGTTTCAACATCAGAATGCATCGGGAGAATTTTCCACCGAGGCCCTGGAGTTGGGCCCACACCGACCCAGCTCTGAGGAGGAGGAGAGAGACCACATCTACAGAAGGACTCTGAAATCTTCCCAGGTTTCTCTCCACAGCTCTGAGGTTTTATCATTTAGCATTATTATCCTTTTCCTGTGTGCTTGTTAAATAAATAGTTTTGATCTCTTTCACTTTCCTCCAATGAAAATTTCTTTTTTTTCCCTAACCTGGTGGGGGAGGGGTGATTGTAACCTGACTTCTGTGAGAGAATATTTTCCTCCAAATTTCTCCAAACCGGCACAAGCAGCCACAGTTTTATCAGCTGATATAAGCTTCCCCAATTAAGTTGCCTGCAACCAGGACTTATATCTCATTGTACCTCACACTAGAGCAGGAGCTACCATACTTCAGAGTTATGGTTGGTTTATTCCCTCAAAACCCCACTGTTTTGTTTTTTTTTTTTTTTTTAAATCAAATTAGAGATGTATCATGGCTTTGGAAAAAAGGATTTGTAAAAACTCAGACCCTACATTTGCATGCAAACATAGTGTTTTATTTTAAAAGCCAGTTTACTGTTGGTTGTGGGGTGAGTGAGAGTCATCTGGGTCTGAGCTGTGAGGAGTGGTGAGATGTGGCACAGGACTGGCCTAAACTGTGGAGGCACCAAGGTGGGAAGTGACATCTTGAGACTGACCATTCCAACACCCCCTGCTGGGAATGGTCATCTTTAATTTAGGTACAAGGCATTATACATTCAAAGGCATCCTGCAACAAAAGTACTACATAACTGCTTCTGGCAAATCTTTGGAACTGGGGAAACAGACGAGAAACAAGCACATAACAAAGCAAGTTTAAGTAAACAATTTACACTACTCACACTCCTGTGGAACCAATGACTTGCACCATGTAGCAAGTAACTAGGGATTTTTCAGCCACCATTTGAATAATGAGCATTATTTTTGTAGATGTTTTTAGGGATAAAGAAGTGGGACAGGAAATTGCATTCTCAGATGATGACAAACTCCATGAGAGAGAGAGTACTCAGGACTTGACAGGAGTTATGTGAAGAATTAGGAATTTACACTGAAAGCTGAGTCAAGATATGCACTGATGTCCCATTCTCCAGTGTGTGATGTTCATTTTACAGCTTTCACAAAGTCTAGCACCAGGTACATTTCATCACTTATTCTGTCCCACTCAGTCTCTTGCACATGTAAATATCTGAGCTGCTGAGCACCAGGTTGAAATTCCCATAACTCAACCTGATGAAGAGAAAGAGGTTATTTCCAGAAGGTTTCTTCATCACAGTAAGATTCTAGAAGTCCTGAGGCCTTGTACTGAAGGGCTTTGGGAAGTAGTAATTACACCTTAATTATATGTGAAGTTAATGCAGGGCAAGGACAAGTCTCAGTGTTGTATTTTCATATGCTAGCTGTATTAAAACCAGGGCCTCTTCCTACTGAGCCACCCAAATGAATGTACACAAAGTCAACAATATACACTTGTACTCAGTTATCCAAAGATTAAAGATTAAAATTGTAGCTTGTGGATTGATTTGATTTTTATTTAAACCAGGAAAAGGTACCTTGAAATTGCATTTACCCATAGTTTGACTTTAATCTTCTATGGGCAAAAATGAAACTGAGGGTGTTCCAGGTGCTTTGCTGCTGAGAAATTGTTTTCTTACTGTTTACTATCTGTGAAGCTAGGTTCTAGGCCTGTTTGAAGCCTTACTGAAGAAAACTATATTGAAATTTTATTTTAAAATTTTATCAAGATCATGACGGATGAAAATTGATTTCCTGCCTGAATCAAGGAACAAGAATGGCTACTTCTTTCCCTTTTTATCATCTGCACAGGTCTTTAAAAAGTCCAGCTCCTAGAATCCATTCCTACAGTTCCCTGCTTTTATTTTCCTCTTTTTTCAAAAATAACTTGTCCATATGCTTTGGGAGAAAAGCTTGACAATATGCATCTTAAGCTCAACAACATGTATCTTAAACTCTCTGTGCTTAGGAAAACAAAACAAATACATCCTACTACGTATGCCAGTGCCTACAGACACTCTGATTACTGTCCATGTCAGGCTGCCTCAACAATCCTGAGCCAGAGAAGCTGAAACTGTCCCTGTACACAGCCAAGAAGAGGGAAGTCTGGTTGCAATATGCAACACAGTGGCACAGCAACTTCTTAAATCATGGGCAGGGTTGAAAGACACAGACAGGACATTTGTCATAGCTAGACAAATATGCCTGAGTTATATTTTAATTTAGTGCGCTGCTGGGCTGTTTTTAGCAAACTGACACAAAACAGTATCTCCCTATGCTCTACTTCCCTACGGATTTAAAAGGATCCTGCTGCTATTTTTCACCCTGAGTTTCCACCTCTTTGTGCTGTTTCTAACATTTTTTTCACTGTTCATCTTGTTTCCATGCTTTTCTCTGCTTTTTCAAATCCTCTCAGTGAGGTGCTTGCTGACAGTTGTGTCTTCCCTTGCAGATCTTGCTATGTAGATGTCTTCTTCTCAAGCTCTCTTGTTTATAAGTCAGTTCCAAGAGCTTTAAAACAGGCTAGTGGGGGAAGCAAAGTTTACCTGTTGGCAGCAATGACGCTTTGCATGGGACAATAAACTTCTCATTGTTTATTAACTGATACTAAACCTTGGTAAACTGCCTGTGTCACATCTTTGCTTAGTCTCAGGAGCATAGTGTGACTCTGCAAGGCTTCTCTCTGCAGAAGCTCAGGAGTTGGTCAGAACTCATGTATTAACCTCTGTTCATACCTTGCCATGTGCAAATTAGAATAGTGCAACACCTGAATGCAAGACAGCACGGATCACTGATACCTTTACAAAGCCCTCCCTGCCCATTTCTATGTCAGCCTTGCACAGTCTATCCCAAAACTTTTCATATGGCCTCCCTTGTTACAAGATTCCACAGCACAGATGGGGGATGAAAAAAAAAAATGGAAACAGCTGGATATTTCTGGAGAAAACCAAACCAAATCAAAATGAAACAAAATACAAAAAACACACAAAAAGCTGCCAATAACAGCCACGCTGTAGCATTGTTTATCCCTGTAAGAACCTTGCACAAATAGATACAAGGAACCAGTTAAAAATTACTGCACTCAGCAGAACAAACAGGGAGTGAAAATATTTTTTCATTAGTACAGTCCAGATTTTTGCTTGTGGAACAAAGGAAGATTTTTTTTCTTCAATAACCTCAGAATCTTATTTTGGAAGTGGCTATGTAATGCATTCTTACTTCTCAAATAAAAGCTATGTTCTGTAAGGCTTAACACTGTATTTTCAATAATAGTAATAATAATAATAGTAACAACACTATCATTATCATAATCATCTTACAAACAGTTTAACAAAGTTTCTCTTCATTATGCTTAGGCTTCTGACATGATGGGCATTTAGGGCAAACTTGAGATTACTCAGACTAGTGGAAGTTGTGTGTAAAAATTTTCTTTACTAATGCATAATGTTTTTGGACAGCATATCTGGATTTTTACTTTATTACTGGCAAAACATTTTATACCAAATATATATTATGTGCTTTTAGATCTGAAGATTATTTCACTCAGCTGCTAAGGGCAACAGACAGAGATTTGCCCTCAGATCTATTCTGACTGGTGATTGCTGGGGAGGATGAGGAGTGTACAGCAGCAAATGTCTGCTGATGAGGTCTCTCCAAATAGCCTTTTACATTTGCCATCAGTGCAAACAAAATACGGGACTACACATTTGCTGTGATTCAGAATGCATTTTCCATATTACATATTTACTTTGTTAATATGGTAAGGACTAAATTTGCACTTTGAGATCCTCAGATGAAATTATTGTTATTCTCAGTGCAGCCATCACCACCAGATGGTAGCGTTAAAGTCTTATCTGGAATGTAAATATTTCACAGTCTTTCCAAGGATTTGTTTTTGCTGTGTGTTTTTTTGTATGCATGTTTTGCAGAATGCTTTTGCTTTGTTTAGAAACAAAGGAATTTAGAAAGGTTTAGAAAGAACCAAAGGAATTTTTAAAAATTCTGGTTGTTGGGTTAAGAAACTGGTAGAGGTTTTTTGTAGAGGTACTCATCTGTATGAATTCTGGTCCACAGCTGGGCTGTATACCACAGATAAATACAACTTTTCATAAAACATCCATTCTCCATGCTTCTGACTTGCTTTCCTGTACAGTAGGTGGAACTATGAGACCTGCTAGTAGGGCAGCAATAGGAAGCTGGGGGGGTTTCCCTTTATGCTGTTACTCTGTGTTGTTTTCAGATTGTATTTTGTGATCTCCTCTGTGCTCCTTGCAGAACACCTGCTGCAGTTGTGCTTCCTCTTCTGCAGTGCAAATGTGTCTTTAGGGAATGACCGTCAGTTTCAATTTGTATTCCTGAAGTTAAAATCTTTGCCCCTGCATAGAGAAGGGGCCACTCTGCTAACAAAGACCCCTCAGTTATATGCTGATATTGTTGTTTTCCTACAGCCTGGATTCCAGTAAGATCTGTGTACTGTCTTTAGGTACTTTAGCCATACATTTACAACACAGGGATTTCCTTAATCTGCCTTATTTAGACTACAGGTCCAGAATGTCAGAACAGTGCTATTTGATATCCATTCCTCTACAACAGACAGAGAATGCTGGAGAAGTGAAGGAATTATGTAAACCTGTTTTGAAATGCTCTAATCAATGCAATTTTTTTTGAGTTAATTTTTTGGTTGAGGTTTTTGTTCTGTACCAGTTGTGACCTATTCATTGGTTGTAATGGGCTTTGAGCAAAGCCATCAAGTATCACCCATGAATTAGTGGCATTATTGATTTTATGCATGTAAATGGACAACATACATCAAGACATTTCAGCATGCAGCCACCTTTCTCCTCATGATATGGCAATGCTAGCTGAGGAGGAAAGGCACAGAGGGGCTTTGATCCAGAGAGGAGAACATCACGAAGCCTGGTTGACTTGAAGGAGTTGCTATGGTAGCGCTGCAGTCCCAGCTGCCTCACTCAATGTCTAAAGGCTGTTTCTCAGTCCTGCACACTCTCAAGTTTCAGAAGTACACACGCTAGCTCTGCTTTACATAGGAAAGCTGCAAAGGGAAGGTGTCTTTCTTGTAATAGCTGAGTTGTCACAAAGATACATATGTTCTTTTAAGTCCTAAAGTCATTTATACTCACATCAAAATCTCAACAAACCTTTGTATACCTTTAGTGAAAAGACACTCTGGATAGGCTGCTGGGTTGTAAAGGTACTGAGCTATTAATAAAACAGATTTAGACAGTGAGAATCCAGGCCTTTCATGACCCTACATTTCAGACTTTCACACAGGAGTAGTGCACACAGGAGAACAAACAAGCCTCTTTGTTCCACTGACCACTTAGTTACTTTAAAGCTGTTGTTTTCCAAACATATCCTGGATCTCTAACACAGGTGGAAAACAATGTCTAAGCTGAAACACAGAGTAGAGGGAAGAAGACAGGGAGGGAATGAACGTATGAGCCAGCTTAAAGACCTCTGCTTTTTATATCTTGAAAAAGATCATCGGTGTTTTATACACTGCATGGGGAGATACATTTTGCCCCGGCTTATATGTGTACTTTCACTGGAGTGACTTGTGAAATAAGCTGGCTGAATCTGATCTCGCATTGCAAAATTATTTTTTCCAGGAAGCACAATACAGTTAGAATACCCCTATCTTTTTAATCATTCTGATGAGTGCTTATGATTGTTAAGGAGGGCTTAATTTAGGAAAAATTCCTCTTCTAATTTCTGTAAGAATTCAATTCTCTAGATAGTTACCAAAATCTCTTTTATGTTCCTCTTACAAGGAGACCAAAAGAACAAGAAAAAGTATACACGACTGTAGTTTAATCAGGATATGCTTTTCTGCAGAGGCCTTGGGCTAGGTGTTCACACTGATTTTGGGGTGAAAAATTTTCCATTATAATCTTAGAGTCATCCCACAGCAGTTTTGAACTCTATGCATGACTAGATTCTTGATTTGCTGCGGGGGTTTGCAAATAGGAGTGGAATAAGACAAGGTGACCTACCCACTCCTGCATTTTGTGAGCTGACTTTTGCTGCCTCAGCACCAGGACCATTTTTTCACTAGCGTGGTGAATGGCTAGTCCTTAAATGAATGGATCAATAATTATCCCTTAAAATAAAAACCACCTGATCTTCTGTTTTTCTCATCTCTCAGGTCTGGCCCTGGTACCTGTTTCACACCCAGCCTGCCTGATGACATCAACCCCAGCTCCCATGTCCTTCTGCTATGATGATGTTCATTCAGATGTGTTCCAAATACTCATAGCAGGAAGCATATGTTCTTGTTCATGTCCCTGGTGAGCTGTACAAATATATAAGGAAATTTTCTGCTACTTGAAACTTGCTGACTTATAGCCAGCTGGCTTATAGCCAGAAAGTGTCCTTTCAGATTTCTCAAAATTAAGGTAAAATAACAGGACTTCATCTAAGATTTTTCCACCCCTTTGTATTTTGAGAAAGTTTTTTTTTTTTTAAATCCCCACAGTTTCAGTCACAATTCAAGTTTAGAAATATGTTCTTTACTGCTGTCAAAAGGAAGTGTTGTTTGGATTTTAGTATTAGACTCTAACATGAAAGATTTAGGCATTACCAATAAAAGGCAAGCTTATCATTCTTACAAAAAATTCAACATAAGCCACTGACAGCATATGAGATCATGAAGATTTTTAAAAAATATAGAAAGAAAAACTAAGAAACCTATGACACTCCTAAGTCCCTCTTACCAAGGGGGAAAGCAGTCCACATTGGAGATAATTTAAACAATTATTTCATGGCTCTGCCAAATGATATATGCACATCAACACAGAAAACTGTGACTCCAACTAGTTTATTTGCTGATGGTGGGGGGAACAATGAGGACTCAGTGTGGATGGGGTTTCCCAGGTCCTCAGCAGGTTTTATAGGAGCTATATGATTTTCAGTGCTGGAGCTAATTCAAATCTTGTTCAGGATTTGTGATAACATCTTCCCCTAGTTTTTACATATTCTTACCCAGCCTGGAGGAAAAAATTAGTGAGAACAAATAGCTGGAGGATGTAAAAGAACTAGTGCAGACATTGTCCACAATTTCCTAGAAAGGATCACAGAGCCTGGAACAAGGTGCATTTGTCAAAAAAACCACATTTACTGGTTCTACAAAAAATCCATTGCATTTCAGCTAATAATGTGAATGTGATGCCCTGTGCTTGCATAACAGTATGGTATAAAATTCTGACATGTGGTAAAATCTGCCTTCTGTCTTTATATGTCATAAGATGGAGAGATGAGGGATGAGATCCCGATCTCATGGGAGAAATGTTGCTATGACAATTTAAACCAGCTAAAAATATACTCATGACTGCTTAAAAGTCAGGGTAGTAAAAGCAATATTCCCATTCCAAGATAAAAATGAGCAGTTTATTGGAAGTTCAGACATGGGTAATTCTGAGGAAGGTATTTTGACCTTGAGTTATGTATTTACACTCAAGTAATTTAGTCTCTGCAGTGAACAGTAAGCAGTTAAAAGCTGAAGTTGCACAGAAAATATACAGGGGGTTTATGGGTTTCTATGGTGAATTGCCTGTTACTGCACTTGCAAGTTTTTCAAGCACGTGAAGAGTATGTGCTAATCACTCCCAGAACCCAGCAATACAATGATGCTGGTCACAAAAGTTAATCTTTGTGGCTATTGAAAGATGTGATGTGACTTTCTCAAGCATAAAAACAAAGATTTGTCTGTGCAAGTCATTATGTCATGTCCAAACAAGAAGTGTGCAGGAATAGTTTCCCAAATGTCTGTCAGTATTTTTACAGTACCATCGTCTGCAGAGTGGGCTGGAGTTCTCATTCCTAAATCATTTTTCAGTTGAAAACACAAATGAGGATGTGGCAGGTCACACATACACCTCCTTCTTGTCGCAATGTTTCTTGTACGTGGGTACCATATACTGCTGGAGAAGACACAGTTGTTACTTTGCCTCTCTGATGTAGGTAAAACCAGCAGTATTTACATGGCCCAAATTCTAGCTCAGACCCTGTCCCTAATTTGCTGGTGGGTGGGCATAGATTTTCAGTCCTTAGATGAATCACCATTTGAAGGGATCTGCCTGTCTCTGCTGGATTTCAGGAGAAAGTGCAGTACTGTGCCAAGCAGTGCTCCTCTAATTTGGGATCCCTAACAGTGTTTACATCACGAGACCTTGTAATTTACCACAGGCTTCAGCTTTCCAAAGATTTACTAAGGGCACATGGGGTTTCCCACTTCCATTACAATACAAAGCTCACATCCCTAAGACTACTTAGTCTCTTTTTACCTGAATCCTCTAGTTTTATCAACAAAACCATGGCCATTTTGAACAGACAGTCATTCCAGTGTCAAGGGTCACAGAAAAAAAGGCCTCAAATACATGCAGATCCCAGAACACAATGTGTTGCCTGGTGCAGGTTCTACTTTTACACACTTCTAAATCAGATAACCAAAACAGAGAAATCCTGTAAGTATGCCCAGGATATTAGTGAAGCTTTTTACCATTTTTGCATGTTTAGATTTGATATTAGGAAAAATTTCTTCACTGAAAGTATGGTCAAGCATTGGAATAGGCTGCGCAGAGAAGTGATGGAATCACTGTTCCTGCAAATAATAAGTGTGTAAATGTGGTGCCTAGGGACATTGTTCAGTGGTAGACCTGGCAGTATTGGGTTAACAGTTAGATTCAATGATCTTTGAGGTTTTTTCCAACCTAAATTATTCTGTGATTCTCTGAAACTCACGTAACAGTAACTGGAAGAAAGTAAACTTTTTATTTTTCTGTTGTTTTTAAGTAAGTGTATGCTAAATTTAACAGGTGAGAAATACAGGTGAGAATTAAAAAGAAGTGAGTCAAATTTAAAAGGCCCAACTGTGCAACTTGCTGGCTGAACTGCAAGGCAAAATTCCTTGGAAATCTCTAGGAGAACAGATTATAAATAAAGTTAAAAATATACATGAGGCACTGTAACCAGAATAGTCCTTTTATTTTTATCCAGGTCAACAGTCAGATGTTTGATGTTAACTTCCTTTTCTTCTGTGTCTGTTAGATCAGGGTGCATAAAGCTCAGCTTGTGGTAAACTGCTGTAACTTAGTGTACCCATCCTTGCAAATTATTATACAGGTGTAAAAATTCAGCAGAAGAAAAATTATTCTTCTTGAAATACTGGGTATTTATCAGCAAACAATTGGAAAATAGCTTCACACTACTTGCACTTCTGTTTCATTTACTGCATCCAGTGAATGACATCTGATTTTGTCCAATTCTGATAGTCTTTTTGATTTTATCTAAATATCAACAAATCACTCAGGAAAATGAAAGCTTAGTGCTTTACTTGCCTTTTTTTTTTTTTTTTGTAAAGAGGTGTATTATCAGTTCTATAAAAGTTGATAACTACCCTTTTTCATTCTCTTTCAGCTTGAATTTATCTGTGCATTTATTACCAGGGGAGTGCTATCCTTAATTGTGTGTTAAAACCCACCCTGGCCTGGTGCATTATTTTCCCTTCATAAATCATTTTTCTTCAAGTGTTGTAAGGTCCATAGGCACTTGCCATGGCTGACTGTCTTCCTGAGGCAGAGCTCTGGTTACATGTATGGGTAAGCTTGCTCCAGAGGTCATGTCTAGTTTTGCAGAGACAGCACTGCGGTGCTGAGTCCTCGGGTCTTGTGTACTGTCTAGTTAGCCTGAACTTTTCACACACCATTCCTGCACATGGCAAAGTCCATGATGTGTTTTTACGTAGTTGACAATCTTGTCCATAGGTTCTTGCTTTACACTCTCTGCCCTGGCAGGTCTTATCATTCCCTAAAGATAAATTGCAAAAGGCTGCTTGGTGGTATCAGTATGTGGCTGTCAAGCTGCATGTTCTAGCCCAGTTTGGTACCTAATCCTTACTCAGGAATTTGCAAAGTAGCACCAAAGAAATACATATATTGCTATAGGTCTCAAAAAATCCAACAGAGATTGGAGGAGAGGAAAATGAGAGAAATTAATTCATGGATCTAGACATTTTTATTAGAAATACACAACAAAACAGTGGATAGAAGTCTGTCACTATGATAAAATCAATTATGTTTACCATGTGTTGGGCCACTGGATGAGGACATACCAGTTCAGGCACAATGCAACCTTCTGTCATTGCAATCCACGTGATTTCCAACTCTGATGACTACCCTCTTATGTCCACTGCCACATTAAGAGGGTAGTGATATACTTTCAGTATAAATATCTATATATAGATCTTTGTGATCAAGATGAAAAAAAAAAAAAAAAATCCAACTGGACCTGAAATTTTCTTTCCCAACACAGAAGAGGGTGTCCCTCACTTTTACAATGACAATCAAATCCCTATTACAAGGAATACTTAAAATTTTCATGTACATAGGTAAGACCTTTAATGTCAAAACCAAAATGTCAAGGAATTGAAATGTTTAGTTTCTGTGGGTACAGGCAGCAAAGTTTGTAAAGAAATAAGGCCAAATCTTGGATTTATAAAAGAGAGGAGGAATCACTGAGTAACTTACAGCATTCTGAGGCTATTGCATTGTGCTGGTTTGGCCAAATTTAGAACTATATCCTCTGAGAGAAGGCAGGTCACCGCCCCTCCCCCACCAGGCTCGGGAAAAAATAAATTTTCCTCAAAGTGTCTTGGTTTGAAAGACAGGTGTCTGCTAAGGAAGGCAGAAGCCTCCCTTGGAATGGCAGATGCAACCCCCTTCCCTCCAAGTTATTATAATTTTGAAATCAAGGGGCTTTCAGGCAAAGATGTGGAAAATAGGAATAACAGTTCTTTACTATTATATATCTGTGTGTGTATAACCAGTCAAACAAACACCAATAACTCTGGCAGTAACAGCAAACAAACACAAACCCAGTCCCAGCCTTCTCGGCTGTCGGGCCCTTTCCCCTCGGGTGCAGTTCCGCTCGCAGCCGGCAGGGGCGCTGGCAGCTCCCGGTGAGCAGGGCAGGTGCGATGGTTCCCCCGCGGCTGCAGGGGGCGCTCCGGAGCGAGCTCAGGGAACACGCGGCTGCTCTGGTGCTCTGGGATCCTGGGGAAGGATGGAACAAAGGAGCTTCACAAACCCCTGGGCAGCCGATCCCGGTGTCCAGCCAGACCCTCGGGAACAGCAGGCTGGAACAGCAGGCTGGAACGGTAGGGAGGAGCACAAATCCCGGGTGGCAGGTGCGATGTATCCAAAGGGGGAACCCCCCGGAAGGTCTGGGCAGGCAGATCGAGCAGGGCTACAACGTAGCGAAGGCTCACAGCAACGGTGGGACAGGGCGGCCACGACCCGGCTCCAAGCGGGGCAGGGAAGGTGGGCTTTGGGATTCCGGGGCTTCTCCAGCAGAAGGAAAGGCAGCCGAAGAAAGCAGCCTCCCTCTCTGTCCGAACGCCAGAGACTGCACTGACCACACACCCAGGTGAAACAAAAAAGTAGCCAGCTCTTTTGTTTTTCTTAAGTACCCAGCCATTTGTCCCGCTAGCAACATGTATGAGGGAAAATTCCTTTAACAAAAAAAAAAAAGTCAGGAGAGCTCCTAAAACCCCAACACAAAGGAAAGTGAAAGAGATAAAAACTATTTATTTAGCAAACACACGGGAAAGGAAAATAATGCTAATTAATAAAATCTTTCACTGTGGAGAAAAAGCCTGGGAAAGTGTTAAGAGTCCTCCCTTTGGTCTCCTCAGAGCTGGGGCTTGGCCCAGGGCCAGGCCCTCTGTGCTCGGTGGAAAGTCCTCCCAATGTGCTCTGATATTGAAGCCGTCCAGCAGAAAAGGGAGAAAATCCGAAATTCCAGGGAAGGAAAAAAAAGTTCAACTCTCAGTCTCACTCCAGAGAAAAAGAAGCTGAAAAACTGGCCAAAAGCTGACCGGGGAGCTGCAAGCTGGATGCCTCCTCCCTCCCCTGCCACAGCTGGAAAAAAAATTGCTATCTCTGTGTGACTTTGAACAAGCTGCAAACTGCTTTGAAAAAGTTTTGCTCAGTTTTTCCTTCCCCCTCTCAGGCTCAGTTGAAAGGCATAAAAAGGCACAAAAATTAATTTCTGGGCATAGGGCAGCAATATCGGATGCACATCACAAAGTCACCCCAAGACATGCATGCTGATGCTTCGTAGTTCTGTATTGGGGAGTTTGTAATTCAGGAATTCAAGGACATTTGTGACCAAATATTTTCTCTTTTATTGGTATTCTAAACATTGGGAGCTGCATGTCAGCCTGAAAAACAGGTTAAGTATGAGCATACCTTTTGAATGTCTGAATTCTCAGAAAACCAATGACTGGGTGTTTGGCTGTGCCTCAAAGAAGCATAAGAAAATGTAATTCTTCTTCTCCTCTCATTTTCCTGATGAAAGGAAATCAAATCCCCAGGCTAACATGCTGTGCTGCTACAGGGACACTGGTAGCACTGTAGTAGAAAGTGTCAAAAATGGAAAACCTTGAAACTCTGAATGAGGCCCTGAACTGCTTGCATGTCTTAATGGGAAGTATTTTCTTCTATTTCCTATTGACTTTTAAAATAGCACAAAGGAATAACTGTAAATTATTTCAAAGAGAATTCTAAGAATCTTGTAACTTCTTTGCTCTTTTTTTCTTTTCTATATAGTATTGTTGTTCTGATGTAAGTAGCTGGTACGAGCACAACAGGAATACATGTAATCCCTCAAGGTGGGTGTCTCGGTTTTGGAGACAAAACTTCAGGAGGAAATACTCCGGAATGAGTGTGTCCTCCGAAGGGAAAAGGGCCTCCCATTTTCCTCCACCAATAAGACAAGTGGGTCACAGCTAATGAAAGTGTAAAAACCAAACTATTTATTAACACACAAACAAAACAGGGCAGAACAGGATATAAAAAAACCCTCAAAATACAGCAAATTCCCGGAGAGGGACCAGACACCTGGGCTCGGACCAGCCGGGGCCACCCCACGGGCCCGCTGGGGCCACCCGCAGGCTCCCCGGAACAGCGAGGAGGGAAGGGAGGCAGTGAGGCAAGGGGAAGGGAAAGAAAAGAACAAGAGAAACCAACAGAACCTTTTTCCAGAGAGCCGGAACACAAAAGAAACCCAAAGATCAACCCATCGCTCCCGGCGCACTCCCTCCCGAGCCCTGCCGAGCCCCAGAGCCCCCGAGCCGTCGGGCTGAGCCCTTGAACCGACCCGCACTCGGCCCCGTGGCTCCGCCCCCCCCCGGGGTCCATCTTAACGGCACAGCGTCCTTGGGCATTGAGCGGATGGTTAAGGGATAAAGCGACCTCATAACATCACCCCAGGACATTCCGCCCCTTATTCCATACCGTCTGCTCAATGCCCACCAAATTAATGCATTTCAACTTTAAACACACATTTATACATATATACATAGCTATATACAAACAGTGTCAGCAACATTCAACAAACATACATAGACATTCAAAGATTACAAGCAGTTCTCAGCCAACATCAAATCTCCCTGCAGTACACATGTTTCTCCATCCTTCTCCATTATCTACCATGTGCAACCTGGCCCCTGAACAAAGACAACCCCACAGATGGGTTTGTCTTTACTTGATGCAGAAGTAATCCAAACAGATTTTCCCGAGAGTTCCCTGATATGCACTGCTGGGACTTTGTCTCCATCTACTATATGTAGGGATTCAGACTGGGCAGGCCCTGCTCAGTTGGTGGAGCCTCGGATGTTCACCAACCATGTGGCCTTAGCTCAGTGCATCTCCCAGTTTTTGAAAGTTCCCCCACCCAGTGCCTTCAAGGTGGTTTTGAGCAGGCCATTGCACCATTCCACTTTGTCTGCAGCTGGTGCATGGTAAGGGATGTGGTACACCCACTCAATGCCATGTTCTCTAGCCCAGGTGTTTATAAGGCTGTTCTTGAAGTGAGTCCCATTGTCAGATTCAATCCTCTCAGGGGTACCATGCCTCCAAAGGACTTGCTTTTCAAGGCCCCCAGGATGGTGTTCTGGGCAGTAACGTGAGGCACAGGGTAGGTCTCCAGCCATCCCGTGGTGGCTTCTACCATTGTGAGCACATGGCGCTTGCCTTGGCGGGTTTGAGGCAGTGTGATGTAATCAATCTGCCAGGCCTCCCCATACTTGTATTTGGACCACCGCCCACCATACCACAGGGGCTTCACCCGCTTGGCCTGCTTGATCGCAGCGCATGTCTCACAGTCACGGATGACCTGGGAGATACTGTCCATGGTTAGATCCACCCCTCGATCTCGTGCCCGCTTATAGGTGGCATCTCTGCCTGATGGCCTGAGGCATCATGGGCCCATCGAGCTAGGAACAAGTGTCCTTTTTGCTGCCAATCCAAATCTATCTTTGACACCTCTATCTTTGCAGCCTGATCTACCTGTTCATTGTTTCAGTGTTCCTCATCAGCCCGACTCTTGGGGACATGGGCATCTACATGGCAGACTTTCACAGGTAGCTTCTCTACCCAAGTGGCAATATCTTTCCACTCCTCACCAGCCCAGATTGGTTTTCCCTTATGCTTCCAGTTGGCCTTTTTCCACCTTTCCAGCCATCCCCACAGAGCATTGGCTACCATCCACGAATCAATGTAAAGGTAGAGCTTTGGCCACTTCTCTCTCTCCACAATCTCTAGAGCCAACTGGATGGCTTTAGTTCAGCAGCTTGGCTTGATCCGCCTTCCCTTCAGTAGCTTCTGCAACGCGTCACGTGGGACTCCATACGGCTGCTTTCCACTTTTGTTTCATCCCTATGATGCGTCAGTGAAAAGAGAGTAGCGTGTGTCTTCTGATGGCAGTTGTTTGTACGGTGGAGTTCTTCAGCACGTGTCACTTGTTCTTGTTCTTCTTCATCACTGAGACAAAGCTTTCACCTTCAGGCCAATTCGTGATTATTTCTAAGATCCCAGGGCGATTCGGGTTTCCAGTATGAGCGCATTGTGTTCTGAGGGCAATCCACTTGCTCCATGTGGCATCAGTGGCATGGTGGATAGAGGGAACCTTTGCTTTAAACATCCACCCCAGCACTGGTAGTTGGGGTGCCAGGAGGAGTTGTGCTTCAGTGCCAATGACCTCCAAGGCGGCTTGGATTCCTTCATAGGCTGCCAGGATTTCCTTCTCTGTGGGAGTGTAGTTGTCTTCGAACCCTCTGTAGCTTCTGCTCCAGAATCCCAGTGGCTGACCCTGGGTCTCACCAGGCACCTTCTGCCAAAGGCTCCAGGACAGGCCATGGCTCCCGGCTGCAGAGTAGAGCACGTTCTTCACTTCTGGTCCTGTCCTGACTGGGCCAAGGGCTACCGCATAAGTGATTTCCTGCTTGATCTGGGCAAAGGCTTGCTGCTGTTCAGGGCCCCACTGGAAATTGTTCTTCTTATGGGTAACCAGATACAGAGGGCTCACAATTTGACTGTATTCAGGAATGTGCATCCTCCAAAAGCCTATGGCACCTAGGAAAGCTTGTGTTTCCTTTTTGTTGCTCGGTGGAGACATCGTGGTGGTTTTATTCATGACCTCAGTGGGAATCTGACATCGTCCGTCTTGCCACTTCACCCCCAGGAACTGGATCTCTCGGGCAGGTCCCTTGACTTTGTTCTTTTTGATGGCAAAGTCAGCTTCCAGGAGAATCTGGATGGTCTTCTCTCCCAAATACCTCTGATGCTGTGTTCCCCCACACAATGATGTCATCAATATAGTGCAGATGTTCTGGAGCCTCACCCTTTTCCAGTGCAGCCTGGATTAGTCCATGACAAATGGTGGGACTGTGCTTCCACTCCTGAGGCAGTCAGTTCCAGGTGTACTGCACACCCCTCCAGGTGAAAGCAAACTGAGGCCGAACTCTGCTGCCAGAGGAATGGAGAAAAATGCATTGGCAATGTCAATAGTGGCGTACCATTTCGCTGCTTTGGACTCCAGCTCGTACTGTAGCTCCAACATGTCGGGCACAGCAGCGCTCAGTGGTGGAGTCACTTCATTCAAGGCACGATGGTCCACAGTCAATCTCCATTCCCCTTCTGACTTGCACCCAGGCCAAATGGGGCTGTTGAAGGTGAGTGGGCCTTGCTGACCACCCCTTGGCTCTCCAGCTCACGAATCATCGTGTGGATGGGGATCACAGCATCTTTATTGGTTCGGTACTGCTGGCGGTGCACTGTCGAGGTGGCACTTGGCACTCGCTGCTCTTCTACCTTCAGGAGCCCGACTGCAGAAGGATTCTCAGTCCAGGCAGGGTGTTCAATTGCCTAATGCCCTCTGCCTCCACAGCAGCTATTCCAAAAGCCCACCTGAGTCCTTTCGGGTCTTTGAAATACCCACTCTGGGGGAAATCTGTGCCTCTGGGCCAGTCACTATAGGAAGTTTCTTCCACTCTTGTCCAGTTAGGCTCACATCAGCTTCAAGCAGTGTCAACTGCTGCAATCCCCCTGTTGTAGATGCTGAATAGGCTGGCAGAGAAATTTTCCTGTATTTTGCAGCTACTTGGGAGAGTCTCCTTTCTCATGCAAGCTAGCTGTAAACAGTGTAGAGGGTTTTGTAAACCAAGACTTTATCTTACAGGTGCAAACTTGTTATGCAGTCTTGTTTTCCAGACTGAAGAAAATACTTTGAAATAGGCGTCGTAGCATTCAGCCAATCACTCTGGGAGGTGTATGGTCAAGCACCCAATAATGTCATTTCTCTATTGTGAACCAAGTTATATAAACAAGGTGATAATTAATTAAATCACCCCATTTCTCCTGTACTTCTGTGTCGTTCTTCATGCTGTCCCTGTGGATGACACCCTGTCACTCCAGAAATAGAAACCAGTTCTGCCCCCACGTGTCTCGATGGAATCAAGGTGCACTGCACGCCCGTGTCAATCAAGGCTTCATATTTCTGTGGTTCTGATGTGCCAGGCTGTTGGACCCACACTGTCCAAAAGACTCGATTTTCCCTTGCCTCTCCCTCCCCTGCCAGAGCAGGGCCCCTCTAGTCCTGGTCATCATTCCAAACTCTAGCTACTTCCCTTCTGGTGGAACTCCCTCTCTCAGCATTACCATCCTTCAGTTCACATACCTGTGCTGCCAGGACAGAAGTTGGTTTTCCATCCCACCTCCTCGTGTCTTCTCCACTGTCACACAGGAGGAACCATAGTTCAGCTCCTGAGCCATAGCTCACCCTCCCTCCCTAGCTGTGGGACATCTGCTTCTGGTAACAGGGCCTCTGGTCTGCACTGATGCAATTTGGAGAAGGCCCTCTTTCAGCTCCTTCCTGAGTTTCTGGTGAGTCTTGTCCATCCTGTCTTCCATCTTCTGTATGGTTTCCGACAGACTCTTTTCCACAGCTGCGATTCTTGCTTGTGTTGGGCCGTGCACAGCGTCTGCATACGCCCAGAGCCTCCTCACCATAGGACTCACTGCCTCATCCCTGTCATTCCATGTCATCATTGCTAAAGCAGGAGCGTATTCTGGTGGTGTGTGTTGTGCAAGTTGCAGCCACATCACTGGGGTACGTTTTACATCATGTCAGGGCTCCTAATTGCTTGGTCATCTGAGAATATGATCTCTACCACTGCCAATTCTCTCAGGCATTGAATCCCTTGTTCCATGGTTTTCCAGGGGTTCAGCTGCAGCTGGAGATCTTCCTGGCAGAGGTATCTTTCCTTCACACTTCTTCAGAGGCATGTCCAGGGACTGAGAGCTTCAGGTCCCCTCGTCATCCTTTGGTCAATACTTAGATCACGTGACAGGGATCCCAAAAGCCTCGCTTCAGTGCCATCCAGAATGGTATCATCGCCTGCAGCGTCCCAGATTCGGACCATCCAACTTAATATAGTTTCATCAGGCCGTTGGGTGTAAGCTTTCCTCAGGGTATGAAGGCTTTCTATGGACAGGGACTTGGTAATGATTTCAGGTTCCACGTCCTCTGCTGGCTGTGAAGGTCCTGGCTGCCCATCATCATCCACTGGGCAAATGGATTTGGCTTTGTGTGTCTTTCCCTGGACAGGGGCAATTGTTACTGGTTTAGGCTCCCCATCTGCTTTAGCTGCAGCTGGAGTGATTGGGGTGTATGCTGGCTTATTCTCCTGCCCCTCTGGCTGTGTCTTCTGCCCTACAGTATCCAGCAGCGTGCGGTAAGCATTAGCCAGGACCCAGCACATGGCAATGAGCTTTTTCTTTTCATCAGCATTATTGTTGCAGTTTTCCTTCAGATACTTCCCCACCTCAGCTGTGTTCTGAATTTGTTCAGGAGGGAAGTTCCAGGCTACTGGGTTAGAAAACTGCTTCAGGGTCTATCCTGTGTCTTCCCATAGCCCACACCACTTAGGATTTTCTACAACTGGGGCAGGTGTCTGGGCAACCCCTCTGGAAATCTCAGCCATTATTTTAGACAAGCTGGAGACCACATAGAGAAACCCTGCTGGATAAAATAATAAGAAAGTGGTATCTTTGACATCCTGGGGAAACCGGATACTTGCAAAAGGTGACGTGGCCAGATCTGAAGGGGAAGAAGGAGATGAAGGGCTGGGAATTATCATCCCCTGCTTTTCCCCTAACACACTGGGTGTAATTGCTAATACATTCCAAAAGGAAACTACCAAGGCCAGAATGGAAAAACAACATGACATACACATTCTACATGGTTTCCATTATGTCAGCCAAACTTCAAGAAATCACTAACACCAGGCATATCAAAATGGCAGTCCTGATTCTTATTCCTGACTTATAAAAAGTGTAAGTCAGGGACCTGACTGCCCATAGCTGTGGACATGTACTTATGGTTAGGTTCCACAGAAAAATTATTAAATCAAACAGCATAGTCTTACTGCTGTACCTCAATACAAAGTGATTCAAAGCAAAATGTTGGGGTTTTTTCCACTTTCACGGCCCCTTAAGTTGGGCGCCAAATTTATGTCTCGGTTTTGGAGACAAAACTTCAGGAGGAAATACTCCGGAATGAGTGTGTCCTCCGAAGGGAAAAGGGCCTCCCATTTTCCTCCACCAATAAGACAAGTGGGTCACAGCTAATGAAAGTGTAAAAACCAAACTATTTATTAACACACAAACAAAACAGGGCAGAACAGGATATAAAAAAACCCTCAAAATACAGCAAACTCCCGGAGAGGGACCAGACACCTGGGCTCAGACCAGCCGGGGCCACCCCACGGGCCCGCTGGGGCCACCCGCAGGCTCCCCGGAACAGCGAGGAGGGAAGGGAGGCAGTGAGGCAAGGGGAAGGGAAAGAAAAGAACAAGAGAAACCAACAGAACCTTTTTCCAGAGAGCCGGAACACAAAAGAAACCCAAAGATCAACCCATCGCTCCCGGCGCACTCCCTCCCGAGCCCTGCCGAGCCCCAGAGCCCCCGAGCCGTCGGGCTGAGCCCTTGAACCGACCCGCACTCGGCCCCGTGGCTCCGCCCCCCCCCGGGGTCCATCTTAAAGGCACAGCGTCCTTGGGCATTGAGCGGATGGTTAAGGGATAAAGCGGCCTCGTAACATCACCCCAGGACAGTGGGGACTAGTGTTTGAGAAAATATACTCAACATATGTATAAATAAAATGCAGTGCAGTCCGATTAAAACTGGAGCCTGTCAGCATCAATCTGGAACAAAACTTATATATTATATCCTCAAAATTTAGGCACAGCATCAATTGTATGGGGATGTACGGTAGAGAACTGAGTCCCCAAAGTATTTTCCTCGTAGTCTAGATTTCTTTTTCACCTCAAACTTTTTAAACTTACCCTTAATTCTAAACTGACTAAGATGTCAGAGCTCAGGTAGGCCCTTTCTGGTGGGCATACCAGTTCTGTCTTGGTGTCTTTTTGTGAATTTTTAATGCTTTACACTGATTGTCTGTGCTGTTGTGTTTGATGGTGGAGGCCATGCCTGGAGCTACTGGTGCTAATGCAGAGTTCAAGAGACACCTTCACTACACAGAGTGCAGCAGTATATTTGCAAATCCAGCCTGTCTGGATTCCTGGAATAAACCTGCAGATAGGGGCAATGACACTGTGACATTGAGAAAGTTGGGGTGAGCTTTGTTCTATTTGCTGTTCAGGGCAAGCCCAGACTAGGGAAAGGTAATGAAGCAAAGAGCAAAATGAGAAACCTTGCAGTATCAGGAGAAGAGTGACAACAGTTGTTAGGAAGTGAATGAGTGGGAAGATGCAATAACCCTTATGATTTAGCCACACAAGAAATTAGCAGCCTGGGAACACCAACTGTTGCCTTCCCTGGAAAGAAAAAGGATATATATTTTTGCATTGCCTTGAAGTATGCCAGGCACAGCACCAAGGTTAGTGATGACTAACTGAAATACTGGGGCTGTGGACAGGAGGGGAAGTCACAGCTTCATTCCCACCATGCCTGCAGACTTTGTAGCCAGGCAGTTCCTCTTTGCTCCAGATTCTCTGGGACAAACTCAGGAGCCTTGTCCTAAAAGGATCGTGTAAAGACAGAGTGTTGCAAGGAAAGGATTCAGGTCAGTTACCTGATGGATGAATAGCCCCAAGATCCCACTGCTGTGCTTAGGGGTTTATATCTGATGGAGACAGTACAGATGGATGTAATCTTCTCTGCTCTGTTCCTTGTACAGGGCTGGGAGCAGATGGTGAGGTTTTATGAGTTTTAATTCTGGTTCTGAACACAATTCTTAGAATTGATCTTGCCTTGCTGAATTACTGGTCAAAAGGAAGACAGCACCCCGTCCAGATAGATCTTAAAAATGTCCAGTGTTGGGGAATACACTCTTTGCCTGGGGAAATTAATCCAATGGCTAATTGTTCTCATTGTGAAAAATTTTACTCTGTGTCCAATAGGAATGTCCCCAGAAGTAACTCGTATCCATTACCTCTCATCTTTTCGGTGTGAATCCTTGCAAAAAAGGAGTCTCCATCTTCTTTGTAGCCACTCTTTAAGCACTGAAACACAGTGATAAGGTCTCCCCTAAGCCTTCTTTTCCTGAGGCTGAAAAAATCCAGCTCTCAGCCTTTCCTCAAATGGCAGGCTGCCCAGTTCTTTAAGCATCTTTCTGGCCCTTCTCTGAACCCTGTCCAGCCTGTCTACATCTTTTTTTTTTTTTTGTCCAGCAGGGACCAAAATGGACCACAATATTCCAGAGGTGGCCTGACAAACACTGAGCAGATTGGGATAGTGGCTTCTTTAATATCTGCTGGTGATGCCTTTTTGATGGAACCCAACATCCTCTGGTCTTTCTTTGCTGCAGCAGAACATTGTTCACTCCTGTTGAGCGTGTTGTCCACCAGGACTCCAGGTCCCTTTTCTGCAGAGCTGCTCACCAGAGGGGCAAATCCCAGCTTGTGCTGCACTCCTGGATTATGTTTTTCCCAGGGCAAGGCTTTATATTTGTCTTTGCTGAAATTAAACCATAAGCTGTTTTCAACTTCTTCACATGGAGTTCTAAATGGGCTCATCTCCATATCATTTGTTCAGTTTCCAAAACTGCTATAATCTGCCACCTGGTAGATCATAAAAAATCAACTTTTAAGCATGTCCTGTTCAGTAAGTGATATTAATTTATAAAGTCAGAAAGGAAATTTTGGCTTTGTTACATAGTTTAAAATTAAGATCCATTGTCTTGGTTTGTTTCTGACATGTACTGAGAATTGTTTCAACTTCTTGTTTTAATGTTTAACAAAGGTTGTTGTGGGTTAATTATTTTCTTTTAGAGTAAAATAGATTTAATAATGCATCTGATTAAAACAGGCAGCCTTTGGCACAGGTTAGTCAGTACATCCGAAGAAAGTATTTTAAATGGAAAAAAAAAAAGCCCAAAGGATTTGAAGATTATCTTCAGCTGTGTGGTGTGATCCTGCAGCAGTTCTCACATCTCTCATTTGACAGCACTGGTATAAACAATGATTAATCTTTTAATTTTAGAGTTGTCAAGAAAGGTCTCCATTTTCTTAGTTAGTTTCCTTTTTCTTTTTTCTTCATTCACATCAAGAATAGCAGGAGACACTCTGATCTGGCATGGACATTCTTTCAGATAGAGCTGATGGTCTGGGTGTGACCAGTGCTGTGGATACAGCTGTTTGGGAAGGAAGGCTTATGCAGGGGCTGTGACTGTCCTATGGCTTTAGTCCTCTGCTCTTGGATAGGTTGCACAGCTGCAGATCGTCAGTATTACCTGAGCATCTGTCTTTGATGGAAATAAATGGTTAACCCCAATGGCAGTCACATGCCTGAATACCTTTTGGAGGAACTGTACGCATGACTCTTCTATTAGGTGGGTGAATTATTCTGCCCTATCTCCCTTCACTGATGTGCACTAGATGCATGCCAGACCTTTGTGAGGAGACCTTCTACAAAAAATAGGATCAGACATCTAATAGACAGCCATTTCAACACAGTGTTACTGTTTTTACTGTATCTGAAGATGAATAATAACATAATAAAGTATGTTAGGTGTTAATTGTTAGGTCTGAAAGACTGAGACCACAGTCATGGGAAATGCGTACTGTTTTATTACCATTTTTCTTAGATAATTTCACAATGGTTCCCTGAAATAGTCTCTAGAGCTTCAGCTTGATTAGATTTATGTTTTTACATATTTGTTTTTATTTCTAAGAAGGCTGCAGATTAACACCTCTGGTCTTACTCAACATTATCAGAATATGTTTTCTGTCCTCTGCAAACCCTGCAGTGACTTCCACAGTAATGCAGATATCTCCACTGCAATTACTCAAACCCTATTACCCCTATGGTGAATTAAATATTTAGTGTGTTCAGCTGTCAGTCTTAAAATTGTTACAGCTCTTCCATTCTGCTCCTGAAGAAAGGAGAAGTGTCTGACACTAGAAACAAAGCAGTGTTAGTTTATCATTAAGTACCACTGTAGTACTTACTAGTGTTCTCCTTGATATTTATTAGTACTTGCCTTGAGTTGGAGATAGATTTGTGGGTGAAGATCTGCCCTTAAGCTGACATGGCTTGCTGTTTAGTACTGCAGGACAGCATGGGGGATGTCTTCACTGTGGTCCCTGTTGTGTGTGCAGTATCTCCTCTTATTCACTGGATCAATATGATCTAGCAGGCTCATTACCGTGTCATGACAGAGAAAATATTCAGAGCATTGACTTCTTTTTACCATACCTTTGTTCTATGAAAGTGGGAAGTGGGAAATGTGTCAAGAAAAGAACAAGTTGACACTGAGTTTTTAAAATAAAATCAAGTAACAGAATTTTCTTGAGATTTTGACATATCTGCCAGCCTTGCTTAAAACTGTCAGTTTCTTAGAGTCTACCTCAGTAATGATACTAGATGAATAAAATGAGAATAAATCACAGAGCCCTAGGAATCCAAACAGAGCTTAGTCAGTAAGGAATTTAGATTTTTGCTTTATCAGTCAAGGTTTGGCTGTTAAAAGACCTTTTCTCTTTTGTCAAAGCTTATGAGTATTCAACTCACTGAGGATAACTGAAACTAGTCATTGACCATTCTCCCTGAAAAGTCGTGCTCCAACGCCTTGACACACAGAATGCTGGGTACCAATGTTACCTGTGAGAATAAAATACCTGGAAAAATTGTCTTTAAAAATCAGTCAGTTCTTTTACCTTTACTGTTGAAAAGATTGGCATGATGTAAGGCATTTGACTTGAGATATTTTCCACATCACCAGCAAGCTATTTGCTCCCACATTAGAATAGCTGGGGAGAATTAGGTCTCCTTGTCATAGATGAGATCAGACCAGCTGAAGTCCAAGTACAGGTCAGACCAGTCTTCTGATACCATTTACAAAGGGAAACACTTGTCTTAATGTTGGCAGAAACTTGTGGCTTTGCCAAGACTCATTTTTAGAAATAGCTTTGATTGCTCTTCTTGATACTTAGCAACACAATAGCAACCCATAACTATCAGTTGCAGCCACTGAACAGGTGTCTGACAACGTGCTTTGTGACAAAAAGCAACAAGAGGATGCAACAGCTCAAAGAGCAATGATTCAATGCTTGTCAACAGCCTCCTGCAGAGTAGAAACTAAGGTGGACCCAAGAGAAGTTAGACACCTTGACAGGTGATGTAGGTGCCACGGCAATTTCACTGGCTGCAAACCTCTTAATTCTCAGCTGTATTTGGGAAGGGATTTCCTAAAGGCTCTTCCCTCCACATCTGCTCCAGCACACAGCAGCAAAGCAGTACTGCCTGACCTCCTTCCAGCAGCACCACTGAGCAAACCAACCAACAGAACAGAAAATCAGCCCTGGTCAGTGGCCCTGAGTGATCATCACTAGAGACTCCAAAGGAGGACTTAGGCCTTTATACTCTGAAGAGAAACACACCACTGACTGCCGAGGCGTAGCAGGCAGCACAGTGGGTACCATCGCATGAGAGAGACATGATTTCACCTCAGAGAAGGTGAGTTAAAAACACCTGGGATTGGCAACCTGTTACAGTGGGGATTCTGTAACACGATGTATCAAACAAGGAGGCCCGTGGGAAAGAAATAGGCTGATTCTTGATAGATGTTTCAGAGAGATGTTTGTTTCTCCAGCCTTATGGCCGGGGCTCTGTCGAGAAACTGTTCAATCCCGGGACCCGAGGGTCCTTGCCCGTGCAGGGGAACACAAAACAACCAATGGGGAACAAGGCTGACCGGGGCAGGGAAATCCCGTGCCTCCCCTCAGGGCCCCTTTCCCAGGGCTACATGGTGGGGGGAGGAGCCCCAACAGGAACCCAGCTCTTCTCACAGATGGCCAGTTGGGTAGCCAAGCTGCTGAAACAACCAGCTGGGGAGCACAGCATGCCCAGCCAGCATCTCATGGGATGCACTGTCTGGTTCTGCTTCAAGGACAGGGCTTGCTTTCTGTGGGGCAGATTGTTGCTTTCAACAACTTTCAACCCAGTGGCATCCCCCAGACCTGAAGTAACCCTTAGACCTGGTAGCATTGCCCAAATCCAGGACCAAATGCAGATGCACCTGACACATGGAAGCACCCCCCAAACCTGGGAGCATGCACCTGATGCCCACAGCAACACTCACAAACCCTGAAGTTCACCCCGAAGTGGCAGCAACCACCACACCCAGGCACATCCCCAAAACTTTTTAGCAACCTCCAAACTCACAAATACCCTCAAGCCCAGGGACACATCTTAAATCTGCCAACAGCACTGCAGGTTCAGAGAGCCGCCAGATACACCTCTGAACTGGGCACCTTTCCTCATACCAGGCAGACCCCCAAAAACTGGCAGCACTGCATGGCCCCAGCAGGGTGCAGCAATCCCAAACCCAGTGGGCTGTTGCCATGCCATGGCATCTGGGGCAACCCCTAGGCCAGGACCCCCAACTTGGCTAGGACAATGAATGAAGGCTGGAGCAGGAAGCCAGGGTTAGCCCAGGTCTGGTGGCAAGTTCACCACCAGTCTGGCTGTCCTCTTGTCACTTCTGGGGACTTTCCAGGGCACCGGGGCCCAGCCGGGCATCCTAAACAAGGCAGAGACCGTAGATGCAGATGGAATTCAGGCGTGTGAACATCCCCTGGGGGCAAAGGTCTGGTCCAGAGGGACATTGACAGCAGCCATTCAGGGCCAGCAAGGCTTGAAGCACACGGCCATGGCTCTGGGCAGCCAGGCTAGGCCAGTCTGTAGGGAGGAATGTCTGGGGAAGGTGCTGCCAACCCTGGGGAAGAAGACAAGAACCCAGGTTGTCCCCTAACACTGCTCTTGAGAAAGGCAGAGGATAATGACTGGCAAATGAGTGTGGGATGTTCCAGCACAAATAAGAAGACAACTGTTTTGTGACAGGTGAAGAAGGCCAACCAGCACTTGGGGCTGGCACACAGCTAGTCCTGTGGTGGTTTTCAGGCCAGCTTTAGGGCTTTTCTCCCCCACCATGGCTGCCAAAAGGTGTGTCATGTCCTAATAGACGCAGTCTGGGAGTGGCTGTCACTCTTGACTGCCACAGTGGCATGGGGGAGCCCCCACGCTGCCTGACTGGCAGTGCTGAAGCTGCTGGTTTCAGCACTCTGTGCTGGCACAGTTGACCAATGGCATTTTTCAGGTTGGCTGGCTGAGTTTTGTGCCCACTGTTGTTTCCTTGAGCAGTTTTAGATCCGGTCTGGCCCTCGGTGGCTGGAGAGACTGCTGCTTTGAGGCACCAGGGAGCCATGGGACTGCCCTGATGCCACCTGGCTGGCAGTGTGGGGCTCACAACCTCCAAATTGTCACTGGGGGCTGCAGGGAGAGGCAGGATGGTCAGCAGGATGACCACGCAGTCCCCAAGCAGGAGAAGTCATTGTAGTGCCCACAACTCTCCTGGCACCAATCCCTAAGGCTCTGCTGACAGGCCCAGCCTGGCCCCCGGCCCCAGCACAAGACATCTGGGTGCTTTGCCTCTTCCCAGTATCCATGGGTACAGCTGTCACACTGCCAGGGTTCTGCGCTGTTCCTCAAAGAGAAGCAGCATTGCTTTGGGCCCGCAGTACCAGAACAGAGACCATCCCCTGCACTGGGTGTTGGTGAGGCTGTACCTTGAACCCTGTGTCCAGTTCTGGGCCCTCATGACCAGAAAGACATTGAGGTGCTGGACCATGTCCAGACAAGGGCAACATAGCTGGGGAAGGGTCTGGAGCACAAGTCTGATGAAGACTGAGGGGGTTTGGTCTCAAGAAAAGGATGCTTGGGGGGAGCTTCTGACTCTCTAAACTGCCTGAAAGGAATTTGTAACCAGGTGGGGGTTGGTCTCTTCTCCCAGGCAACCAGCAACAGGACAAGAGGAAATGGCCTCTTGTTGTGCTAGGGGAGGTTTAGATTGGATATTAGGAAAGATTTCTCACTGACAGGATGCTGAGGCATTGGAACAGAAAAGTGATAGAGTGGCCATTCCTTCAAGTGTTCATCATGTCAGAGACATGATTTAGTGGTGGGCTTGGCAGGGCTGGGTTAATACTTGGGCTCAGGGATCTTCAGGGTCTTTTCCAGCCTCTCTGATCCTATGATGTCTATGGGTTTTATCATGATTATTATGAATAGCAGCATTAGTAGTGCTTGCTCACGTTTCTTTCACTCGAAGTTTTCCCTTCTTGCTTTGGGTAGGTGTATTTTGCTTGTTACCCACTTCTTCCCTGCTTTTAGTCCATCATCTAATAGATTACTGTGGCGAATATTCTTTTAAAAGTTAGTATTTAATCAAAAAGTTGGAAGAAAGGATATATTAGAGATGATTAATTCTGCTACAAGGGAGAAAACTGAGAGATAGATGGCTTTATAAGCTGAAAAAAAGGATAGCAGTGCCTTTTGGGGCACTTGGGAAAGAAAAATTAATTCCTTTGGGTGTTATTATTGCAATTAAGTACCTCACTGCACTAGAAGAGGACATGTGTATGCAAGTCTTGCTGAGGACTTTCAAAAGTGATCACACCGTTTGGGTATGGTGGAAGTGTGTTGACGGTGCCTAAAGGAAGGCATCCACAGTGTCTGGTCACTTACAGCTTTTCTCAGCAGACTTCCCTGAACACATGAATGGTTGTAGGGAAAGACTGATTCAATAATCTATCTTCAAGCCCAATTTTGAGCTTAACTGGGCAAGCTGGTCTTACACCTGAAGTCTTACAAGCCTCTGCAAGGGTATTTCCTTAGATACACAAATCCTCATCTCACTGAGTGATTTTGTCTTCAATTTGATTTTGTGAGATTTTGTCTTCTGTGATTTGGGTTCTGTGACTAGCTCATATTAACATTTAAAAATTCCTGAAGATACCTCCTCTTATATTCTAACCTGGAAAAATGTGTACAACATAGACTGCATTTAGGATGCAGGATGAGAGCTAGAGTCATTAAACAGGGTGTTACTGAAGAATACAACACTGTGGGCAGTCTTCTGTCTGTGGAACATCTGCCTGAAGTGTATTTGCTTACCTCAAAGCAGTCTCCACCTTGCCTTGTATTCTTACAAGCACCCATGAGGCCTCTCACTGACATCTCCCTTAACTAGTTAGTAGAAATTAGTTTCTTGCTTATCTGTTTAAAAATAGTAAAGTTCCTGACTAGTGTTGGCAGTGCCTTAGGTGGAAAAACAGCCTGAGCAAACAGAGTAATTCAGAAAACTGAATCAGAGCTTGGTCCTATCTCTCATGTGGCTTGAGTAAGGACATCTTAATACATCCAGTTAGTATCCAGGAATTATTCACAATTTTTACTGAATTGTTTGTACAGTTCCAGAAGTCAAGGGGGAGGGAAAGTGTGTCAGGAACCTTACAACTTTTAGTCAGAAAAGAAACGAATTTTTTAAGGATTTGAATATTTTGCCACTAACCAAGCAGCTGTTACAGTAACTTGAATTTAGATTTTCACACTTCTTGTGCAGAAAATTAGGAAGGATATAGGAAAATCTGTGACCTTTTTTACTAAGATGTGTTTCGTTTTCTAGCTTGCATGTAGAATTTTAGCGCAAATATAATTTCAAATATGTATGACCTAATATAATATTAGGATTCTCCCCTATCTGCTATCCTCTCTGTTTTAGATATTTCTTTATAGGATCATTGTCTTATTTCAGAGAAAAGCACGGCTTCATTACTCTCTGTCAGTGACCCCCATGCCAGGAGCATGCAAGCTGCACTTCTGTTTTATTAATTAACATAGTATTAGTAAAATACTCTAAAGATGGTAAGCATCCTCACCTTGCTAATGTAATTACTGCTTTTCATACCAACTATGTTCCTAAAAAAAGTAATATGGATATGAACGGTCCAAGATGATAACAGGCTGGGGTCTCACAACATGTTGATGGCTTGGAAATTTCAAGTTACAAAAGCATCATTAGTTTGCAGTTTAAAATATAGAGTACAGGGCCAAGTGCACAGTAAAAATACAAATATGAGGACATTCTGATGAACTTAAGGAAATTGTGTGTATGCTTATGCATGTATAACAGCATACTGCCTAACAGGGAAAAAAGGATTAAATGCTTTTGGGGAGACTGGGTTGCATTTTCATATTTTTGCAATGATTAATTTTTTGTGGACTCTCTACACTTAAGAGCCTTTATCCCACCTCTCTCTCTTGCACTTCCTTCCTCTGCCTTTCTGTCTGTGCATTGCTCCATGAAAAAAGGCTGCTGAAGAGCTGGTTAAATACTGCAAAGTTATATCCTCACAACTTTACAGGCAGCCCTGACAGGGCCTGCAATAAAGTGAGAATTCCTGAACTTAAGTGATGACAGTGTGATTTTACAGACCAGGTTAAAGTGGCTAGGTACATCTAGAAAGATACTGCACAGCTAATATTTCAGATAGGTGCCTGGTATCTTTGAATCTAAGCTTAGATCAGTTATGAATGTACAAATATATCTGTGTTTCTCTGAGAAAGCAATAAATAGAATTGTACTTTACCATGGGTTTACTGGCTGGGAGCCAAACCAAGGAAGCAGAGACAGGCATTGAGGCATGTATGTTCATACCCTCCTGCACTGACCTCAGAGTTTACCCCAGCTTCGCATAATTTCTTCTTGATGCAGCAAACTATTTTTTATATTGTTACGGTATGTCATCCCTGAAGCTCAATCCTAAATCCAAATAGTTAATTATATGAAAAGGCTTATTAACTTGAGTAAGAGGACTACTCATGCACAGAAATCTGTGCAGTTCTGGGCCAGGTGCTAAAAAAGGAAAGCTGATCATGTTGTTTGGAAAGGCCAAGACTATAAAAGGTCTCCATATAAGTTTAAATTAATTCTCCCAGGGAAGCAAACTAGGAGTTTGAATTTTTGTGTTAGTGATAAGTCACTCACCTTTACAGTCCATCATTTATATTCATTGGCTGCAACAGACTGGAATCTGTCCAGAGAGTAGAATTCTCTTTTTCATTGAGAAAAGATTCCTGTTTTCAGTCAAATCCTCCATAATTTCCATTTTTCACCAGTATGATATTGCTTATTCACAAGGGTTGTAAGTTTTAATGAACATTATTTTTTGTTCTGTCTCAGCATGTCAGCAAAGTTTAGTAAACCTTGTGCCTTGTGACAAATGCATTTACCAGCTGGATGGAGCATATTTGCAGTGTGCTCTCTTTGGAGATGCTGTCTCTGTGAATTACTGTGGTGCAGACCAAAAACATCTGGCATTCCCTTAAGAGAAAAGGTAAGCATAGATCCCTTATTGCTGGCCAGTGCTAGTGGGGCTCAACCTTTGGCTTCATTAGAAAAAGGAGTTAGGGAAGAACAGCATGAATCATATCTTCACCATGTGTGCAGAGATACTTGAACTTCAGGGCAAGGAGGCCACCATCCCTTCACTCCTCTTCCACACCTCCCCTGCCTGAATACACTACTGACTTCCTTGCGGCATGGCAGCATTCCAAGTTTGCATTCTTCTTGCATGGAAAAAAAAAAAAGCTGTAATGCACTCATCAGGACCTTCTTTGCATCTAGAAATTGCAAGGTGGCAATGCAAAGGGTAGGCTCTTTTGAACATGGGCTATTGAGCAGACACAACACAGCCATAAACTCATGCTCAAAATGTAATTTAGGACTTGAACTGCTCTCCTTTGGCAGTCATATGGAATCACCATAGCAACTGTTCCACTGCATGGGTACACTGGAAAATACTGCAATCTTGAAAATAATTTTGGGATGGAAATATCATTTGGAAATGAGGTCTTGTGTGAGACAATTGACTCTTTCTTTGATAAAATGCTAGAGAATGCTCCCACTCCAAAGAGGGGCAGTTCTTGGGACCAGCAAGTTTGTGAAAATGCTGAGAGCTACATGTAGAATTTCAAAAAAAGCTCTGGAACTTCAAAAAAACCTTATCTTTCTGAAGTTGTGCAGTTGAACAGAATAATACTTTTGTTTCTACTCAGTGTGCACATGCTAAGGACCCTCAAATGAATATGAAGTCACAGCAAGGACAAACACATTGTCTTCCTGGGAGGAGGTAAAGGAAGTTCCATCGCATGGTGATGTGCTATTTGATGACCCTCACAATATTTGATGACCCTCACAATATCAAAATAGCTGCCCAGTGGAGAAAGTCACTATAAACAGGGAAAGAAGCTCTGATAGTAAGAAATTATAGGTCATGTGAAGTACATTAAAAAAAAAAAAAAGGCCCAGTATCCATTTCTTTGAGATTTCCTTTGTTGTGGCTTTACTCTGTAAAGCTAATTGTAAAGATCAATAGGCAAAAAACCTGTTACGTTGAGAGCACACAGATTTCTAAGATACTAAGTTTCTTTAACACTCCTGGGTTTCCATCATGGTTTACATGTGTAATAGATCCAAACAAATTAATCCTATGTGCTTATTTCGGAGAAGCTATTGCATTTTTAAGCAAATAACCTTGTTCAACCTTTGCCTTTCTTCCTTACAATGTTGTCTGATGGATGCTGGAAGCAGAGGAATTACAGTGCTTCCAGATTACTGCTCTGCTTTAAAGGAGGTGGTGTGGCCCACTGGGCTGGAACACAAGAGATGGATTCTCTACCAGGTAACCTTGGGTGGCTGGTTTCACACCTGTAAGCATCAGCTAACTGTAGCTGAAAAACAGAAGGGGAGAGGGAAGCTGGTGGCACCACTGCTTTGCGAGTGCTTGAGTCACAAGCAAAAAGCTGTGACACGAGGGAAAAGCTCTAAGAAGCAAGATTGACCTACAGCTACTTCTGAAGCAGGCTTATTTTGGGACCTAATTCAATTCTGCCAACTCTCTGTCATGTTGTAGCTAAAAACATGTGTATTCGATCTGAACACATTCACTCTGATCTGTCTGTTCAAGCTGTTTTTCAAGGTTAATGGTTAAATGGCTAAAAATATAAATGAGGGCATTCGCAGGGGATGTTGGAACAACTGTGCAAAGTTTTACTTCCTTTGTAATGCTACCTGTTCTTCATCATCATAATCTTAAAGCACAAGAGGTTCCTCTTCCTGGGAATTACAGTTACTAGAGAAGAAAAGCATTTTACTGAACACTGTCACTCTAACCTTTTGCAACAGCTTTTTGAAGACAGAAGCAGATAATCTGAATTGTCTTGCAGTTGCAGATGCAAAAGCCATCAAGAAATAGTCAGTGAAGCTGTATTAGTAGTGGAAGTCTATTTCAGTATAAATGTAAAATGTTAAAAGTATCTGTTCTTTAATATCTTTGTGAGGCTGAAATGAACATGGAATCTCTTTCATTCTTGTAGATAAACCAGAAATATTTGGATGTTAATGTAAGGCTGTTTTAGAGCCTTCAGAAGCAATCAGACTGTGAGCTGGGTGTTGGGTTCTCTTAAGAAAAAACATTTAATTGCTCCCAGAGCTGATGTGAGTCATTGTTTGCTTTCTGTTAGAGCAACACCTCAGTCCTCAGCAGGGACTCTGAAAATGAGTTAGTTCCATTTTATTTTTGTCCAGTTGTCTGCCTGGTGCCCAGATTTCTAAGAGGCATTATCTGTCTCAAAGCACTTGAAGCCTTGCTAGGCAAGACAGCAAAGTCCCAGAAGTACAGGCAAGGAGGAGTGAAATGAGTAGCCAATTCCACTTAGCAGCTAGGAGCAGATATTCTGAGTCTTAGAGATATGTCCTACCTGTCAAAACACTTTCCAGTCTGCTATTCAGAATAATGATGCCAAGGAATCAGAAGAGGGATAAAATGTTGTGGTTTAGGATAATTATGGTGGTGGTAATGATACTTTAATGGCTTGCTTGGATTTTAGACAAAATTTTCTCAAAATTGTTAAATTTTATATTAAAGCCTAGAGGTATAATGTGATTCTTTAAGATAATGATAAAAATTTTTTTCTCTGCCAGGTGGTTTTTCACATGATACAACATGGAACTTGTATTAATAATCATAATAAACAGAATCAACAGCATCAAATGCTAATCAGTTCTCCACATTTAGGGTGCTGTAGTCTGTGTGTGTGTTTCTCTCCTAAATGATGGCACAATGTAGAAGAATAAGGCAGCGTCCATTAAAAGAGTTCATATTTTCTGATGCTTCAGTTTGCAGGAGTCACCAGAAAACAGCTAGAGCAACTGGATGTGTGTATGTCAGATGGCTTGAAACAGTTTAGTGCATGTTATAAGGACAGTTCTGTCGCACCTGTCAGCATATGTTTTCATAATGCATGGTTACCTGTCCTCTCTTCCTCTAAGATAGATAATTACATAGAAATTATAAAGACTTCTAAAAAAATCTCCCATAACTGTCTACTTAATTTCAGATATTTCAAAATTACTCAGGACCCTGAGCAAGACTGAAGAATTTCCTGCATTTTTGCCTGAAGTTTTGGGAACTTTGGTTCAAATATAGTGCTTTGCATTGCTAATGAATATTGCTTAATTTGCCTTACAGGTATCCTTAACTCAGGTCATCATAAATACAATACTTCCAAAGAAGGAAATAATATCACTTTGAGGTTTTGTTTACATCCCCTGCTTGGGGTTTTTTTTTTTGGTTTCATAAATGAGGAACTTAGTGCTGCTTTTCCTATGGTGACATAATTTGTCAAGCTTCTGTCCTGCACTGAGTCTCAGATAATCTGGTTGCATTAAAGCTGCAATGGTCAATGCTACAATGGACTGACCTTCTCATAGCATTGAATCAGTCCTACCTGTAGGTACTGCACCACATAGCAAGTGTTCACAAAACTGCCTTTTTAAATAGTTGCCTTTTACATTCCTTGAAGGTTAGTATGATAGAAAAATACTTATATTCCTTCTGCTTACAATGTTTCTTGCTACAAGCAACGCTCTTCAGCTGACTCTTCCCATCTTGCAGATTTTATGACAGAAAAGAAGTGCAGGTTTTGAAGCTTGGTATATCGAATTAGTCACTGGTTCATTTTACCATGCTGTGAGAAGTACAAGCAGAATCACTGACAGCTGTTCTCCTCAAGTGTTCTGTACTAAAAGATGATTGGTGCACATTCAACTTTCAGAGTCTTGGCATCATATGCAATTACAGAAAGGGTGATGGAAAAGTTTCAAGAGCAGCAATGATGTAGTGTAATAATTCTTTTCCATAGTAATGATAGGTTCAATAAGGTGAAGTGCTGGATCCTGCCCCTGGGTCACAACAGCCCCATGCAGTGCTACAAGCTGGGTGCAGAGTGTCTAGAAATCTGCCTGGTGAAAAAGGACCTGGGGATGCTGGTCAACAGAAACTGAACATAAGCCAGCAGTGTGCCCAGGTGGCCAAGAAGGCCAGTGGCATCCTGGCCAGTACCAGGAACAGTGTGGCCAGCAGGAGCAGGGCAGTGATTGTCCCCCTGTGCTTGGCACTGGTGAGGCTGTACTTTGAACTTTGTGTCCAGTTCTGGGCCCCTCACTACAGGAAGGACAGTGAGGTGCTGGAGCATGTCCTGAGAAGGGCACTGGAGCAATGGAGCTGGGGAAGGGCCTAGAGAGTAACTCCTGTGAGGAGCATCTGAGGGGGCTGGGGTTGTTTAGCTGGAGAAAAGGAGGCTCTACAACTTGAAAGGAGGGTGTGGCCAGGTGGGGTCAATCCCAGGCAACCAGTGACAGGATGAGAGGACACAGCCTCAAGCTGCACCGGAGGAAGCTCAGGTCGGACATCAGGAGGAATTTCTTAATGGAAAGCATAGTCAAGCATTGGAACGGACCACCCAGGGAGGAGGTGGAGTCACTATCCCTGGAGGTGTTCAAGAAACAACTGGATGTAGCATGCACTGCCCTGATCTAGTTGACAAAGTGGTGATCAGTGAAAGGTTTAACTTGGAGGTCTTTTTCCAGTCTAAATGGTTCTGTGATAATTAGTCTGTCTGTCCTATCTAGTTTAGGTCTTTATATTTTCAAATAGTATATTTTATTAATCTGATAAAAAGAAAGAGTGGTAAATATGGAGTAACTATGGCAATAAAAAACAAAACCAGTATTGCCCTAAGTATGAGTGTAATTCTGGCACTTCTTCAGAAGCTCTCTGGTGCTGTCTGAAAGATAGACACAATTTAAGTACTTAAGAGATCTATAGAAAATTGAAGAAAAGCAGTGCTAAAGCTGATCTGTGTCAACAGCAGGGCTTTGAAAATGAAAACACTCACCACACATCAGGCCTGACCTGGCATCTGCATGAGAAGGAATGGGGTAGCAAACAGTGAAACACTCATGAGTTGTTGTGGACAGAGCTGCCAAACCTGTCCTGAATTTAAAAACTCTTCCTCAAAAACACCATCTGCTCTTACAAATCTGAGTATATTAGTGAACAGGGGAACAGGGCTGCTGAAAAACCTGCAACATCATCCTTCAAATGCACACATCATATATTCAGACTAAGCTTTCAGCAAATAACAAAACTGTGATTAAAATAGGAGACAGTGAAAAACAGCTAAAGGAACGAATGGTTGCAAAATAAGTGAGGGCAGCTGTTCTAGATTATGCCCATGTTCACAAGTGTTTGTGAAACCTACAAATAAACGTGTTTATATTTTTAGACATGGAAATAGACAATAACTTAGACTTGGAAAGTTTTTATGTGATGCCAGTCTAGCAGAACATCATAGTCATGAATGCCTTAGATGTAAAGCTAGGCAAATTAAAGTTTTGCCTACCTAACACTTGCTCAGCATATGTATTCCTCTCCTGATACTTAGAATGCCTGTTCCAGATCAGAAGTGTGGTCAACTGAAAAGAGCCCTGTCCTGAGCGAGCCAGGTATCAGTTACACAGTCTGGAGCAAAATGCAGAGCATTAGAGAGTTAATCTCATATAGGTATTGCTCTTTCAATTCAAACCACTGAATAATCCAGACTTGCCTCCTATGTATACAGTCCTTGAGAAACTAGGGCCACCAAGTCGTATTCAGTAGGTCATTTGATCCATCACTTTAGTTTAGAGCTGGGCTTAGGTGAGAGGCTTTCCAGTGTGCACATGCTAAGTAATGGTTTGGCTTACAGTAAGAGTACAAAAAAGCTATTTAGCACTAGCTATTTATGTAAGCATTTATTTTACAATGCTCTAGTTGAACTCCTCCAAAGTGGATTAGGTTGAACAGCTCAAAGGCATTTTTCCAAAGTGGATTAGGTTGAACAGCTCAAAGGCATTTTTCTGTGAAATTTGATAACCCACAAAAATAGTTAGGGAAGAATAATGATGGCCCATTAAATTTGCACCTGAGCTTATTTTATAGTAAATTCCCTGTGTTGGCAGGTCCCAAGAGCACATAGCTCATAAGTGGATTGTACAAATAAAGTGTGGTGTGGTTGTAGCAGAGAGGCAGCCAAACAGCCTTGAATGCTCAGTGGAGGCACAAAAGGTTATGCTGGAGAGCAGCAGAGCTTTTGTTGGCTAATTAAACAACCATGCTGTTACAGAGCAAAACAAATTAAGGAAGGGAAATATAAGACAGGGGCAGGGTTGAAATAGCAATGTCAGCTGGAAAGCTGTTGCACAGAGCTGTTGCACATTGACTGATGTGACAGGGATGTAAACACATGGACTTCAGGATTTAAAGGTATTAAGGCATCGCTTCACAAAACCTTGCAGTGTCTAATCTGTTTAGAAATGTGACCTCTCAAGGTGCTCATATTTTTAAAAAAAACATTCCTTACCCATTGTTAAGGAAACTTCCCAGTCCGACCACTCAGGAGGCTCTGGCAGTCACAGTCCCCATGTCAGAGACGGTCGCTGTTGGGACCGCAGCCCCTTCGCAAGCAGGGGCTGCACTGAGCCCACGGCAGCCTCGCTCGAGTCCCTGCTCACCCCACCCTCACTCAGATGAGGCTTCCCAGGCAGAGTCTCCAATGTCCCATTCCATGGAACAATTTATTCACGGCACAGTAACACAGACACAGCCCGAGCTGGTGCCTCCGAGGAGGATCCCGAGCAAAGGAACCCTCACAGTCTGTTACACCCTCACAGTCCAAGCCGTGTGCAAGTCTCAAGTCTCCCAAACCTCGCTCTTCCTCCAGAGCCCTCAGCTCCTGCTGTGTCTCCCAGTGTCCATTCCCCAGCCGGTGCCACCGCTCTTCGTGTGCTTGGTTATGCGAAGGGTCGGCAGGTCACGGCCTCTTGTCTCTGTGGGCTCTCACCCAGAACTCCATCAGCATCTCAGTCTGTACCCTGAGCTGCAGCTTGCAGAGTGAGCTACCTGCACCAGGTGTATTCCTCAATACCCATACTGTGGGAGCAGGTACCACCATCTTTTCTCTCCCTGCTGCAGCTGTAGGTATAGTCATAAAGCTCGATGTGGTGTGCCATGCTTATTCTTGAGAGTGGTCTTCTGGGTTGTGTACACAGTGGAGGTGCCTTTGGCAAGCTGTGTGAGCTGTCTTGCACAGCACTGCTGCAGGACAGGGCTCTCTGCAGCATCTTTGTGACTCCTGAGCTTTTGCTGTGCTCGGTAACACATGGTGGTCTGTGAATTCAGACATCTTTTACAGGCATCGTATGCTTGGGGTTTTGGTGTCCCTCTTTGTCTTTACTTATGGTTTAAGGCTTTTAATCACTCAGTCACAGGATGCATCTTAGAAACAACAATGCTTATTATGAAGACAGTCCCCAGTATGGTTCTGCTTTGGAGGAGTTCCCAGGGGAGATTTTATTTGCTGGCAATGGTGCCCACCACTGTGCTTCAGTTACTTGTTTCATAGGCCCACATCTGTCATGCCCTGGAAGTCATGCACCAGGCTGATGAGGAAGCAATAATGTGGGAAGCGGGTGAATGCACTGCCCCTCACATCATCTGGGTGGACAGGGTTCATACACAAAGATTTGTGATAATCAGACACTTAGCTGTATGTGGAGTGCTTCCTACTGTTGAAGAAGGGTAGATGGGCTATAAATTAATTTCTTTGTCAGTGCTTTGCCATTGGTTTTTACAACAGGGGCCAGAGGGCTTTGCTGAGTCCAGAAAGTAGTTGATGCTTAGATGACAAATGGAAGGTGGACTGAGGAAAGCAACTTCAGAAAAACATGCTCTCAAAGCCATGTTCTCACTTACACTCAAGCAACACTGCTGTTCACAGCCAACATTGTAGTATGCAGGCACCCTTACTCAGGAGAGCAGCTGCCTTGCCCTCTCCATTTCCTCAGTTACTCCCCTGCAATTCTAGGCAATGCTTCTTGTATATTTTATCAGTCTTGATGGCCTTGTACTGTAAATATTTTATGTGGAAAGGCACTGCTCTGCCATGGTGGCTGGGAGAACAGGACGGTCCTTAGCAGAGTTGCCACACTTAACAGTCTGGGTGAGTCCAGAACAGAAACCCACAGGCTGGTTGCTGAAATCCTCTGCCTTTTTTAACCACAGCTGCCTTAAGGGGAAGGGAAGTGTATACACACTATGCCAGCATCATCTGCACATGAAGCTTCTGAGCTGTGCTAGCACAGAGAGGTGTCTGCAAAGACTGTCCCTATTCCTGAGGCTGCACTGCCTCACAAGATGCTGCAGGAAACAAACATTATGGGCTCAGCCTTTGCTCTATACAGAAAATCTCTGTGACAAGAAGAGAACCTCCTTCTCTGGCAGGCATTTCTCAGGTTTTTCAGGTCTACTCTCCTGTAATTTGTTTTCATTTTTTAATGAAATCATTGTGATGAAATGAGACAATTGTCCCATGTGGGATTTGAATAAGCTAAGTCGTGCTTGCCATTAATTAGCTGGGTTTCAATTCTTGATTTCAAACTATTAAAATAATTAAGTTTGTATGAAGGCTTAATCACAGAAAGTAGCTGAGTCTTACAGTATGTCAGTAAAAGTCCCACTGGGGAGCATGTTCCCAGTTAGCTGCTTCCGAACATTGCTTCTGGTGACCTGCTCATATGGTCTAATTGGTCTGCACTGAAAGCAGAGTGAAACCAATTAGGACTGCAGAAATCTGGTACATAGTTGGGGCCAGCTTAGGGAGTTTTTTCTCATTATGGTTTGTTAGAGAATCTTTCCCTCTGGCCAGCTGTTGAAAAATGGTTTATTCTCTTTTGGCAGGAGCTGAAATTCAAGTCACATGCTCATGCCTTTGCTACATAAATTTGAGTATCTGAAGTCAAGAGTGTGATTAAGAGTAGTACTGAACCCTTGTCTAAATGAACATAGAAAGCTATGATGATGACCCAAATCTGAGTAGGGCAAAAAGTGACTGTGCCTCATGCTGAGCTGTGACACTGTCCGAGTCAGGAGTGCTGATGAGGGAATTTAAGTAGCACTTAACACATTCATCTGCTCAAACCTGCTCTCCCCCCGACCCACCCCTCCCCTTCCCCCCACCTCTGTCCCTGCAGGTAGATCTGTGCCTGGGAAAATTGTGTGCTTTAAAACACTTCAAGAGGCTTTTCCAGTTTTCCTGTTTTGTACCAGCTCAGAAAGTGTATGTATGCAGTGTAAACATACTGCATGGAACTGGACTAGTTTTATTAAACACCGAATCGCTTTGTCCAGGACAGCAGAATTATTAATCAGCCTGGGTGAAGATGATTTTCCCTGGCTTCCTCTGAGTTCCACCATTGTTAACAGCTTAGTGACTTAGGAGATCAGTTGTCTCAACTCTAGTTGTATTCTCTTTTTCATCAATTAATTAATTAATTATTAATGTATTAATTAATTAATTTTAAAATTAATCTTAATTGCTTTACCATTTTTAAAAAATATTCCTAAATTTTTAGCTTAGCTGTAATAAAAACATTGCTTCACAAGTCAGAGTGTTCTGAGGACATAATTCCAACATATAAACATGTCTTCTCTCATTGTCTCTTTTTAAATAATTTTTTAAATCTTGACTAGAGTTTTCCTGCATTTTTCTCTCCCCTTCTTAAAGGTACAAGACAAATAAAGCTTTACTGGGGAGAGAAATGTAACCATAGATGGTGAAATTGTAGGAAGATGAAAAAAAGGGAGGGGAGTATCTCCTTGCTACTGCATGGTTGTCGGTACGACAGCTGACAGCGAAGTAGTAAGTGTGACAATCCGGACGAAGAGTATCAAAGCAGGAAAGAACCAGAATGCAATGTAAAACTGTGCTGAAATAAAAGTAGTGTAACTACACCAACCAAAGGGAAAACCTTGCCCTGAACCTTGCTGCACTTGTGTCTGTTTGAAATGGAGGGGGTTTGCAAACAGGCTACAAAAATGATCAGAGCTGGGGAGATGGCTGTAGGTAGAGCTTGCCATATACCCAGTTCCAAGTTAGGCAAGAGTTGGGAAGCAGTGACAGCATAATCCCCAATGGAACAAAGCATCATAAGAGACTTCAGGGTTTCTACTCGATCTTCTTCATCTTTTAAAACCAGGAGGGGACACTCAGTGACACTAAAAGGAAATCTTTCTTACTCAGTAGTTAATGAGCCTTTTGCATAAGATAACATTGCTCTCACCCATGCAAAAGCAAGGTTGAAAGCTTTCCTTACTGTGAAGGATCCCATCAGTGGAATGCAATTCCCTTAACTAGTCATTCAGCACACACTTTACATACAAAGACTTGATTAGAAGATGTATATTATGGTTACTTCTTTACACTGTCAGTGTAATACTGGTGGTGCAACACTTTAAATTTCATTACCATATACATCTTCTCTAAGAAGGTTCTACAGCTTTTTATTTCTATGCAAATTTATCTATGTCAGTAAAGGTAAAATCTTTGCTGAAGAAGCACAAATTGTTCAAACTCTATCAGAAACAGGCAGTATAGGTCTTCTTCCAACCATTGGAAGCATAGTGGTGTTATTTGCTTGCTATTTAGGAGCAAGTGCGTAAGGCGATAGAGGTATGGTACCCTGTCAGCTTTTGTGTGGCTACAATGCTTGCTTTATTTAGGAGCTGCTGGAATTGTGTTGTATTACTTCAAAATGCCCATCCATATGTTCTAGTGCTGTGGATTTGTAGAAACAGTCCTGTTCATAGGGGCTTAAGCAGGTTTCGAAGTCCAATTATATCAGTTTGCCAGCATTCAGATGGATCTGTTTTGATTTTCTGGTACTTCCTATTGATTGTCTTAGGACCAAACTAAGCTGAGCTTTCATGGTGCTACAGCCACATGTTTCTGGTTGGAAAAGATGAAAACAGGATGTACCTGCTGGCCTTTGGCCACAGCTTAGAGCTCACCTGCCTTCTTGTACTTGTGGTTGCATCTACTTGCAAAGAACCAATCTGCCCAATTTACTGAATAAACTCTATTCCAAATGAACATGTTGGAGTAATATTTTCTACAGAAATGAGGCTAGTCTATTTCCTAATGTTGCTGGTGGTGGCACCCAACCTACATTTATGCCTTATATTTGAGAACTTCTTATGCACAGGAATGCTGGATTGTTGAGCTTATACTCAAATCCAGGTTTCCCAGGTGCCTGGAAAGACAAATAAGTGATATCCTTATATACTTACGTAACCCTTTCTGCTTGGCTTTCATTTCTTCATCCCTGGAACAGAATGTTTTGGACCTTCCCCCTGTTTTTCTGGTAGCATTGCTTGTTTCTTTCTTCCTGAGAAGCTGGGCTGAAAATGACATTATTTAGGTCTTTAATTCATGAAATAACTTGACTGATTTGATGAAACTGTTCCCATTGCTCTCTGAGGACTTTAAACCAAATCCTCACTTTCCCAGCATTGAGAACAGAAGGCAAAAGACATTTAAACCTGAGCTGCTGATGGGTATTGTAACCATCTGGCCCCTGAAGCCAAACCTGCTGTCAGCTCTGCGCTGAGAGACCCAGATGGACTGCAGAGGTCTGGTGACAGGGGAGCTGAATAGGAAATATCATGAGAAAGATTTCTGCCATGACTTAACAGGGAGGAGGTCAGGCTTTCTTCACATTGAAAGTGTGCAATGGGAGATGGTTTTCATACCGAGCTCTCCAGCATCCCTTAAATCTTCTGTTAAGAAACCCTGCCTTTGCCAATCTTTGAGGATCATAAAGGGAATTTATTGTTACATTATTCTTGTTTCTCTCAGACCAAGCAGGAGAAACATTAAGGAAGGATCCTGCTAGCTGACAGTTATTCATTTCTTATGAGTGTTTTGAAGTCCAGATCATGTGTTTGTATTCTCAGGTTGTATTATTTTTCCCATGGTTTTTGAGCTCTCCTCATGTTTTTTCAGAAGGGTTTCCTCTTAAGCTAAGCCATTATCAGTCATAGAAGAATTATCATGGCACAGCAGCTGTGCAGCTCATTGCACATCTAAGGCAGGCACCAAAAAGTTTTTCCCACAGACCAGCAAAGCTGTTTTTCCTGAAGAAAAAGAACACCTTCAAATGTTCTGTTGCTCTGCTGGAGTTGACTCTTGTCTCAGCTTGGATATTCACAGCTATCCACAGCTTGGATAGCTCATCCCAAGAGTGCCGTTCTCCCTATAACTTCAGTGAAAGAAATTTAAATGCATTATGATAATAGCAGTATCTGATAAATCTGCTGCAGATTGGCAGAGCTGCAGGGTTTAGCAGAGCAAATAGGCTGGCTTCAAAGAGCTGTAACTATGAGGAAAATCATAATTCTGGGAGGATATATTCTAGGCACAAAATCTGTGAGTTATTAAAAGGCCCTGCTCTCTCCTGTGCTGTGCAGCCTTCAGGAGAACAAGAATGTTGTTTGCTTTGTCTCTTGAGTGGCTTGAGCTGAAACAGTATGCTGACCTCCAAGCCACTGGCCAGCAGAGGACAGGAGAAAGCTGTGCAGGGGCCATACAATTAGTTTAGGCACTCCATCAGTACCTGCCAGCAGGAACCATGTAGCGGGGAGACAAAGCCCTGCACAATCAGGCTACCAAGCAAAAAAGGCAAAGCCACAGGTACAAGGAGCTGTCTGCCAGATGAAAACATTAGGGTCTGGCTGGGGGCCTGGCCCAGAAGCAGTTTTGAAGCACTTTGGTCCTCTTCATGTTGAGAGCGTTTCTCATAATGAGAAAGCAGGCTAGCCACTTTTTCATCGCTCTGGGACCAGCCATGAAATCAAGCCTCTTGCAGGAGGTGAAAATACCACCAGGATTTTGCAAGGATATTTATGGCATGCGATAGACAGTGGTGGATCCTGCAGATTTCCCATGCATGTCCTTCACAAGCAAGCTGTGGTATGGTGGGAGACAGGGGATGAACAATGCTGGAGGCTGCCACATCCTGTTTGTGTCCTCTTTGGGAGAAATGTTGCCTACATTGCTAAGACAGGTAGTCCAGTCTGCACCACTGCTGGGAGCAGGCAGTCAACAGCTCTTCTCATAAACCTTGGTGATGACAGCTGCTTTTCATCCAGTAAGCCTGTGCATGTAATCTGAACCAAAAATGGACTTGCACTTCACACTCTTTAAACAGAAATCACATCTAGCTCATTACAGTTGTTGTGGCTAATAATCACTGACAGATGTATGAATAAAACCAGGAAACGGCAACAGCAGAGGAGTGGGTGGTACATGTGCTCCCTTCAGTGACCAAGTTCTGTGTGTCACTTCAGTGGGGGGGACTGAGCCTGTACTGTGATTATAAATAGCACACCTCTGTTTCTGTTTTGAAGTATCTCCATATGGGAGTGAAGAGATACTGAAAGCTACCCTAGATTCTCCAGTCTGTTGCTGGCATTGCTCCCAGAATGCAGCCTGCTGGAACTTCTAATTTACCATTAAGAAATGTTGGAGGAATTGCTTATCAAAGAATGAACAAGCTTTATTTCCCAATAAAAAAAATACATGTAATGTTTCTTGCAACTAGAACTGAGCATACTGAAGAGACAAAACTGAAATAATGGAAGATATTTTTGACTTGTTGATGTGCTTAGCCTTAGTCATCTGCCTTTAGTGATTATGCACTAGGCTTTGAGAGCCAAAGATATAATAGAAAATGTAGGAAATTGAAATGATGATGAAGAAAAAAAAATTCAGCTATGAGGGTAATCTCCCATGCTTTTTCTTAATTTTTTTTTGCCAGCGTCTGTAAATTCTACCCATACTGAGATAAGCTAATTGGAAAAAGAGAGGACTGTGAGCTTGAAGATTCACAAGAAACTGTTTCAAAGTAACTCCCTTGATTATAAAGTTTTAATTTCTTGGTGACATAAATCATCATGTTTAGAGAAAAAAAGACATGGAATTCACGCAACTTCCCACACTTCTAATTGCGTATGTGATTGTAGTGTTTATAATCTGTGTAAATAGTCTAAATCACTGTTTAAAGAGGACAAGCAACATAATATGGAATAATTCACAGTGTGCATACAAACACCTTGAAAATCTGTGTGGACAATTTCAAGGCAATTAATGAACAAGGTTCTTGACTTTAGTCAGCTTTAATGAACTCTCTTTTATTAAAGCACTGATTAGTCCTGTTCTGGTGGTAGGAGATAACTAGAAAAGGGCAGCTAGGCCGCAAAGCATGAAAGGATTTGGAAAATCACATTGGAGGTGAGACTCAGGAGAAAACTCTAAAGGGCAGTTTGCATCCTATCAGATTAATTATCATCAGTGGTCTAATAAGAATGCTGTCTGCTTGGCACGATGAATGCTTTCAAGAACCAATTGGAAAGTGCTGCCAGGTGTGCACACTGCAATTGTGCACACTTTTTGTCAATTGCTGGAGGAATGGCTTCAAATAAATGGTAGGGAACCATGCTGCCTAGTGATGCATGCAGCATATTTAAATTAGTTCTGTTAACTAACTCTCAGCCTTCTGTACGACTCATACTTGCAGTAGAAGCTGGCAGAGAAACCATCACCTTTCCCACAAATTAGTTTTGGCCAGCTTTGGTACATGACTGTCAGTCCTGAATGACGATGTGTGTCTTGAAGGGCTTTGCATCCGTCTGCTGGATTAGAGAAATAGCAGGAGTTTGTTAAAAAGGCAGCAAAGGGAGAAGTGTGGTTATTTTGAGATATGATCTCTTAGCATGGTTGGGGGTTTTTTATCAACTAGAACAAAGAAAGATGATCAGGAGTACTAGAAATGCCAGTCCAGTGGCACATAAGTGAAGGCTCTCACCAAAATTTAAGTGTTAATCAGTGTTGCTGTGTTTTCTAAGGCTTGCAAAGTCCAACTCTGAGGACCTAGGCAGAAAAGGAAGTTTGGTCACCTTTTCCCTGTGTGTGCAATTCCTTTCCCTCTTGCATTGCTGGTAGTGGAACTAGGCCATCTAAACCTAACAATGACATGTTTGTACCACATCAGTTCCAGCTGTTCAGTACTTGAATGTGAAGCTGAACACCTGAAAGCCTGCAGTTTCATTTTTTAGTATGCCTAAGTGGCTGTGAAGTTAATGGTTACCTGTAAGCTGTCAGAGGTTATTAGAGTCCTTGAAGGCTCAATTCTGCTCCATATAATGCACAAGGAAGAGATGATCCAGCCACAAAAGTTGTGAGTAGCATGTGGCCTGTAGTTGTCAACAATTTTGGTTTCAACGATTAGTCTGCCATTGAACACCCATAATATTTCAAGGTCTCAAAACTTTTGGAAGTTGTATGCCTTGTCCAGCCCTAGGATTTCCTACCATTATGCCAAATGCTGTATGTGTATGTAGTGTTCTGCATGCATTTGCTATTGTGAGTCTCACAGAGGAACAGAAATAGAAATGTGTGTGGAAAACCACAGTGAAACCCATGTAGATTATGGCTTTTTTTCTTGTCTAGTTGGGTCTGAAAAGTGTCCTGATGTTTCCGGACTAGTGACTTAAGGAGGAAATTGACAGCAGAATTTTTCCTGTTAGAGCTAAACCTCAACCTTTTGGTTTGTTTCAGTACACCTGCAGCTGAAAGAGGTATCATTGCATGTGTTATGAGAGCTGTGTGTCAGTACACATCTCTGGTAGGGAAAGAAAATGCCCTTGTTGGATCTTTGACAATTTAGTTTCTTGCACAAAAATTGAATCCCCACATATTAAATCAATGTAGTTGATTTCCTGTTTCACTCCTCTTTATATTTCCCTTCCATTTCAGAAGTTACAAGGCTGTGTAGACTTGAATTTTCTCTCTTTGGTACTTTGCTATTTACACAGTCTGGTTAAATCTGGAGAAAAACTGCAATCCTAATTATCTGTCTGAGCCACCTATTCAGTCTAAAAAAAAGTTTGCATGAGAAGTGATTAATAGCTAATTTACTTAAGTAATTTGGGAGTTCTCCAATTTACTTTTGCAGAGGCCTAGGAGATGCCTGCCTTTTCTGTTATTTTTACAGATTTCGGAAAAGGTGCCATGTCTTCCATTCTTGTTTCTAACATGGAAAAAAGTCAGGCAAATCCAACTGCACCAAAACTGAAAGAACCTAACTGGGAGGCATGGTCTGTATTCTGAGAAAATAAAAACAGTGTCTATTTCATACAAAGACATCCTCAGAAAGTGTCTGGGTGGCAATCTACAAAATCAGATCCAAGAAGGTATCAAGACACATTCCCATATCATATATATCCTCCCACAAAAAACTTGTGAACCTGGACTAGAAGCAAGGTGAACTAGTGGAAATAAGTCCTTGCAGTGGTCTCCAAGCACTCACAGAATATGGTGGTTAAACAGGATCTGAAGAACCAAAGTACTACTGGCTTTGTTGGTGATTGTGGTCTTGGTTTTTTTGTTTGTTTGTCCAGCTCTGGAGTTTGTATATGATGTAGACATGTTCTGTGAACTCTGTCTCTGATCCTCAGGACTATTCAGGTTTTTGACTATCATCAATAGTATCTCTAGCCTAATCTGTATGTGAGAACCAGGATTTAAATACTTCAAGCTTTTCTGTCACAAAAAAATGGGGAATCAGAGGTAATAATTCTTCTGCTCTCACAGACTGATAAGAAAATTATGAAGCACTTGGGTTCTCTAGTAACAGAGAACATACGACTTCCTGGGGATGACTAGAGGGGTGTTTAAGGTAGCAGAACTCCCAGAACTCCCGGGACCAGGACTCCCAAAGTTTCCTGTTCAGATGGATCATTTGTTATCAGTTTTTTTTATACCTGCCCGTATGTTATCTTTTAAAAAACATGACAAAGTGTGATTGGGCAGAAATGTAGGTTTTACATCTGCACAGGCTATTCCCAACTATTTCTCTAGAGAGTAAATGCCATGTTTCTGACCTCACCTTACCTGACTCCTTCTCTTCAGAACTGCCCTGCTCCTTCTCAAAAAAAATGTGGAAACTATTGGAGGAAAGGGAAATTGTCATTCTATTGGAGTACTGTTTTAGGAGGAGGAAAGATTCTGTTTCATGAAAACACAGTGACTGCAGACAGTCTGTGTCCTACAGCTCTGCACTTTACTGATGTTTTCTCAGGTTTTTGTGTAGCTCCAAAATGGTAGACTTGTGTTTGCATCATCTATATCCAATTTACCATACTGCACTGAGGAGTCATTCTCAAACTTCTAGCATAACCTCCAGGATCATCCTGTAATCCTAACTCATTTGTGGGACTAACTGGTGAATAGTTTCAATGTTATTCTCAGGTGTCAGATCAAATCCACTAAAACTAGAAGACAGGCAGGATGTTGTCCTTACTTTCTCTTTCAGAAGCCTCAGCTACTAGAAAATGTTAATGACCTTGGTTTGCTCCACTAACCTAACTTAGGTTGCAGGCTTTCTGACTGTGAAGCGTGAAATATGTGCATTTCGGAGATTCTGCATTTCTCTGTTTGTTCCCTCTGATCAAGGGAACATAGTAGTCAGCTGAATCCTGGCAGAAGGTTTTTTTGAGAAATCCTTGCCAATTCAGCTGCACTAGTCATTAACAGCTGGATAGTTGTCATAAGGCAACATGGAGTTGAACAGAGAAAGTCTTGAACTCTTTTTCACACTCTACCAGCTACCATCTGAGAAAGACAAAATGATGGAAGTTTCTTTTCCTGGGTGAAGCTTTAAACATTCACTATCAAAAAGACAGTGAAAACTTTTTATCTTGGTGCGTGTTTTCTAGATGATCTTTAATGCAAAGATCTTTGAATGTTGTCAATCAAAAGAGTGGGGCACAAATCTACAGACATTACTAATCAGATTACACAGGGTACACTTGGATTTGATCATACAGATTACACTTGGATTTATTTTAAAAACCCCTAAAATATTTTTAAATAAATGTTTTGTCAAGCTTTCAAAAAGGAGAGAAGATTCATCTCAGGAATTCCTTTCTCAAAGTCAGCTGCTTTGTGTATTAAGTTATTTTATTTCATCTCATCCATTCTGCAGCAGCCCTTCTCATATGACTTCTCCTTGTGGTGACAGTGATGTTGCCAGTACCATGTGCCCCCACCCCTTCAGTCAGTCCTGGGAGCTTCCCTTTCCAGCTTCCATGTAGAAACTTTGGCTGCTTCTCTGTGCTCTAGAGGTACCATAACATATGGAGCTGCTGCTTTGGTTTGTGATGGCTTTGTCCCAAAGCCATTGTTCTGCATACAGAGATTTATGTCTAACCTACTTGATGCACACTCCTTGGACGGCCCAGAAAAGAAGCCCACAGTAGACTTGGAAAGGGGGAAGTCACAGTATTCACTCAGAAAACTTGCAGACACTGAATTCTTTGGTGCTTTCTCTGGTACCAACAGTTATGTGGAATTAGAATTTATCTTCTGACTTGAGTCTCCAGCAGCATTTTGTCTGTCGTAAGTTTCAAATATGCCCCTCACACTATGGGATGGGCTTCATGTTCCTCTTCCTCTTTTTTCCCCAGTCTTAGGTTTCTGCAGTTTTACGTGGACCTGCAGCAGCTGCTGTCCTGTACTTGGGAGTAATTTCCCACAGTTAATTTATAGGTGTCAAATACTTGCTGTTTAACTCAGCATATAACCCATCTTTATTGGCAGTGACAAGTGAGTGCTCACAGTTATCCCATTAAACTCAATAAAGCATCACTTCAGTGATACTAATTTTAGCAGGGTCAGATGGAAAATTATTTATTTTTGGGTTAAAGGTAAAGTGCCTCAGATTTTCATCTTGTTTTTGTCTCTTGTTTCTGGTGGAATTTTGGAGGGTAAAATACTTTTAAATTATATTTATTTCAAAGACCAGCCCCACAGTGAATAGTGTCATTGTGTCACAGTATGGTTAAGGAAATCTTTGGGACACAGTGGTAGTGTTTCTTCCATTACTTAACAGCTCCTTACAGAACCATTCAAAATTAGAACTTGTATTAAAAATAATCCTTTTCTGCAGGTTTTGGAGAAGTCTTTTAACTCAAAATATTCCACTGACGTTTTTAATCCAAATCGAGCCTTTATTTCAGTTCACTTAAAGCAAAACAAAATGTTCTCCCCTTACGTTCTACCTGTTCTCACTTCTTCCACTTGAATTGAGCTATCTTTCCTTGCACAAAATCAACTTTCTGTCCTGAGTGCATCTGCAGTACTTGTAAAGCTGCTTGTTACATCGCCATCTAGTGATTTAAAATCATTGCAAAACTTACCTGAAGATGTTTCACTAACAACCAAGTCACAGTGTTGAAGACCCTTACTTGCTGGTGCAGTTGCCCGTCCTTATATGTGGAATGTCTAACCAAACATGAGTGATTTCCTAGAATTTGAAAAATTAATCTTTTCTCTGCTGTCAGTGTATTTCTATAAAAAGTAGATGCAAGAGGAGGGAGGAAATATGCCAGAAAGCCTTGAGTATAGAGCTAAAAAATGTACCAATATATCCTTTTAAAGAAGTACTGATTTGGTGTACTGAAGCATAGTAGCAATAACTGAAAATTACCTGTGCATTTTCAAGCTAGAGGTCTCCTCCATTCTGTTTGATTTTTAACACAATCTGTATTATCTGGTTTTGGATTCTCTTGTGTTGAGTGTTCATATTAAGCAACAGTTAAGATGGCATGGGAAACAAATGTACAGTACAGTTTTAAATCATAATAGAATTGTGTAGCCAGAACAAGGTTGCTCTTTTGTTTGCCAGTTATAAAGTAAGCAGCTGTGGGATGGTCATGTATACACGGTCTTCACATTTGTAAAGGTGGGCAAAATACTATAGAAGACCAGGTGCTGCTTTTGATTTAGATATGTGGCAGCACAGGTGAATAGGATGTTTGGGGGGTATTTCTTTACTGTATGCTTCAAAACAAGCAACAACTGTTAAGCATATCTGATTTTTTGCTTTTATTATTCACAGATGTGCTAAATGGGCAAGGACATAATTTCTAATCAGAGAGACCCACAGCCCTTTTACTTCTTGCAACAAGATAATTTCTTACTCTTCTTATCTCTCAGTGTCCTGTATCTGTTTCTGTGTTGTGAGAGGCATTTTCACTTGGAGTTGCCAACAGTAGTAATTTTTTCAGCCTGTGGATAGCAGAGAGACTTTTGGTCAGATAATGTCTGAAAAAATTATGTCTGAAAGAAGAAACATGGATGTGCCAGCCCTTCATTATTTCTGAATAGTCTCCTTTGTAGTGGTAGGCTCTGTCAGCTGTATTACCTGTGTAAGTATCAGTGACTGAAATATCCTTCCTCATTAGTTAAACCAGGGTGCACCTATTTAAAGTATCTTTTGAGTCAAGAGAGGGCGAGATGAAGTTGTGCTTTCTGGCAGTATTATACACAGGGATTCCTCCACCATTGGCATTGGGTTCCCAGGTGCCACAAGAAAGAGTTAAAATATGAGCTCCTCTGTTTTCAGGCTGGATGCTTTGCACTGGCAGCAAATTAACCGCCCTCCCCGCCATCATCTCTCCGTCCTAGTCCTGTATTTGGTCCATTGTCTTATTTACTCACTTCTGAAGTGATCTTTGGGGTACAGTTTGGGTTTAGCAGAGGACAGGTTTCTTGCAGTGCTAGAAGATAAGACTTACATGTAGTTGACAGCCTTTTAAATTAAATGCATATTTTGATGGAGCCAGAACTGCTTCTGAAAGCTTGCTTTACACAAATATATTCATCAGCTTTAAGACACTCATTATACATCTTATTTCACTAGATTTGCATCCTCTTTTTTTGACATCTGATTTTCAAGCTGAAATACTGGAATCTATATCTGCTTGTAGAAGTGGCGAGGAAAACACTGATTGCAAAAACCAGACATATCTGGAAGAATTTTTGGAAAGAAGTCAGTATAAATATCTTTTTACAAGGTGGGAAAAGTGGGCTAATGGCACTAAGAAAGTAATTTTATGAGGTTCCCTTGCAAGCCAGAAGAAGAGCCAGGAAATAAGAAGTTATCAAATACTTAGGTGTTATCCCTAGAGAACATATGAAAGGGAGCTTCACAAGCCATCTGGAAATTTAAATCTGGGGTTCCCTCTCTCCTGAACAGTCTTATCAGCTGTTTCCATGTCCTTTCAGTGAAGTATAAGGAAAGTCTTCACTCCCTTGAGCACTAAGATGACTCTGTAATTCACACACATCCCCATATGCTGATACAATTTGTCCCTAAGAGAACAGAAGCTTTAAAACTCACAAATTAATTTTCTTTTTATTTTATGTCTGTGCAAGGCTAATTACTGATAAGCTGACTGCACTGGTGACTTGTATTACTGTGTGGGAGTCATCAATTTACCTCAATAACACACTGAGTAGAGAACAGAGACAGTTTTTTGTTCCTTGGGCTCTATTGTGCATTTAGAACTATGCTACGTGACTTTATTACTTTGTCTTCAGGAATAAATATCATCATAAATTGGGCTATGCATATATAGATTTAGTTCATCCTCACATGAGAGATTAGAAAGTTATCCTGACTTTAAATGCTGTTTATGGTAGAAAGGTATTGATAGAATTTTGTTCACAGCATGATGAAGGTCACAGACAGTAGAAGACAACACAAATGACCTGCAGTCCTTCTAGAGAGGATCTGATTTTTGTTACGACAGTTTAAGGACCTGCAGGAAGTCCAGCCCAACTGAAGAATACTTTTCTGTCTGAAAAACTGCATTTCTTTCCTGTTCAGACCCAGGACTGAGGAAAACTCTTCTTCTCTCCATTATATTCTCCACTGAAGCTCATTAATCTTTTTTCTCTAGTTGCTGTTTATCCTCACCTGCGTATTTTAGATTCTTTCTTTCCTGTTGCCCTGTGAAATCAATAGGTCTCTGCACTGACTACTGTCCATGAATTACAGAGCAAGGTCTCATGGATCTGTTCAAAATTTCTTCAAAAATAGCAGTATAATTTCATAAGAAGCACAGAATCAAAGAATCATTTAGGTTGGGAAAGACCTTAAAGATCCTTGAGTCCAAACATTAAACCAACACTGCTGAGTCCACCACTATGTCCCTCAATGCCATATCTATGTGTATTTCAAATACCTCCAGAAATGGAGGATCCACCACTTCCCTGAGCACCCTGTTCCAGTGATTAACTATTCTTTCAGTGAAGAAATTTATCCTAGTATCCAAACTGAATCTCTCATGGTTCATCTTGAGGCCATTTCTCCTTGTCCTGTTGCTAATTTCATGGGAGAAGAGGCCGACCCCCACCTGGCTACACCCTGCTTTCAGTTAGTTGTAGAGCATGATAAGGACTCCCCTGAGCCTCCTTTTCTCCAGGCTAAACATCCCCCCCCCCCACCTCACCCAATTCTCCTAAGACTTGTACTCTAGATGCTTTCTAGATGCTTAATTGATCTCCTTTTGACGTGATCCAGCAGGCCTTTGTGCTTCTGGCTGCATTAGTAATGTCTAAAAATGCAGAGGACTTGAGCCTTTTCCTGGTTTTGTGGCATTCTTAAAGCCTGTAGAATGATTTCCGTAGGAGTTCTCCAGCACTGAATAATGTGCTTGCCCAGCCTTTTTTAGAGGAACAGATTGGCATTTGGCAGCGTTATTTTGCCCTCTGCTTTTCACAAATCTTTTAGAATCTTTTAGAGCTCTAAAAAGATGACTTGAGAACTTACCCTGCAGTCAAATTTAGATAGAGTTGGCCTGTGTGGTTTTAAAAGCTGTTGCAAGGCAGGGATGGAACACATTTAACTTTCTTTAGAATCCCTGCTAAAAATTAAGGTATATTTATGGTCCTGTGCTGCTGTATGAAAGCAAATTTTTATGGTTATTTTTCATTGTCTGCATGGAAATGTTTTAGCAGATCTTTGTATTTCTAAGCCAACATCAGACTGACTCTTCCTATTTTTTAAAATCTTGTTAGGGAAAGAAATAGCTTATTTCTGAAATTGGTGCTGAAATTGGTATTCATATCACACCTTTGAACTTATTCTCTTTATGAGGTATGTGGTATTAGTTGGAGTAGGACATCACTCTATAAATAGCTTAAGTTCAAAGGAATGAAGAAATACACAACAATGCCTTCTTCTCCCAAAAAGGGAAAAGAGCATTTTCATTGAGTGGTTTTCTGATCAGCAAATAAAACCAAATTGTTGCACGATCTCTAATGGGCCCTCATTCTACAGCACTAGGAGTGCATTTAAAGTACTTGATGACCTTTGCTTTGCTGTTAATTTCACCTGAGACTGTAAGCAAAATTTAAAAAAGGTCCATCCATGATGGATAGTTCTGTCCTGAGCAGTTCCACTCAGTGGTCTAGCAACCTACTGGACATTTTGCCTTTGTGTACATTGGATCATGATGCATGAAGGTGATTCTTGGAACCTTGCAATGTAAGCACCCAATACATTAATTTTGAGAGGTGTGGATCCTTACTGCTCCATTGACTATTCCATGAAATTAGCTGTTAAAAGTACACTGTCAGGGCAGGTCACTTTGTATCAGAAGGGAATGTTCCCTTTGGTCATTTGTAAACCTTAACATTTGTTGGAGTGATACTGAGAGTGACTAGGCATGATCAAATAAAATACAAGTGTAGTAGTGTTACTTCCTGTGGTGAGGTGGCTTATTGGCATTCCTTTTGGTTCATATTAAATGAGTATCATGTTTCATGCCCAATAATGTTGAACCTATTGGGATTTCCACAAAACTTTGGTTTATCTATTTACAACCATCTGCTATTTGTGTTTGGAGTCCTTTTTACTTATGAAACCTGGCATGCAGTGAAGAACTGCTTGATGCACCATCATATCACAAGAATTTGCAGTGCAAAAAATTATATGGTATGCCTGTTATAGAAACTCATGTACTGGGGCTCCTGTCAGTCAGAATTCCACTGAACATGATGATCTAAAAATGTAGATCAAAAGGGATGATCTGGTTCAAATGGGGTTTTGGTAGGTATGACAATGTGAAGGGAAGTAGGAGTACTCCTGAGGTCATGAGAGAAGTCTGTCACAGAATCAGCTCTGCTGCCTCCCTCTCCCTCTGCTCCTTTTTATTCCCAATGCATTTTAATTTTCTCTCCAAATGCACAAATCTGTCAGCCTAAGCTGATGGACTACAGCAAGAAGGAAGGTTGTGAAAAGGAAAATGGCTGAGAAAAAAATAACATGCAACATCTTGGTGTCTCGGGAATTATTATAATACACAAAAATAGTGAGTAAGGACTTGGTATGCAAGAGTAAAGGGATTTGTAATAGAATGTAGGTAACACCTTAATTAAAAAAAGAGAAAGACAGAAGGGCACAATTAGTGAACTGCAGGCAATACAAATTTGAATTATTATATTATTCATTAATTATCAGGATTGTGATAGCATTTCTTTAATCAAGTCATTTTTAGTTTAAGTCTAGCAGATGGTATACCTTGTAGTTCACAGTAAGAGACTGGCCATTATCTTGAGCAGCCAGGTCTGAAGACATTTGGAGCTAATATACATGACTAGAGTTTGATTTTCATGTGGAAATTTTTTGTGTCCGCTGAGGTTGCACCAGCACTATCAGAGAGATCAGGCTGGGTTCCTAAAAAGTTATCTGTGGGTGAAAGTGAGGTCAGAGCTGTAGGGAGAGGTAAAACTCTCATCAGAGCAAATGGTTGTAGCGGCTAAGGCCATCACAGCTGTGACACCTTTCTGCAACACTGTGGAAAGTTTATTTGTCTCAGATATCAGATTATCTGTTTGCAAAAGAGATCACACATCATGAAACAGGATGGTGAGGTGGGGTCAGAAACAAAACAAAGTGGTATCATGTGCTTAGGTCAGTGCACCTAATAGAATATAAGATCACTTTCTGTAAATATTGAGATCACCACATCAGCAGTGTTACAAAATGGAATTTAGGGTAGACATACTCAAAAGCAATTAAATGCCATTTTTAAATGTATCTCAATAGTAGCACTTCTCTGGAACTCTTCTGTTTTTCTTCAAGATACATGTTAAAATTTTATTCAGTACAACTGACTGGCAGATGTAAGTCATTCATGACCGTGGAATCTCAAAAACAGAAGGTTTAGATGATTTGAATTTTCTTAGCTTATGTCACACTGTTGAGGGGCTTCCATTGTCTGGTAATTTAGATTTTACATTGGCCAAGTAACTTCAACATGCACACTGATTTGGTACCCTGTAAGTTTGCTCTCTTTCTGGCTCTCTACTCTTCTGGGAGAGCTGCTGTGCTGAGATCTGACTCCAAGTCAGTGGTGCTTGCTGGTACTGTAGGTTTCTCTCAGTTCACAGGAAACATTTGAGTTCAGAGCTCCTTGAAGTGACTAAGTGTGGGACATCCGTGAGAGTCGTGGGTGGTCCCCTGCCCCCTTGTCCCATATTTAGCCTGCTGTGGGATCATTACAGGACTAGGCACACGCAGCTGCCCACACTGTGTCACCCACTGCCCTCACCTGGAGGGCATTGCCAGAGCTACAACACACCCCTGCAGCAATAGCAGGTGCCAGCATAGATTCACATTTCAGAATAAGCACTGTTTTCCAACACGGAAAATTTCTGCTGAGTTGCATCCCATAATCATCCCTATGCTGAATATACAGGAAGGAACATACAAAGGCCCTTTGAGCTGTGTTGCCTTTTTCTCAACCTGGAAATTAAACTCTAGATAATTTTAGTAAGGAGGTAATATAAAAGTGGATCTTTATTTGGAGGCCTCCAGGGGCAGTTATGGAGAACATCCACAAAAGCCCAGCCCCCACGGGGGTGCATACAGTTTTATAAGTTTGGTAAATTAGCATAATTTACAAAAAGCGCCAATCAGGGCACAAGTGGTGATGCAATTCCCCCTGGGTCAAGCCCCTTCTAAGTCTTCCCTTCCTCGGATGGGACTGTACTTTGTTGATGAAAATGCGTCTGAAGAGCTGTTTTTCAACCTTGGTAGCCAGAGAGAGCCAAGACAGGACAGGAGCCCTTGGAATATGTTTTGTCTTTCTGCCTAGGAAAAGGGCATGGGAAGGTACTGGGAAAACTAGCTAGAATACAGTAAAAGGCTACAGGGCTCCAAATACATGTGCAAAGAATACAGAGAGTACACAAAAGAAAAAAGACAAACTTCAAAATGGCATCAGAGCTGGAGTGAATAAGCCTCCCTCCTAAACGTCTTTTCCCAGGACTGACTACCACTAGGACGGATGTAGGAGGGCTAGGGGCACTCTTTGCATGCGTACTTTTGTCTTTTGCTGGCTGTTCCCCACGGTCAGCGCTCTCATGGGTTCCAAGCCCGCCAGCTTTCCACAGCGAGAAGCAGGTAAGGGGCGCAGGTTGGGTGGTGCGCGGGCCGTCCCGCTGGCCGGGGCTGGGAATGGCGTCGCCAGCAGGTGGCATCAGCAGCACGGGCCGGCTCCCGCATCCCGGCACAGCCTCCTCGGGCTGCGCCCTGCCGCCTGAGCCAGCCCCGCGCTGCCTCCCGGCTCCGCGCAGCTCGGGCCCTCTGCGCCCCTGCGGACACGCTGGGGGCAGCTCCTCGGCCTGCACGCTGCACGGAGAAGGCTTCCGAGCCCAGCTTGGTGGTGCTGTGTTCTCCTGACGCCTGGTGGCACAACTGGTACCGCTCCAGGCGTTTTGGAAGGGTCACGACATCTGAAAGCGTCAGCATGTAAATTTGACAGGACTGGGGGCAGCTTTCAAGCCGTGGGCTTGAAAAATAACTAAAGGAAGAAGAACAAGGTTTGCTAGCTGTCCGCCCCAACATATGTCTGATACAGTCTTTCATAGTCCAGGCAGCACTTCTGAGGCAGGTGTCTTCTCAGAACAAGGTCTGGTACGAGTAACTCCATACTGTTTGCTCGACTCCTTCCATGGAAAAAGGTACCTGGCTGCACAGTTTTGCCTACCCCAGCAGCCTCCTTATTCCGTGGTGGGCTTCTGATGCTCACCTTGTCAGAACTAGTATTAACTGCAAAGTTAATGCTAGTTTTCTTATATTTAAGTGTTTCAACATGTATTCAAAAAAGGAAACAGATGCATAAATATACAAAACCTTCTTACCCACATGTAAGTCCTTCTTACCCATTTAAGTAAGTCCTGTCTCCTGACTACCTGCGTGAGTTTTTAGCATTATAATACCTTGAAGCTCGCACTTCACTGACTCTTCCCTGCATTTTATACTGCCTACATAAATTGTAAAACTGTCTCTGCACAAATGGATTTGCCTCATGTACTTAAGGAATAGTATGTGGAAAGAAGGGCATGGGGAAGTAGCCATGCTGCTTTTGCTGCCAGCACCTTCTGGAGCATATATGGCTTCATGAACTCGTGGGCTGACCATACTACTTATTTTCAAGAGTATGCGTGTTTTCCCACCTAAATAGTCTGGCTGCTAAATCAAATGGCTTCCCAGGCAAACACTGATACCAGCAAGGGTAGAGACCTGTGCTCTGAATTACCTTCTACAGGAGGCTACCTCAATGTTTCCTTGAAGGATAGAGACAAGCCAGCCACATCAGGTATTAATGCAGACATCACGTATATATATGACAGGATTGTATTAGGTCAGAATACAAGCTTAGTGACCATTAGAAGGAAAATACAGACAGATAATCTTACTGCATGCTCCTCCACGAAGAATTTTGACTCACGTTAGTAAAATTCTACTAGGAAAAAATTAGATCTGTGACTTGTAAAGTGGGTGTTTGGGAAAAAAAGGGATACTTTAATGTACTCAAGAAAAAGACCAAGCCAAATTCTTCATGTAGCAGATTATGCTTTTGCAAAAGTCTTACTGTGAGCTAACTAAATCAATGAATTAGAATTTTTTGAATGTATGGAGGTTTTCTAGGCTAGAGAACTTTGCAATAGCAGTAAGTGCACTGACGCAGTTATGTATAGATTTTGAATCCTTTTGTATTTGATTTCTGGATGGAGTCTTTGGGTGTACTCCATGTTCAAAGCTGCATACTTAACAAGGCCAAGAAACTTCTTAAAGTGAAACCTGAGATTCTTGCTGTCAATCTACAAAGTAAAATGGAGTTGTTACCAAAAATCTGGTAAAATTAAAAACTCCTTAACACCAATACAGTGTTAAGAGGCAGGCACTCTGTATTTGACCAGATGCACAGTAGGATAGCTCATGTGAAGGTCATGCATGATGAGTACAGGAAAGTTTTTGTTTACATAGTGTATTTTGCATACATATTCTTTGATTGTCCCAGAATAAACATACATATGAAAATAGTTGCCCTAAAATCCCCCTAACTCATGTGCTCTCCTGTCCTGTGGGTCTCTTCAGTGGTGCCCAGTGGTCAGGGACCCCAATGTTACGGCTGATCTAATAAGCTGGCAGGGCACTGGGGCTGGTGAACTTCCAGTTCTCCTTCTTACACAATGGGCATTGAGCAGTTTCATAGGCCAGTGGTCTTTGAGGAATAAGCATTGTGTTAGCTCACCAGGTGTAGACAGTTTATCATCTAGTAACAGAGTGACAGGAGTCCCATATTGTAACAGAACAGTAACTTCACCTGGAGTGTTAGTATTGGGCTATGCATGCTAAAATAAATAAGGGCATTGAGTTCTCAACCCCAGAATGAGGACTTCACCCATGTGATCCATGTGATTTATTAGTCATTTGGCATTCTTTCCCTGTGAGAGAATTTTTGGTCTCCTCTCACAGTTTTGAATACTGTCCTAAAAACAGGCACTGCTTGGCCAAAAACAGGGACTGAGGCAGGTATAAGGACTAAAAGGACAGCCAGTGGCTGAGAAGTTTTGTTCCAAGCAGCTGGCTGAATGACAAGAGTTAAATTAGTGGCAAGCCAAGGCAGTGTAGCCTTGAGATGGACTCAGGAAGGAGAAGACAGCCTGGGGTATTGTGAGTAACCTAGATGTGCACCTACACAACCCCTAGCAGCAATTGCATTGTGCTCATCTTAGACAACTCTGTTTTTCTAAGCTGTATATTGCTGTAGATATTTTATAAGACAAGCCACACAGTCCCCAGTGGAGTTTTTCTTGGAATTATGATGTTGCCACTTCCTGAAATATGATTGGGTTTTTTTTATCTATGAGTTTTCTTTTGGTTGCAAAGTAAACAAATTAAGCTAACACCCAGGATGAAATCAGCAACATTTGGGACCACAAACTTCACGGGTTTAGGTTTCAGCCAGAGCATATTATTTTAGCTTTTTACTGTAATTTTTTTCCCCTCCAAAAGTACGTTGGGCTTCATGCCAGCCAATTTTCTCAGTGGGTTTTTTTTGTCTCCAAGAGATTTGCAGAGGTCTGAGGATGTAAGGCAGCTTGTGGATTTCTTCTTGGTTGCTTCTTAGCTCCTACTCTGTGACACTCAAATTCCCCTTTCTCTGTCAGTCTTGCCAGAACATCTTAGAGCCCCCCAAATTACCACACGCCTTGAAAGACACAGCACAGTTTATCAGTTTTCTCTCCAATTTCAGAGCTTTTGGGTTGCAGCACTCCTGTCTTTCACCCTTCCCACGCAGCTAGGAAGTCTAGAAACTTGTTTTATTGCTTCTTCATGAAAATGGAGCTTCTTACCTACTTTTGTACCTACAGAACCTGTAGTGAACATGATGAAATTCTTAATTAAATCCCAGGCATTGGTACTATTGTTTCCTTCCTGCTTTGAAAGTGACAAGTTTAAGTTTTCAGTGTTGTCAAATGTCCCTTGGCATGACTGTCAACTTAAATTTGTAGGAATGACATAATTGAAAAAGGCTTCTCCAAGGAATATGAAGCTTTATTCATGCTGCTTTCTACTCTTCATCTGTTAAAGTGTAACATAGTACAAATTACATCAGAAGTTATATTGCACCCTGGAAATAAATTTCAGATTCTTAATCCAATGCAAATTCTCTTGTTTCTAAGAGAAACTCTGGTTTTGCCACTCACAGTTTCTAGATTCTCTTCAGTTTCATGTACCCCCATGTCATTGTTTTGCAATAGAGAAATACTTTTTCATATCACTTCTCCTAAACCATGCTGTACCTAAGATGCCTTAAGGTAGTGTCCCTGTAAGGGTCCTTGCACAGCAGGTCTGAAGTCACAAGAGTTTTTTGTGTGTGACTGAAACTTACTCCTTGTAGGGAATCTGGGGAGCACGATGTCAGGTTCATTCAACTGCTGTTCAAGGAAAGCACAGAACAGGTGATAGTGCATGATATTACCTTTCTGTCTAACTCATAAAAATGCACAGAAATCAAGGGCAGGCTCTCAAATGTCATATGACATTTCTGTAATGCTGGAGAAATACGGGTATCATCTGTGTTATTGTTACACTTTAGCAGATGGCCAAGAAGTGAAAACAACTTGCCCAGAGCCATCCAGCAAATGAGGCCTTGAGGCTAATCAAAGAAAATGTTGTTTCCAGCTCTTTAATTTTAACCGTGTATGAAGTGGTAAATAGTCTTTACACCTAGGAAAACATTAAACACTTACAAGGCAGCACTGAGAAATACAGCACCCAATATTGCCCAAGAGTGTCTTTCATCTCACTGCTGTTAATCTGCAGCATTTAATGACCAGATTGACACTATCATAAAAGTTCATCTCTAGCTTCTATGAGCTTTTAAAGGAAGACATTCCTTAAAGCAGTAATATATTGGTGTTGTCTTTAGACAGTGGGTCTGTAAAACACTAAGTGGCAGGTTATTTTCATTTGCTAATAAACTTGTTAACTGTTCTGCTACAAATCTGACTTGTATAAACTTCCTTCCTGTGTGAAATAACTCCCCTCTCATTCTACGTAGGATCCTCAGCAGTGAAAGCATGCCTACTTTAAGAAAAACGTCTCTAATGTGTGAGGAGAAAAGTGATTTTTATGGTACGTTAGGCTGACAGAGTAAATGTTCATTTGTCTTCAATATGGTAATCTTTAATATGTAATGATTGTCTTGTCAACACTACAACTTTGACAGGTGCAAGTTAAAATCTGTTTCATAACGGAGAGGCAGAATCATAGGACCAAAGCATGAATACCACCCTCAAGAAATTGCTGTGCAGCAGGGGGCACTGGGGGTGGAAGGTGGGGTGGTAAATTGGCTTCCTGCTGGGAAAGGACTGTTAGGAGAAGGCATTCTGTGGGCATTTTGATATGTACAACTTGTTCATTTATGCTGTATGTAGTGTTCCCTGGAAAGAAGCAACCACGGAAAAAACCTTACCTCCATAATCCCAGCCTAAGCAGCTCGCCTTTCCAAGCAAGCAGCTCTTCCCTTGGAATTTGCTCTCAGAAAGATTTTAAGTGGTCATGCAATTCTTGCTTGCTTGCCACAGCACTTGTGCCCTTTGCCAGCCATCAAAACTCTCAAATTTTAGAGCCAAAAAGCTCTACATCCAACTGCCTAACTTTTGAAGAACTAAGGGAAAGGGGCCTTAAAAACATGTATATTACTGCGCCATCAACCGACTGCTGATCAAGCAATCCTGGAAAACAGTGAAAAATTTAGAAGACAGTTATACTCTACATCTGTAAAGTAGCAAGCAAGTCGGGGGTAGTCAGAATAGAATATGCCCTGGATGTAGTTGTAATACACAAAATTAATGAATTGGATATCCCAAAAACACAGGGGTAAAAGAGGGTGAGTGAATTTCAAGTAAGGATGCAAAGAAATTTAAAATTTGAAATATTTTATACTGTTATAACAATGTGTAAACTTCAGACTTTCCTCCCAGTTACTTGATATAAAATTCCAGGATGGGTAAATTAGAAAGGACTCTAAGGACTCTCTTATCAAAAATAGTAAGTACTTGGGATCAAGATGGGGTGTTTGCATAACTGGATTTCACACTGTTTTGCTGTTTGGGTGAAATATAATAATTTATATTGGGTGAAATATAATAATGTTCTCAGTGTTACCTTATACTTTGCACATACAAATTGTCATCAACAAAGTGAATATCCATAATAAATTACACCTGCTCCACATGGCATTTTGCCTTTTAAGAGAAGCAAAGGGATTCTCTCGGCTAGATAGATTGCTTTGGACAATGAGCCATGGAAACTGATCATCTTTTCAGGTGAAGTTTTCTGACCTGAGAAGAACAGCGAGATTGATATTTCTGACTTCAGAGTATGAATTCTGCAAAACACTGCAAGGTGTAGGGGCCCATGGGGTATAATACTAAAAATACCTCAATATTACATCTGGCATCATGTGATGTCCATGTCACAGCAGTAATTCCAGTGTTGTTTGCTTCCTATGTAAATTAATGTCCATACATTAACAGTGTGACAGTGAATGGAGTTTGATTAGTCCATTGTTCCAGGTTGAAATATAGCTCTGAAAAGATTTTTTTGTTATAAAAGCTAGAAATGTAAACCAGCATCACCATACTTGCAGGTGTTGAGACAAATCAGGAATTTTCTGCCCTGAATAGGTCAGAGACTAGGCAGAGGCTAGGACAAAACAGCAAATGAAAGACATGTTGCACACAAGAAGCAGTAGATTGTACTGAACTCCAAAATAGTATGTCTTGAAATGCAGTGATCTGAAGTCACATGGGGTTTTTTTTCTCTTTCAGACTGAAAATACCATTTTAACATATTTAGTACAGATAACCTGAATTTAACCCAAAATAAAAAAAAATTCTGGCAGTGACAGTGGGAATTTACAATTCCAGAAGACAAGAAAAAAGAAAGAAAAAAAACCATGAACAACCTGAAAAACTTCCTAAAGTATTTCCTTTTTTTTTACTTGCTATCAAGCTCATGAAGTGTAATTCTCTACTTATTTTTATTTTAAATAATTTTTAGAAGTTTAATGATTAGTTTATTATATTATTTGTGGTAATAAAGCCCCAACCAAAAACTCAGGGGGATGTGGTAGTTTTTCTTCTCTAATTTCTTTTTGAACTTTCGCTAAACTATTTCTCTTAGATCTGTGGAGAAAGTATCTGTGAATTATGATGACATCTCTTGGCAAGTGCTGTCTTCAGAATCATGTAGCTGTCAAAATATGTGATGAAGTCAAATGGCCTTAAGGGAGGAAAATGTCATTCATTTGTCATCATGACAAGTGATATACCTCTGTGAGATAGTCTGACAGATTAAAGTTTATCCCAAGAATCAAGAAACTTACTTTAATGATTGAACTCCCCCACTTCACAGCCTACCAGCTGTGTCCTTCTTCCTCCCTTTCTTCCTTGCTCTGCACTTCACTCTAGACAATTTTGCTAGTTCTTCAGTGTGAGGTTTCCACCTCAGACCCTTCCAGACTGCCAAACACACTTCTGTTTCCTTGTGGTGAGATCATCCAGGGCTGCATCATCATCTGCACTTTCCAAAATGTGTTTCTTTTTTTTTTTTGGCCCAAAGCTCTCCCACAGTGCAATCCCTGGCCATGTTATTCCACCTGCAACTGATGGTAAGGTTTCTATGTCAATGCTCTTGAAATATTTTTAAGTTACTACTGAAGAACTAAAGGCTTGTCTTTTTCCTTACCAGACAAGCCCAGCTCCCTCATCCTCTTTCCTGGGTCATGCTCTGGGCCCCTCATCACTTCGATAACATTAAATGCTTCAGGACTGAGTTCTCTGACACAGAACTGAAATTCTCAAAATATCTCAAAATAAAATTTTGAGAATTTTATCCTCAAACCTGCTGCTGGTAGTTGTTTTGTGTCTGTTGTTTAGTTTTGTTTGTTTGAGTGGAAGACAGAAAAGGAGGTGCTAAGTCTGGGATGCAGATAAAGAAAATTGATATTTCTGCTACAGGGACAAAAGATGATTTTATGAACAGAGGTGAAAAAGTTGTGTGCTCCTTAGTGAAATGTCTCTGCCTTTGTTGTGCTAACAGTTAAGCTAGGTGGAAATGTTAGTTTTGCTTGAAACTCCTCACTGTCTGCCAGTGTTTCCCAGTGGGACTGTATTTTGCTTCAGAGATGTTGCAGGAATTTTAAGGATTCTTAACAGCAGCTGTGTGTATTGGAATACTCTCTTTCTTTGCTGCCTGTAGTACTCCCTGCTGATGTGCTTTGATCTGGGTCTCACCTCCTTATACACAGAAGCTGTAGTTTGGAGAGGAAATAAAGTTTTAAAATTTCCCATTGAGATACTTCTCTGTGTTCTTACAAATCGAGTAGACGATAGCAATAAATAACAGCATCCTTGTCATGACCAGAAGATCTCTGACATTCTTGCTTGTGTATCAAAGTAGGAACAGAAGCTCATCATCCCCATGCTCTGCTACTCTGAGCAACCAGGCTGTGAGCCTCAGCCCATCAAACAGTAGCATCCTGATGCTTCTGCTGAGATCAAGAGTCTAAGTTCAGACTCCAGAGATACTGTAGTGTAAAATTAAATTTATAACAGCAAACAACCAGGAGAAATGGAAGGATAGATCTGGGGGCATAAAGGTTGTTTATAGTAAAGCTAATGTATAGAGATAATATTCTAAGTACTCTTCCACATTTTCTTCCAAGTTAAGTTCCTTAATAAAAATTTGGGTTGTATCCAGTGCTTACACAACCACACAGAGTTTAACAGAATTACACCAGAAAGTTTTTGCTAGAGAAGGAAGTAATTGATAAAAAAAGTGTTTATGCAACTTAATAGTTTACTGCCTGCAAAATGCCTTGAGTTCCTCCGGTGGTACCTGTATCAGAGCAACATATTGTCATTTACTGCACTCTGGGGAACATTGTAATTCAGAAGAAAGCTGAGCACTAGCTGCCAATGTATCAGAGCTTACAGCATCTGCTTTTTTGTTCCTATCTCCAGCAGCACTTGCAGGGTCACTTCTGTGTTCAGTTTTTCTCTTATCAGCCACGTTGGCAGCAGAGCAAGAAATCTGAAGTAAAATTGAATGATGCATCTAAGTACTGGGTCTTTTTTCTGCAGTTATTTGGTAGGTGTTAAGTACTGCAGTAGCAGGAGTTCAGCAACCTGTTCAAGACTGCATGGGTCTTGATGTGTTTCTGTGCTTAAATGTGCCTGGGCCACCAGAATATTTCAATAGAGGTAGACGTGATTGTGGGTAGTTGCAACAAGGAAAGGAAGGCTGTAAATCTGCAGTTTGCCACACAGAAAGATAAAGTGCCTTTTGCAGCCCTTTCTATTGCCATATCCTCAATTTGGTCTAAAGCCTTCTTGGATTATTCTGGTATCAGAAATTTGCTTGGATGGGAGACTTTCTGTCTGGGTAGAAAGAGATGAACCAAGTGCAACTCTTGGAGATCTTGCCTCTTGGCAAGGCAAAGGCAGCTTAATCCCTATGGTTCTTTCTCATATGAAACCCTGGAACAGTTATTCAAAACTGTGTGTGCTAATCCACCTGCAAAGCACCAGGTCAGTTGGTAGCAATCTCAGCCTTCATGAGTGATGGCTGTAAATTCTGTCTAGGTGTGGAGAGTGCTCATTCATATAAGAAGGCTTGTGTTGCAATGAAAACACCACAGAGCCGTGCTTGTGGCCACCAAGGACTGGAGGAGTTCAGAGGCAGAGCCTTGACGTGCTGCACTTGTACACTGTGGCAGGCAACAGTTTTGAAGAGAGGAAAAGTGATGGCTGTCAGAAGGGAAAAAGGTGGGAGAGGCAGTCAGCTCCAGCGGAGGTGTGAAATATGGCATGGATATGGAGCGGCTTAAGGAAAGCAGAGGAATCCTACGCCATGAAAACAGAATAGGCAAGTTTCATGGGGTACTCTGCCTGAGAATTTAGTGCCCACAGCAGAGAGGTGGCAAACCTAGCTTTTGGATCTCTCTAACATGAAATTATGAGGAATTAGGGGCTGCTTGTGGAAACAGAGTTAACAGAGCAAGTGTTTTTTAGGAGAAGGGTTTGACTTAGTCCACAACTGAGAAACCTCTGCTGTTACTATGAAAGATAAAAATCTGCAGGAGGAGGATGTGGAAACTGATGGAAGCAGGTGATCAGTCGGAGGGGTGAATGATAAAGGCAAATGTAGCAGGGGGGTTAACCTATTTGAGGCCTGTGATACAGCCTGTTGCCCTTGGTAGGGTACGTTGGGACTAGATGCTCTTTAGGGTCCATTCCAAACCCTTAACGTTTTATGATTTTAAGGTTTTAATAGTCTGACAGAGGCACTGAATCAGGCTTCCACAAGGCTACTTTGAAGTGCAGAGCACATACAAAGGTGGGAGGATGTTCTCTGGAGGGCTTGCTTAAGCCTGTTGAGTCCCACAGGATGCCGTGTCAGCTGTAGGAAATTTACCACTGACATAGGCTATGGAAAAACTAATGAGTGTTTGCAAAGGCCAGGAGGTGGCCTGGGGCACTGCATTTTACCCAAAACTGTCTTCACTCGACCCTCTCCTCCCCCTCAAAATGGGACTTATTACAAGATTGCTGTTGTCCTTTTATGCTGTAGGAATCTTACCTTTAACAGATTAGTAACATTGTATACAAAGAGACAAAGCACACTCAGGAAAAAGAAGTATGGAGTGATCTCTGTCCAAGTATTACAGCTGTAAAGCTCAAAGTGATTTCACAGGTTTATGCTGAAGATGCATATGTTTAGACTTTTACTGGCTTTTATTAGTTTACTAGCTAGAGTTTTCACATTCAGAAATAGGAAAAAATCCAAACGCCTCTGTGTTCCTGCACAACTCTTCTGTAAGGACTATGTAAGATTTTCAGGCATAGCTGCTGAAAGCAGTGTCTCAGCTGCTAGGCATCCCCTTGATACTTTGAAAGGAATGATACTTCAGTACTCAGCATTCACTCTTATGACATCCAATATAGGATATATATAGGAATATATATATATTATATATATATACATTATATATATATATATAGGAAATATAGGATATCCCTATAGGAAACCTCTGCTTGAGCACCTCAAATTATCCTGGTTTCCAATGCAACCCCTAGGCTCTGGGAAACATGCACACAATGGCTTCTCACTGTTCGGCTTACTGATTAATCCTGTGAGTCTGGCAGGACATCCAAAGCTGACAGCTTGGGGAGCACTGTGTGCATTGCAGTGCATGGAGGCAGGCCACGTGCAGTACCGCTGCTGGTGAGGTGACCTTGGCTGTAGAGACCTGGGTCTGCTTGGGTCTGCACCTTGGGGCCACAGCCTTCCTGATACAGCAGCACACAGCTCAGCATGGGCTGCTAACCCTGCTGCTCAGCCAGCACCCAGAGGCAGTTTATTATAGTGAGTCCTCATCAGTCTGGGCTGTTTCACGACACAAATACTCCCCCAGTTGCCTTTAGAGCACTCTTCTGAGTAGCAGAAAAACATTTTTTGCAGAAGCAAATGGCCTGAAAATGTTCTCAGAATACTTAGAAGAATTGGCCTCCTATTTTAGCTACAGTACATGTAAAGTGTCTTATTACCGCAGGCCTGGGCCCTAGGGTATATCACTGTGTCCTGCAGCCATAGGGAGGAGGAGGAGGAGAAGATCCAACAGGCAGGAATTGTGCAGCAAGATTCATTTATTTAATTATTTTACAAACTCTTTTTATAGACTTTTTTCTTCATAGTCTAATTGGACGAAGGATCAGCCACCCCTTGGGGGTGATTGGCTAAAATCCCAAAATATCCATTGTCAAAATATTTTTCTACTAGACCATAAACAAGACTTTTCAAGGCTGAAGGTGTTTGGTTGTTTACATTCCCTGCTACCTCTTCTGTGAGAGAGAAAAGTCTCTCACGGACTTAGAAAATAGCAAGAAAATCCTTGCTAGCAGCATTTTTGTATCTACAATGCCTATATTCTGGATTTACTTTTTAACTGAAAGAAGTGGGGTGTGGACCAACAACAGAAGTCACATAAGAGTGCCTTGCTTATAGGATGCTTTGTTTTGCCACCAGAACTGCCTCATGCAGACCCCTTAACTGGTGCTGACAGGTGGCATTGCTCTTGCATTTCTGCACTGTTATGTTGTTCTTTGGCCAAGGTTATTCATCCTGCTTTTTTTCACTAGTGCACCCATTTCTCCAGCTTTCCTTTAGTCAAAGGTACTGGTATTTTTCGGGCACGCCACTCCCTATCTTTGTTGTCTTTTTTTTCCACGCAAGCTTACAATTTCACTGACTAACTTTTCCAGGTAATGCTGAAGCTGTCAAGAGCAGTATAAACTACCCCTATCCACATTCTCAGGTGAATTAGGAGAGGATAGGGGAGGTGCTTCTTTTCTTGTTAGTCACTAGAGTAAAATCTTTCTTGTGAAAGGAATTTGGGGCTCTATACTGTTTTGGTCCTATCCATCACAAATGGCAGACTTTAGCTACAGGGGATGTCTGCTGTCAGAAGTTGTTGCATGCTAAAGATTACAAAAAAAAATTTGCTGGAGAGGTGTATTTTACATCAACAGTTAAGTCTGCTATTCTTAAATTTCCCACTTGAAAAGCCTGTCATCCCAAATAGCTGGTGTAATTGCTGGTTTATAGTACTGACATGGACCAGAGCAAATTCAGTGGTGGCACTGAGCAGTGAGAGCCTTTTCAGCATGAGAAGATCTATCCATTTCATTTCCTTCAAAACCCCACAATAAATTCCTTCTGTTAACTAATGTTTTGGACAATTGAAGGACAGTAAAAGGTTTTATGTTGAACCACAGCCTAGATAAGTATGGAATGCATTTGAATGGTCAAATCATGGCTATTGTCAAAGGAAAAGGCTTGAAATGCTTTCATCTATGCTATACTTAGTAACAATATGTGTGAAATGATTTTTATTAGATAGACTGACAATCATATTTTCCAAAGCAGTTCATAATTAGAAGTGAGTGGTATTTCCAATGTGCTGGTTAATGATGGCTGTCGTCCAAACATGGTACTTCTGGACATTGACAGATTCATTTTCTAGGAGCACCAATACTAGCTTTTGAGTTGTAAATGTGTGTTCATGTGACTTCCTCTTCCCCCTTCTCTCAAGAGTCACTTGTGATAATTAAACACTCAGCTCCTCCTTGAAATAAATGAAATCCAGGGAATTCACTCCCTTGGGTGCAGTATTTGAGGTGCACAGGCTTGCTAGCTGCAGGGCTTTGTTGGTATCTCTGATGCTGTCCCACTCCATCTGCTGTTTCATGTCAGGTGCAGCATGTATCTGGGATGGTGCTTTTCCCTATTTCACTCTTCCTCTCACAGAAAATGGCTCAGGAACACCCCTGAACCTCTGCTCTGCAAGTGACAATGGACTTCTTACTTTTACACAGATGGAGCACTGTGAGGAAACAGAAACAGGCAGATGTGAGGTGGTCTCACTGTCCCTTGACATCCTTATATTGCAGCTGAGTGACTTGGGGAGAGAAATACCTGAATTTGGCTGTGTCTAAGTATGAAGTCAGTGATGGTGATGACCTTTGTACTCAGCGAACCAGCAAGTTAATTTTTCAGGCCCTATCATACCTCACTTTCTAAACTGGTGATGTTCCCAGTTTGAAACCTGAAGGATTGTGAAAGGATTTAGACACAGGAAATTCTACTTACCATGCACAATACATTGGAGTTCTGCAGTTCTTCCTCCCAGGAGGATCAAAGCCTATTTCTTAGATAAAAGCAATTTTCTCAAGTATAAGAGGTAGGAAATTGCTGAAAAAAGTTATTATCTAGGGTAATAACTGTGCAAAAATATGTTCAGTGTAGTAAAAAATCCCTCACTCTTCTCAAAAGACTCAAAATTGCTGAGAAGAGCATGGTATACTAAGCACATGGCACTAGGAAAATGTCAATGAGCAAAGTCAGCTGTGTTACAAATGAAGTAGTAATTAAGAGTACATATTCTGCACTTCATGGGCCTTCCACTTCCATGATTTTCACTGTCTATATGTGTAGTCACCAGGCTTAAATGTAATAATTTACTTCCATCAGAACCAAACTTGGCTGGTAAAGAAATTCAAAACAGAAAAAAAAAACATTGTGAAAGGGGATAAAATCTTCAAAGGCAGCTTCAGTGCACAGTGATTCTGAGCTAGAAATACAGCAAGGTTTGGAGTATTTTCTTGAGTACTGCCTTCAGCCTTATCAGTTGGTACTTAAACTTACTGGTTTTCAGTGTCTGTGTGAGACCACTGTTCAAAACTTTCGAAATCCATGGCACAAACAAGGTGGGATGCCTCTCCTTCTCTGTTTCAGTCCCTTGAATATTTCACTGCATATTGTTCTGAAAGGAAAAGTGACATCATCACTACCAGTTTAATAAAAATGAACTGAGATTGGAAAATTCTACGTGCTTACCTGCAGGTATAGACCTGATTTCACACATACCTGTTGGATATTAACTAACCACAGGAGCCCTTCTGAGGATGGCACTATCTTCAGAAAACTTTACAGTCCTTTTAGTTACAAATCTAAATACTTTTTTTCACAGCTTGCCAAGAATAACCCATTCCTAGGGTCTTCAGTATCTTTGAGCATTTAGTGTCCATCACCACCCAAGAGTATTCTCATAGCCTTGTTTGGTGTCTCAGGAAATCCAGAGAGAAAACATTTTAGCCATCTGGAGAATCACTGTGCTTTGGATGCAGAATAAACTTGGAGAAGGGACACTTTCCGTTCAGTTTATTTTTCTCTTACTGTTTTCTCAGGTCAGAGACATACAGAGTTTCCAAGCTGAGTTTCAGCAGGGTATGCAGTACCAGTGTTGTGGTAAAATTCCAGGCTATGGGAATGCTGCAGTGCTGGGATGCAACTCTTCATGTGGCCCCAGACTAACCTTTTCCTGTAGTTACCCGGCCTCAGATGTCAGAGTTATGGCCCTCTTCCTCTTTACACATGGAAAGAAGGATGTGAATTTTCACATTTCCTAGTGCAATTTTAAAGGACCCTCTGGGAATCTCAAAGCTGTCAGGTGGTGAGTACTCTGGTAAAGTTAGTCTCACATGTGAAGGATCATCCCACATGAGGGCAGAACACGTTCTTGTTAGTGCAGTGGAGGGTGTGTCTTGCAAAGCAGCATGGGTTGGACAGGCTATTAGAAGAGCCTCTGGTCTGCATTCCCATGAATTGCTCTGAGAATAGCATTTACTGTGCAACTCAGAACAACCTAGAAATTACTTACTTCTGACCTCTCTGAGAAACAGTGCTTGAAAATGAACTGGGGCAATCTTGTTAACTCTTCCAGCTGGCACTGTGCATCTGCAGTGCAGAGTGAAAGCAGGTTAGGTCTTTCAGACTTTTTTTTTTTAATTTTTCTTTTTTCAAGGGCTTAATTTATCCCAGGATGGGAGTTTTTGGCATTTTGGCATACAAGAATGTGCCTGACGTTGTGGGACCTCTTGCTAACATCTGCTACAAATGTTGTTTTGTTGACAGAAGTATTGAATCAGTGAGTGCACAGTGCTGTATTTGTAGTTAAAGGAGCAAGCACAAATAACTTATCACATAGAAAACTTGCACAGGAATATCCGCCACTGGGGTGAAGATTAATTTCACTATAAAGTGTGTTTGGCTGAGTGAGAGCCCAAAACACACTAACCCCATGCTGGTGAAGCACCTTGGAGAAGACTGGGCAGGTTGGAAGGGAAAAGGACTGTACTAAGGGAAGGAGATCTGTAAGTGTGGTGGACCCTCATCAGCTCTGCTATGGCTACTCAGCAGAAACCTCCTGCCTTGGAGCAAATACGACAGCAAGGATGGCATGTTAGTTTGGAGAGGAAGGATGATCTGGAGATGAAAGGATCAGCTACTTCCCCAGAGAGGGGGCAGGTGAAAGGGAGCATGGACAGAATGGATGAAGAGTTTGAGGAGGGCTGGCCTCTGGCACTCCTGGGGCATGTTTTTCTCTGAGTGAATTGCAGTAGTAGAGTCCAGGGAGGCAAAAGCAGTGCAACTGCCAAGTCACAGCTGGAAGAGCATGGGGCACGCTGCTTCCCAGATAAAAGTGACTCTCAGAGTTTGCTTGGAGGTGTCTGCATAGCCTTCCATCATTGTTGCCTCTGAGGAAGCAGGCATTGGAATGCAGACATCTGTACCACTAAAATATGCCCATGCTTAGAGGTCATTGTGCACTGGAGGGGATCCAAGTTCCAACCCGAGAATAGACAGTAGCTGGGGTGCATGGCAAAAACAAGGTTGTGCCTTGACTTCACAGCACATTCCCTCATTTGTACAGATTACTCTTACAGTCACTCAGTAGTAACTTACAAACCCCCAAAACAAGGAAAGTTGAATAGTGACTGGAAGAATTCCTGCAAACTGGTATCAGTGTGTTTAACTCTCACCCTCACTGCTCAGCTGGGAGCCTCAGTCATGGTCCCATAGTAAAACAAGGAGCTGGCTTCTTACTCTGAAGGTTAATAATTACATGCTTCTGAAGTCAATGTTCTTTTACTTCACCTGGGTCACAATGCAACTATTTAAGTTTTGTCAGGTGGAAGCAGATGGGTTTGGATGTAAGAGGGTCAATGAGAAGAATTAAAAGTGGCCCGTTGCCTCGTTTTCAAGCTTTAGATTATTTCTTAGTCTTAACTCTATGTTTTCCAGGATTTGGGTTTGTGGTTTTGTTTGGGTTTTTTTTTTAACTAGTTGCCATATGCTCTGAATACTGCAGTGGGGTGTTTGTAGTGTAGGAGGTAGTTTTCTGTTGCTGGAAACTTCAGGGATAATCCCCATGAGGCCAGTATTATTCCGAATTCAGGAGAGTCAGCAAACAGGAATGTCATCTGCCCAATCATTTTCAAATACTGAAAAATTCATATTGTTTTATCACTGCATCATATATTGCCCTCTGCATCCTTTCTGAGACCTATCAGATGGAATATATATTATTTATGCATTTATTTTATCTTTACAGTGCATGCTTTTATCATCACTTTTTTTCAGGTTAGCCCTGCTTTATGTCACCTGAGCAACAAAAAGGGATACTTCTAATTTTGTCCTCTTGGAGGCTACCTCACTCTGTCCAGCTGCATTAGACTCATATTGATGTGAATTCAGAAAGAAAAATATGCTCATATATAAGAGGGCCCTTGTGAAATTTGGTATGAGTTGTGCCAGACACTGTACTAAGTGAGAAACCATTGCTTCTGCAAGGATTATGAGGAGGGAAGGGATGATTGCATGTGATGGGCATAAATGGAATGGAGGTCTTTCCAACTGTGTGCTCTGACTGCTTCCCCCCACTGGCTTCCCATGGAGTTCAGCTAGGTATCCAGCTGGACTGTTGAAAACTACCATAGGCCTTAGAACAAGGAGGAGCAAGTGAAATTCCTGAAGGTACTTACATTCCTATTCCACACTCTTCAAGAGGAAGGGAGAAATACAATAATTTGATAATCACCGTGATCAATCAATAAAAAGAGTGGTTACAAAGAGGGAAAGAGAACTCACCTAATGGCTTAGTGGAAACAGAGTATGTACAATGAACCAACAATGACAAAATCAAACATTTTGAAATCTCCAGAGGATATAGCTCATTAGGGCTTTTTATTGCAATACATTGTGGCACAGCTCCTTAGTGAATACGGAGGAAGGAAATACGAAGAAGTGGGGTTTCTTCCATGGGCATTTCAAGATAATTTAAATACTGAACATGCTATCATCTGACAAGCTGTACCTGCAGGCTGGACAGGAGCTGTGTTCAGAGCTGACGGGAAAATCTTCCAACCTCACTCCTTCCTTGTTTGAGCTCTGGTTCCTGTGAAAATTGGGGCATACTGTAAGATGTGCCCCTTGTTTCCAACTCAAGCAGCCCCATTTTAGGTAGACAGGTACACAATCTTGTGCTTATGAAGGGTATTGCATCTGAATGCATTTGGAAGTACTTGTGCTTGTGAAAGAATTAGATATAATACATGAAAGCAAATCCAAATAGTAATACAGTTATGGGTTTGACAGTATGGGGAAAATGTATTCCTGTTCCAGCATCACCCCAGTGTGATTAAATTGCATCCATTTTAAACATTAATACAGCAGGGATCCTGATTCCACCCTTCTGCTTTGGGGGAAGAGATTTTCAAAGGACTCATCACCTCCACAGTTTCATTGAGAAAGTGGTGCTGACAGAATAAGAACTGTCTTACAATTCATGAAGAAACTATTTCTGTTTTGCCTTTGCTAGCAGTGCTTCTGCAGGCTTAAAGGAGCAGCACTACCAACATACTTGCTCTTCAAAAATACGTAAAAAATGTGTAAAGTAGCAGCTTTTAAGTAATCTTCTGGCTGCTCCAAACTCTCACATTTTCTTTTCAACATCTATTTTTCTATGGCTATGGCAATATTTACTAGTCTTCCTTATGTAAGATGCAATCATAGCTGTCACTACTGACACAAGTACAGGAGTTGCCCAAATTTGTTCTTCAGTGTTTAATATTGGCACACATGTAAAAAAAAAAAATTTAAAAATCATGTTTCATGATGATGATGATGATATACAGTGATGCTTGGCATTATGGGGATTTTGTTGCATAGCATTTAAAGTGTTTTTTTTGTTTTTCTATTTTTATTGTATGGGTGCTGATACATCAAATAGCAGACTGATGGTTGTGCAGAGATTTCCAGAGCAAGGCAAATGTTTGGCAACAATACGCATCACAACAAACATTTCTTTATAGGCAGAAGAAGCATTCAGCATTGAACTGATACAGTGCTGATGGCAACCAGTACCTAGTCATGACAACAATATAGTGAGAGTGCTGTGGGATATCCTCTCATAATTCATCTTAGGATGAATGAACTCACTGCAGGTCTTGCCACAGCTGTTGCAGCTTCTTGTTGTTTCACCCATCATCTCTGGAAAAGTCCTCAGGCCTTCTGAGATATGTGGTTGGGGAGGACTTCTCACCAGACATAAAGGAACAAGTGGAAGCATCAAACCCATTTCAGTAGCCCATATGTGTTGGTCCTGCCTTTCCCAGATCAGCAAAACACCGAAGAACAATTACTTTTCTTAAGGTCCTGCTTTGCTTCCTATAAGCATAGAAAACACACGATACAGAGGAAAGTTATTCATGTAGGTTTTTCTGTACAGTTTTATCTTTTGGCATACTGTCCAAAAACCAGATACACAGATACACAGTGATTGTGTGCCTGTTATTCACCTTCTGCCATTATTGTCTTTTGCAGCATGTGGTGCCACACTTGCTGATGCAGGCAAGGCTACACAGGAGTGTGGCATAGCCTACAGCTCACAGAGGGCCAGCTGGAGGAGAATGCAACTGGAAAAAAAATTATTTAACTGGGTAGAGAGACTGAACCTGTAGCCAGTCCCATCTGACGTGAGTCAGATGCCAAAACTCTGGCCTTGTCAGAACTGCTCCAGTGCTTTTGTGAAGGGCACAGACCAATGAAGTGTAGCTCACATCCTGGTAGTGGAATAATTAGGAAAGCATAAAGCACTATGTAAGTAGCACATTCTTTTCAGGAGGGAACACAAAGCCCTGCCCTTCTGTGCATGTGAACTCAGTTTTGTTTCTGATGGTTGACTGGATGCCAGCGTGGTGCCAACAGTGGCAGGCCAGGGACTACAGCCAGATGATACCTGGCACTTCTACCAGCACTGGTATCTAGCAAAAATGCAATCAGATGATCCCCTGAAGCTGCGACAGAATGCTCCTGTCAGACCAAGTTGTATATAGGATCAAGCACAACTGAGCTTGGATGAAAAGTCAGGTGTAGAAATTACCATGAGGATGTCTTAATCCTGTGTTACAGTGGGGTAGCTTTGAAAAGGCAATGGTTCAATGACACAGAAATGGAGAAAGTGGGCAAGCAGGTACATCAGTGATGTGGTGGGTAGTCCATGCTCCCTGTACCCAACCCTTGCTCTGGTACATAGGGTGGGTGACAGCATGGGAATATGTTTTTTGGGCAGCTTTGGCAAACCCTCCAGCAGCATCTGCTGCAACTTCCGTGTGCTTCTAAGACCTGAGGAAAGGCAAGGTGTTTTGTGTTGTTCTCAATAATGCCATTTTCTTCCAGGCACCTTATAGCTAACAGTTGTCAAAGCATCATTATTTCCAGAGGTGTGAATAAATGCTGAAGAAGGGGCACCTTTTACAGTGAGTATGACTGGATTTGAAGAAAGCAGTAGCTAACAACCTGTTGCAGATAACTGAACACAGAAACCTTTCTTTTATGCCAAGTTTTCAAGGTGTTGCCTTATGTTCTTTCTCCCTGTTATTCCTGTTTAATCTCTGAAGCATTAGATGCAGCATTAGGAGTGCTTAGAGGAGTAATTATTGTTTGTGAAAAAATAGAGAAGGTGAAGATGAGTGAAACTTTTGTAGCATCTTCCTTAGCAAAAGGGTGAGGAGTGGCCAAAGCTTGCTCGTTTCTCTGGAATCACCCAGATGCCAGTGGTAAAGATGGAAAAGTCTGTTGAAGTGTGTTGTGCTGAAATCAAGGCTTCCTTAGCTAGAGACTCTCAGCTTGACATTTTTCCCTCCCTTTTCTTGCCTTTAATGAATTGCTTGTCTTTCAGCATCTGAGTCATGGAACATCTCCAGGCAAAATGCAGTGGTCCTAGGGTCTGGTGTGAAAGAACTGAAGTTCTAGAATAGGCTTCAGGTGTCTACAGAGAGCTGTCTTCTCTTGAGTTGTTCTTCAGTTGTATTTCAGTTTCTTCATGTGTCTTTTTCATCTAAGGTATAGTAGGAAAGACAAAGCATAGGGGAAGTTACCTCTGGAGTTTAGCCTTGTCTCATACATTGTCTGTCCTTGTGAAGTCTGTAACACCTACACTGGTCCAGAAACAAAAGACTTCCCAGGAGCAAATCATGTCATCTTTTTCAGATGCCTCTTGCCTTCAGATGTCCTTGAATTAATTATATGGCCTGGAGTAGACTTACGGGCTTGGGCAGTTAGGAAATTGTCCGACACATGGTGGGAATGAGCACCTTTATAATGTGTGTGTATGTACATATGGATATATACATAAAACTTTAACCTCACCTCTTGGGTATTCTTTTAGGGTGGTAGTGCCTTAGTGATGTACAGCAGTCCCCATCACCTTTTCTTGTAAGCCATTGCTGTCATTTGCTTTTACATTTTAACAAGAATATTAGAGAAGTGATGGAAGCAGTTTTTGAGAATCTTTATGAAGGATCTGTATGTGTATGTAAATACATGCATCTGACTTTATGCTGTTTTCTTCATATTAGTTGCCCTGGAATCTTCCAAGATAGTGGCTTTGTAGTGCCTGTTTTTCTCACATCTTTTTATTAAGAGGAGGGAATTAAGTAGGCTGTAGGACATCCCTCCCAGGGGTCTCATCTGTGGAAGTTTTGTCCATGTCTATGTGCTCAAGTCTATGTTTTGTTGCTTCTTTGCACTGTGTAAAAACCATCTTACCTCTCCATTCCATTACATTGGTGTCTGTCTTATAGAAACTGAATGCACTAACTCCTTACCTCATTCATGGTGACTAACATTTAGTTCCATTTGCAACTGTGGACTTTGATGCCAAATATAGCTATTTCAAACTTTTATAGCATTGGCGAAGTGCTGGCTTAAAGAAACAAAGTAAAGCTAGTTTTGAAAGGCTTAGGCATGATTTAAGTATGTTGGTCACATGGAAAAAAATTACAGATTGCATCTTTATCCTTTCTGCCTGTGGAGATTAGCCACAAGCTGAAGGTGGTAGAGGGGCAGCAGATTAGGAAACAACAATGCTTAGTGATGTAAAATCTGCTGTCTGCAAGGAGCAGCCTGCAAGCCCCAACTGCTGCTCAGGGACTTCCCAAAAGTGCATGATGGGAACGAAATCCATGCATGTTTCATCTTGAGAAAATTTCTTCGCTTCTACTTCTTGGCAGTATCTTAAATGTGTTTTATAATGAGTTCTTTAAAGTAATGCAGTTGTTAACTGTGCAGAAATTTCAGTGCACTGACCCCAGTGAATTATCAGAGGTAGGTGTAATTATTTGTAAAGTAATTCAGGCCTGGATTATGAAATATTTGCTCATGTCATTCTCTTGAGAAGAGAGGGAGTGCAGTTAGAATGGTATTGACCTTTTCTAGGCAGCTCTTAGATGTGCCAAGTAGGTGGAGGAAACGTGGAGGTGCTGATGTTACCGGCATGAACATGGAAGGGTAATGGCACTGAAGCTGAGGATTTTGGTAGAGAGGGGGCACACACCTACACACTGTAGAGCAGAGTAATGAGTAGCTGGCAGGAGGCAGAAATCACATCCATTTTGTGTCTTTGCTTGTGGAAGTGACAGTTCTGTGCAATAAAAGACAAGCAGCTGGTCTCTGACTGTGTTTTCTAGCTCACTAGCTGTGTAATGCAGGGGAGAAAGCCTATGGGAAAAGTACACAGAGTCACCAAATGAGGGTGGAGGAGCTTACTCAGAAAAACAGGCAGGGCAGTGGGAACTGTGAAACCTGTTGAGCCCTCATGGCAGAAGACTGGGTATTGGTCTTTCTTGGAGGCCATGCCATAGGACAATTTGTGCTTCTTGCACACCCTGGCTCTGCATCAAATCCTGCCTCTTCAATCATTAAGGTAAAAGGAGAACGGATCCTCATCACCCCACTCCATGAAATGTCATCAGTTTGCTACATTTTGGCCGCAGCTTAGTCTCCTTTTTTTTTTTTCTTTTCTTTTTGGCATTGGAGATAGTACAGAGAATGTGCTGTAAAATTGAGTGGTTTGGTGTAGCTAGTGGGAGAGCAGGAGTTCTGCTGTTGCTTGGCCATGGTACCTTTCAAATATACACAGAGAGGGTGTTGAAAGTTCGTGAAGTCATTTATCTTTTTATCCAAAGGTCACTTCTAACTCATTTGAAAGACCTGTAATGGTGGGGCTGCCTTCCCACGGTGCCCACAGGAAACCATTGTCTGACCTTTCTGCTGCTTAGGGCCACACTGCATGTCCCATCTGCTACAGGTGCAGAGACAGAGTTCTCCATTCCTCTTTGCTACAAGGTCTTGGAAACTGCGGTATCTTTTCATGTCTTTTCCCTTCTAAAGAATGTAATTTCATTTGCAATCAGTCTTATTTTCATTTCTGACCTCAAGTAATTTTTGTTATTTGGCTTTGGACTTTCTCTGGTTGGCCCACCAGTTCTTCCAAACATGGGCTCCAAGATGCCTGCTCAAGTCTACAGTGAATAGTAGTTGACGCTGAACTCTGAAAGTACAATTTTACTAAACTATTGTCTAATCACTTCATAGCAGATTGTTTTAAAAAGCCATAAAATCAGCAAATATTTTTATCTGAAAACAAATTTTAATGTATTCTCCACCATTTGGAAACCACTTTTAATATATTCCCCACTCTGCTATACTGAGGAGGCAGTTTCTTCATTCAGCGACTGCCACAGTCTGAGACTTCTCCCTGACTGCTTTTTCAGAATACTCTATGCAGCCTAGAAGCATACTGAGTTTGAAGTGCTGCTACACACTCTAACACACTGTGTTGCATGCTTAGCTGGGCATCACCTTCAAGAACTTAAATGACATCATAAAGATTGTACTGGGCAACTTAGCATGTCGTCCTGTGGAAATACTGTCTATCCATTTGTCACGGGTTTTTGCTTTTGTGTTTTGTTTTGTTTTGTTTGGTTTGGTTTGGTTTGGTTTGGTTTGGTCTTTTGGGGGGGAGTGGTAGGGGTTTTTTGTTGTTTTGAAGTTTTGGGGTTTTTTTTCTTTAGCATAGCAAATGTGCTGCAGCTGTCAGTGCTGCAGTGTTTTTTGTGTTTCTCTTTTTCCCAAGGGAAAGCTCAGGAAGTATGGGCCTGAAGCTATGCCTTTGGTTTCTCAGACCCAGTTTGCTTGGTGAAGGAAAAGAAGATGGAGAAAGCAGGATTAAAATAGGCTTTGAATTTAAAACATTTTATTTCCTTGCAATTAACAAATAGTTGATTCTTTATTCAGATGATTTTTAGTCTGGTTAACTCACCTTTGATTCCAACACATTAGTGAATAGCAGTGCTAGTGTGGAATAGCTGTGCTAGAAAAAGTTCCCAAATGGACAAGTCCTAGAGTGTATGACATATCCCATCCTCGGAAGGCTGTTTTCAATGACAGCACTGTTCTGTAAAATCCCACCCTGTCTCCTGGTTTGGCAGGCATATTTTTTCAAGCCTGCTTAGAAGTTTGCATGTTCCCATATGAGAGGAGCAATTCCCGGTGTATTCCTCCATTTTGCAACCTTCCAGCATTTACAGATTATGACATGAAATCACGGAACTGTTTATCTGATTTGGGGATGGGTTTTTAAAATATAAATAACATCTTTAAAGAAATAGAAAAGCCCTCAGGTTTTAGTCTAGGTCCTTTTGTATTCACCTCTTGGTCAGTGTACTTTTATGGGTTCCTGTTTGCAAGAGTGTCTCCACAGCACCAAAAGCTGGATATTTACTGCTAACTAAAATAAAAGTAAAAAATTTTAAATAAAATGCTGGCATCCCCGTGGAATTGTATGAGTGCAGAAATGCAACAATATATTAAAAAAAAAAAAGGATCCCAATAAAATCATGTGAGTAGCCAGTGATGGCCTCAGTGTTCTATATGGTCGCAAATATTTGAGTTTTCCATTGAGTTGGTAAGTTTAACAAAATCCCATTTGCTTTCAACCACCATCAACAGCAGTCAACAGCACAATCAAATGAAATTTTTTAACATTAATAGATCTTTCATACAAAGAAATGAGATTTGGAGCCTTTTGAACTGCTGCTGCAAATTCAGATAGCTGATGTCAGCAATTCTGTTTTATTGCATATTCTTCTTGTTAAAAATGGCTAATGCTTGTCAGTTATCTGTGTTTTGCAGACCCATAGCTGTGTGGCATTCATAGTATAGACAAACATTTGCTGTTTATCATACAGTTGTTGTAATAGCAGTTATTCCCAGATGATAATTACCTTTAAGAACATAAATTCTTGTCAACATCAAAGAAAAATATGCAATTTCTCGTGCAGTACCTATTCTAGCAGTGTTTCCAAAAGGTCAGCTGCTGGCTATTTATAAATAATCTGAGCCAGTAATTACTGGGCTGGCTTTAGGTAGTTTTGCAAGGCGTATTTCAGGTTGTTTTTTCCATGGCTAAAATGATATTGGCTGAAGATTAATCTTGCTTCTCACCGAGGAACTCTGCCCAAGGATCACAGTTCTGCCAGCATTTGAGATAAAATCATAAAATCGTTAAGAGTTGCAATTTTAGGTTGATTTCTTTGGCAGCCAGTGGTTTTCAGACTGCCACAGGCAACTCAGTAGTTTTGGATCATTCCTAAATTGACTGTATTGTTTGTGTCTGTTTTGAAGATCATTGAGCTCTCAGCTGGCTTCATTGCACAGATGCCTCTGAATGTTTGGAAAAACCCACTCCAGAATATGCTGGCTTTTGTTAGAGTTGCCTGAATACACATCTATATTGGAAAGCTAATTTGGACTTCAACAGGTTGTGAATTAAAAACAGATTAGCTATTTTCAATTAACAGCTTAAATTGGCAGCATTGACTCCATGTATATGGTGTATTGGAAGGCAGACTGATTCTTTTATTCACACAGAATAATGCTCAATAGGCAATTTCCCAGTGTGTGCCTGCATGGAGCTTACTGATCTAGAAACTTTTTCTCCAGCTGCTTACACAAGTCTAACCTGTGGCTCTTTGGCTTTTTTGTGTGTTCTCTTCAGCTGTTGGAGAGCATGTGTATGTTTGTAGGCCCACTGAAGTCCACACAGTGAAACACTGTTTTCACTGGAAAGCAGGAAATACAGAGCTGTACGTACAATGCTCTGTTCATTGGGGGCTCTTTTGTCCAGACTGTGACAACCTCTGCATTTGTCATTTAACTGTGATTTATTTTGTTCTGCCTCTCTCCAGAGAAATCCCAATGTGGGTAGCACACAAAGAATGTCCAAACCTGTGAGACACTTCTTGTCATGTTTCCCACACAGAGGCTTCACCTGCTTTGGCCTGCTGCGTAGATTCTCAATTATATATTTGTGTTAATGTCCACACTTGCTGATGCACAGAGATTTCCAGCCTAGAATCTGTTAATGTTTAAATGTTAAGTCTGCATATAAACAGAGATGCTCTTAAAAGAGGACAGCAGCTACCCACATAGTAGAGAGCTCCTAGGAGATTCAACCTACTGAAGTAAAAAGTCTTTTTTCCCAAGAGCTTTAGAGAGAAATGTTCCAAAATGTCCCACTTTTAAAGTTTTTATTTTATGTGTGTTACACACCCCCCCCCCCCCCCCCCCCAAATATCTGGAAAAATTCAATATTGTTATTAGGATTGGGATTGTGGGTCTTTGTTTGCAACAGTTTGCTGTTGGTATACACGATTTAATGTAGACACCAGAAACAGGCCATCTCCAGCTGTGAAGAAACCTTTATCAGACAAATTATCTCCAACAAATCAGCATCCCATGTGAGCCTCTTGGATTGTTTCCAGTCCCTAAAGTGGCTATACACCACTGCAATTCTAAACATGGGCATATACTTTGTGATAGTCCCAGATAAATATCAAAGCTAGAAACCCTGACAGGGGCTTTGGGAGGTGGTTGCATTAGAGTTGAAAAGCTTTTATTTTAGGGTTGGAAGACAGGGACAGTCTGCTTGTATTTCACTTAATGGCACTTTAAAGGTGAAATTAATGTTTTGGGATCACCTGATTAAGTGATTGGAGTGGCAGTGAAATGGCAAGAGATGGTATACATGTCATTGCTCAAGACTTTGGAAAGAGAACTTTCTTAACTGTAAGTGGGAAAATACTACCCTAGATTTCATCTTCACAGAATCCCAGAATATTCTGAGTTTGAAGGGACCCACAAGGATCATTGAGTCCATCTTCCAACTCCTTGTCCTGCACGGGACATTCCCAAGAATCATACCATGTTCCTGGGAGCATTGTCTACTTGGTGCTGTGACCACTTCCCTGGGGAGCCTGTTCCATTGCTCAGCCGCCCTCTGGGTGAAGATCCTTTTCCTAACAACCAGCCTAAACCTCCCTTGGCACTTCAGGCCATTCCCTCAAGTCCTGTGACTGGTTGCCGCAGAGAACAGTGCCTGCTCCTCCTTTTCCCCTCAGAAGGAAGTTGTAACTACAATGAGGTCTCCCCTCAGTCTCCTCTTCTCCAGGCTGAACAGACCGAGTGACCTCAGCTGTTCCTTGTAAGGCTTCTCCTCAAGGCCCTTCAGCATCCTTGTGGCCCTCATCTGGATGCTGGTAGCCTTACATCCTACTCGTATTGTGTCACCCAAAACTGCACAGTGAGGCTGCCCCAGTGCAGAGCAGAGCAGGACAATCCCCTCCCTTGCCCAGCTGGTGATGCTGTGCCTGATGCACCCCAGGACAAGGTTGGCCCTCCTGGCTGCCAGGGCACTGCTGGCTGATATTCAATTTGCCCTTGACCAGGACCCCCAGGTCCCTTTCTGCAGCACTGTTCTCCAGGGTCTTATTCCCCGGTCTGTCCATGCGTCCAGGGTTGCCCTGTCCCAGGTGCAGAATCCAGCACTTGTCTTTGGTAAACTTCATGAGGCTGGCAAATGCATTAAGTCAATTGATACCTAGAAAACGCAGGGTAACGTGTGTGGGAGACTTTAGGCTGGTGCATTTTACTGAAAGCTAGATGAAAATAGCATGGGTTTGAGACTTGTCATTGGGATTCTGGGCAGCTACAGAGGGAGGAGCATTAATACTTCTAGCAGAATCAGATTTTCTTCAGACTTAATGGGACTACATATTGCTGCATGTGTTTAAGTTCTGTTTAGAAAAGAATAACAGTTATTTAAATGGTTATAGGTCAGTCAGTTGCATATAATTTTGCATCAAATCACCTAGGAATGGGTTTTCATGTGTGAATAATACACCTTTTATGGCTGCATAGGGCTTGTTAGGTTAGCCTGTGTATAGGTATTTTATGCTGCAGCAAAAAACACATAATACAACGCGACTCTTCTCTTTATGGAGAAAACTACAGTTAATCAGTAAAGCATAGGCTTTGAGGTCTCCTAACATTTCAGATCATCCTTATCTGAATGTTGCATTCCTTGTAGGCTGAGGCTGGATGGTGTTGTCAAAATAAAGGTACAACAGAAACGTGAGCATGAGTTTGTGCTATTCTGCCTCCCCTGAAGGTACCCCACATTTTAAGGAGACTAAGGAGATGAAGTAGAAGGTGAACTCAAAAAAGTGCTGTGTTTTCACAATCTTTACCTTTACAATGGTCCAGTAGTGATTGGGAGCCTCACATACCTGTGAAACTGGAATAATGTTGCATAGGTGTTAGTATAAAACACCCTATTCCCGAGGGTCAGACACCTTAAGAGTGATGCATGACACCCCACGCTCAGATGCTTGTGGTTGAAGAGCTCTGAAACACACTGAAATTAAAGAACAGAGGAAAAATCCTGAAAAAAATAGCAGCATTTCTTAAATGCTTCTGAAATGCCTAAAAGCAGATCAGTTAGATACCATTAGGCTTGTTTGGCACAAATTAGAGAATGTATGAGAGAAGGACGTGCACCTATTGGAGTGGGCAATTAAAACATTCGCTTTCTTCCTTCTTTTTTTCAGTAGTTATCCCTTTGTCCTCAATGGGACTTTATTGAGTTTTTGTCAAGAGCAATATTCTGCAGTTAGTGAGATGAAACAGTGTTTACACTTTCAATGCAAATTTAATGCTGCCAGAGGAAATGAAGCACATTTCTTTACAATAAAATTCTCATTGACAAAAAGAACTTTTAGATCAAAGAGGTACCTTATACTGAGTCTAAACAACTCCTGTTACAGTCTTTACAGCAAGATGTTTTTCAGTACCATGTCAGTGAGTGAGATAAAACAAGAAGAGCTTTATAGTCCCTTTTGGTATTTACATTTTTGTATAGTAGCTATCAGCAGATATTCCAGTTAAAATGACAGTAATTCTGACTGCCATTTCTTGCTTTCACATAATTGTGACTTTGCAATATATGTATTTTTTACACTGTTTTGTCTTTGCTGCAGAACAATCTTTTTTATTTGCAAAGAACTGTGCTCAGGGTATCTAAGTATCTTATCTCCATTAAGATTTTACCCATTAATCCTCAGGCCGTGGTAAAATATGGATCAAAACAGGTTCATTTTAAAAGCAAACAAGGAAATGCTTTATGATTATCTTATGATTATTCTAGTACTTTGACCTATCCATTGATAAACTGCAGATTATTATTTTCTTAAGTGTGGCAAAAATAAACTAGACCTTTCTTACGAAAGAACTGGGAGAGTTCATACAGATCGTTGGTAGGGAATTAGACACTAGATATTGTTCTTTTCTTAGAGAATTTCTTCTGCTACAGTAGGATGTCTTCAAAGTCAGGTGCAACAGGAGAGAATTGAGGTATAAATTATTTAGATCTATTAATTATAAAATTAAGAATTTTCAGTAGTTGCAGTATGTATAAATTTCCAAGTAGCCCTGCCAAAGGTCCAATATTTTTCATTTACTTCACTGCATTTTATTTGGAAAGATACATTCTGCAAAACCAATTAATTCAATCAGTTCACTGACAGTCATTATTTTTGGTCACACAATAGCATAGCACATAACTTTTGTGCAGTCAGGAGCTAGGACAGTAGGAGGTGGCACTTCAAACAAAAATCTTTCAGTGGTAGAGACGTAACATTTCTTGGCTCTTGCTCAGTGCTGAAACTCAGTCATTGGTCAATTTACTCTCGTATCATTTGTTAAGTTTGTTTTCATTCCTATTATGCCTTTCTCCAAATAGATGGAAAATTCACCTCCTTCAGAATTTCTCCTTCCCACAGTAGCCTCAGTATTAGGAAAGGATGTCAAAGCCATATGTTCACCAAAGTACTTTTCCAGGTCATTCTGTCCTTGCAGACAGACCCTAACTCATAAAGTTAGTACATTGCAAGTCAATGTAGTTACGCACTGGGTAACAGTGTTGAGAGGAGAAGCCTTGAGGTTATTTTGTCATATACTAAATTATAATTTATGCTTCAGTTCAAATGTCTCTTTCTGAGGCCTGCTTTTCTCACACTCTGGAGATCATCAAGTGTTTGTAGTTCAGCACTGTGTTTCTGAGGACAGACTGTGACTTACATTCTGTAACACACTTCTTGGTGAATGCACAGTATTTCATAAATAAAGTGACTGCTACTTGACCATAAAATGTAAATATTCACACCAGAGTAACAGGTGCACAATGAGAAATGGAGTCCCTGATGATGTCCCACAGTCCCCCAGAAGGATCAACCTTTTATTTATGTTATCTACACTCTTCTTTTAGACTTTGTAGTCTTTGAGAATATCCCACAAACTGTATGCTTTGTAGCATAGAAGATGTGACTGTATGGAAAGTACAAGTTTTTGGTTTGGTCAGGGTTTCCCTTCTGCTTTTTTTCTTCTGCCTGACTGCACTATTGTGGAGTTCCTTCCTTTGTCCCCTCCCTCACACATCCCAGGGGAAGGTCTTGGTATAGCCCTGTGACTCTGCTTTTTGCAGAGCCATGGCGTCTGCTGTCATAGGTAGGAAAGTGAAGCAAAACGGAGGCAGGGCAGCTGTTGACATAACTGAAGGCTCTGACATCAGACCTTTTAAATAGGTGGAGAAAGAAGAGAGCTAGAAGATATTTTTAGAAAGTAGGATGCTGGGGAAAATTACCTCATGCCTGAGGTCTCTGTGTTTTATCATTTTAAGCTCTACCGTGAAAAAAAAATTGAAATTACATCTTTCTAATTCTTTCCACTTCCTTATTTATTCCTTGCCATTTTTCCACCCTGTCTCAATAACTGGATTACGCAAGACTTTTAATCAGAAGTTAGTTCTATGAACTTTTTATTGCCTACCTGCCTCCTGCAGATCAGTTGTGTGTAAGTTCAAACCCTCAAAGACTAATTAATAGAAATCAAAGCCAAGAAGAAGGATTAAGGTGGTATGTGTGTTTAAATGAACCTAAAGTCCGTCTCTCTCCCTGCTACCATCAAAACCCAAGGTAATTCTTCTGAATTTCAGTATTGCTCTGTTATACTCAGAGCCATGGTAGAGCAACTGGCTGGCACAAGGCTCGGGTCTTGTGAGCATGTCCAAGTGGGTCTGACGTGCAGCTCGTTGCATGTTTTTTGATTTTACACAGGCTTGGATCAACCAACAGAGTGCACCAGTATTGGCCCTATAGTTCTACAAGGATTTCTTCCTCTAACTGCTCTGCCCTTATTTCTTCCATTGCAAAGCCCAAGGAGCCTCCTCACGTCCCACCTGAATACTTTGTCTGGAAGAATCTACCAGATCTCCTTTGCTACTTCACAGATGAAGCTTTTTTTGCTGCTGACCTTGCTCGTTTTTTCTCACAGGTTCATGTCTTTGGTGTTGTTTGGCTGATGTGGATCTGTTAGAAAATTCCTGCACATCCACAGACCCTTGTGGATGCCCACAGTGCAGGAGGGATGCAATATTATTGTCACAGTGAAGTGAATTAGTGAAAGATGAGCTGAGCTGCAGTTAATGGCATTTAGTCCATAGGGGAGGCTGCAGTGCAAAAAACTCTGCAAAGGGAAAGAATATGAAATTAATTTTTATATATCTATATATCTATTAGCTGCCAGACTATATATATATATATATATATATATATATATATATATTAGTGTTTACCACCCAGAAGTCTTCATTTTCTACTAAGTGTTCCTTCATTTAACAGCGAGTGTTATTCAGGCGGTAAGAGAGTTCAGGAGAGGGTACATTCTCAGCTGAGATTGTCTTCAGACTTGCAAAGATGACACTAAATTGGGAAAAGGCTATGTAAATTTTGAAGATCCCTCTTTGATAATCATGAATATTATAAGCATGGTTTTGTACCCTGGTTTCCTAAGAAAATGAAGATTAGAAGGTTGTGTGTAGGTGGGTGCTTCAGTCAGTAAGTTTTGGTACCATGCCTTTGTCTCCCCAGTAACATTTAAGACTGTTGATGAAGTTCAGGTAAAATTTTGGGTTCTGATGCCAAATTTTTTAGTTTCTCCAAGTTTAATGAAAATGGACAGCTGAGTAGAGGAAACAGGGGTCCTAGTATGGAAGGACTAAGGTATTGGTATCAGCACTTACCAAACTTCGTAGAATTCAAGCAGGAGGCATTATGAGGACTAACTTTAGAGAGTGCATGCTTGGCACATGTTGTAATATACTCATAATGCTGAAATCCACACGGAATGAAGTCTGTAATTTCTGCACTTCAATAAATTATCTTTTTCATTGCAGAAGTTGTAAACTTGGGACTACAGACCCTGTATGGACTGTGAAAACCAAGAGGATGAACTTTTTTTTTTATTGGGTATTTGATAGGTGCCTGCCTTATGCAGAATATAGTAGTTCCCGTAACACTGGCATTGCAAAGGGTTTAGAGACAGCTATGCCCCAACTAGAAGTGCTTTCTTATAAAGTCCAAACTATCTGCAGAGTTGATGTGAGTTAGCATAGCTGCTTCTGTAGCCTGTAACGTACAGTTTGATCCCATCATTTGTAAAGCAAGGAAATGAAACCCATTATTTATCATTACAGCTCAAAGCTGTCTGTTTGGTGCTTGAACAGCCTCCTGAGAAATGCAGGTGATAGGCTTTTATTGCAGCTAAAATATTTATTGTTACCCAGGGATATATTTCTAAAGGAATATTAGCTGTATGAGTGCTTTGTGGATGAATGGAGGCAGTTTCTCCTGATACCTGACTGGCTGTATACCATCCCTCATTGACTGCAATGACTGCAATGCAAAACAGCTTTGGAATAAAACCATTGAACACATACTGCTGGTCAGAGAACCAAGTCCTTGAGGTGCAACTCCCATTTCAGCTGGAAAGCTCTGTATTTTGGCCCTCCAGCCCTTTTATCTGTGAGATCAGAAAGTCTTTGTGTATTAACTGGTACCTGTAGTTATTTTTATGACTTTTTTGATTTTAGTATACAAAGTATCCTTGAGTTTTTGGTTGAATTGAGGTCTAAACGATGGTCAGTGTTCACTGAACTCAAAGAACTACTTTATTTTAAGGATGAAATACTTAAGTGGTCAGATTTACTGTCTGGTATTATTTGCAAAGACATGCTTGAAACAAGTTTGCAGAGAAAAATAAAAAAGGGAAGTGAACACATTGGTGAAGAGAATAAGAAAAATTGATGACATCTTCTAAAGAGTATAGCTGGCAGGATGTTTTGCTTTCTACAGATAGGGTTTCTATAAAAAACTGGAATTTTAAGATACAAATTCAGTACAACTTTTTAAACACTTAATGCAAAGCAAAATTGGGTTACTGCACTGTTACAGAACCAGTAAAAGCAAATAGTCTTTCCGGTGTAGGACAGCTCCAGGATCGACCCACTGCTGGCCGAGGCCAAGGCAGTCAGAGATGGTGGTAATGCCTCTGTGATAACGTATTTTAGAAGGAAAGAAAGTTTTGCGCAGATGTAATTATGCTCAGAGAAGTGAGGATGCAAGGATGTGAGAGGAACAACTCTGCAGACAGCAAGGTCAGTGCAGAAGGAGGGGCGGGAGGTGCCCCAGGTGCTGGAGCAGAGATTCCCCTGCAGCCCCTGGTGCAGCCCATGGTGAGGCAGCCGTGCCCCTGCAGACCATGGGCGTCCACGGGGATACAGAGATCCACCCACAGCTCTTGGAGGAGCCTCACGCCTGAGAGGTGGGTGCCTGAGAGGAGGCTGTGACCCCATGGGAGGCCTGTGCTGCAGCAGGGTCCTGGCAGGGACCTGCAGACCCATGGAGAGAAGAGCCCATGCTGGAGCAGGTTTCTAGTAGAACTTGTGGAGGACCCACAGTGAGGCAGCCTGTCCTTGAAGGACTGCACCTTGGAAAAAGAGACCCACAGCAGTTCGTGAAGAACTGTAGCCCTTGAGAAGGACTCATCCTGGAGAAGTTCCCAGAGAATTGTTTCCTGTGGGAAGGACCTTACACTGGAGCAGGGGAATGACTCCTCTCCCTGAGTAGTGGGAGAAACAGTGTGTGATGAACTGACCATAATACCCATTCCCTGTCTCCGTGCACTGCTGGGGAAGAAGGTAGAGCTGGGGAGGAGGGGATGGTGGGGAGGAGGTGTTTTTGAGATTTGTTTTATTTGTCATTATCCTGCTCTAATTTTAGTTAGCAATACATTCCATTAGTATCCCCAAGCTGTGTCTGTTTTGGCCGTGATGGGAATCAAAAAAGTGATCTTGCCCCTGTCCTTATCCCAATTCATTAACTTTTTGCTGTATTTTCTCTCCCACGTCCAGTTACAGAGGGAGGTGATAGAGCAAATTTTGTGGGCACCTGGCATCCAGACAGGGTCAACGCACCACAATAAAGCATCCTATTAAGTCCTAGGAATCCACTTGAAAGTTGGGGAATAAACTATCTGTGCTTCCCCATATAAGAAAAAAGCAGAACAGTTGTCTTCTTTTGTCAGTCTTTGTGACTATTTTACATTTCCTGGTACAGAGAGGTTTCTTCCTAACATCAGAAAGATGCACATAACTGGGAGCATAACTTCAGCCTCAAATGTTCACCAAAATATTAAATGTTGTTGAATGTTTGCATGTAAGATATTGGAAATGAATGTAGCTACCTGTATCACATATCCTGTTCCTAAAGTCTTTTAATCTTTTTATATGTAGGGCAAAGTTGTTAAAACTCAAGCCAGGAATGCAAATACCACCGTTCAAAGTTTTCCATTTGGACTTCATTATCTGAATGCACTACGAAGAAATCAGGGTATTAATGGTATTTTGAGGCCGACTTAAAGCTTGGAGGTGGCTCTAGATTCTGGTGCTTTTTATTGAGTCAAGAAGAAAAGTTAAAAGATGATCTAGAGGTTACTAATACTAACATCATATGGAGAAGTTACTGAAATGTTTGTTTTTCCTAATTCTGTGAGTCAAAGGCTATTCAGACGATGTGTTTATATACATGACACTGGTTACCTGCTGCTTGCAACAGAGCCAGATTCTAACCAAGAAAAGATTTCATGCCTTACTGCAGTCACATGATGTCAGACTCAGGGTGTGTATTAGCTTACTGTTGGGGACAAGATATGTGTAGGAAGAGGCCTTTGTTTGCTTCCTTCACACACCGAAGAGTTATGGGGAAAGGAAGTAAGCAGAGACAAAGGAGGCTGTTCATTCTGGATCTGCCTTTCTCCTGAAAGGCTTCACTGTTTAGACAGTGAAGTGAACCCTATGTTAAATTAAGACAAAAAAGCAAGCAGAGGCGCTACAGCAGTGCCTTGCTTTCCGTGCATGGGAGGATTTGAGCACCAGCATCAGGAGGAATTATTTCAGCCCAGTCCATGACTGCATCAATGGAGCTCTGAGACACTTAATCCAATCAGCTAAATATTTCAAACTTTATTTTAAAGTACTTCTTTTTTTTCCTAGCAAAGAGTCACCAGATAAAGTAAGCATGCTTGCAATTTAATTCACACACCTACCTGCCCTTTGAAACCAAGCGTCTAAAATGCATCCATCCTACAGCTGGAAAGAGAGACTTGTGATTATCCCATTCAGTCCCTGCAGTGACACACCCTCCTCGCTTCATTCAACAGATCCAGCACTACAGGAATTATTGCTCTGTCTTTATTCAGGCCATCAACTGATGGTGCGTGTGGAATAAGCTTGCTGGGAAGATACCCAGGCTTTGCTTTGACTCCAACTGAAAATGAATTTGCTGTATACCCCACTCCCACTAATTATAGCAAATTGCTATCACTGCTATGAAGCCTTTCTACATCTGCCTGATTGGCTTCTGTTCTGCCTCTGCAGCTGCTTGGTGAGGCCAAGCTCCCAACCTGTGCCTGCGAGAGGATGTTGCCTCAGCTCTCAATTCACTTTTCAACCTGCACTTTCAATCAGCTAAACACATTCTGCTGTTGCCTGGTAGAGGAGTTTGGCTCTGGTAAAGGGAAGCTTAGAGAATTGTGGAATTCTCCCAGGAAAGAGGCCTTTTCCACCCATGTGTTGGCAAATTTGGAAAATGCAGCAAATGGTCAGTATAAGGGACAGAGAAGAGGAACTCTTGGGCTATGTTCTTCTCATCCCAAACATCAGTTGCCTTAAAGCGTTTGGACTTTGAGATAACTGGTATACTGACATCTCCTTTCTTATCTCTCAGAGAGTTCTAGAACTTAATTAATTAACATTAATGAGCTATGAACACTTCCTCTGATTGGAGTTACTACATATCACAGCACAATATGAATAATCTTGACATGCTCAAATCAGCTCAACTTTGGTACAGGTGAAAAGAGAATGAATGACACTTACTACACCATAGGGAATATCTCGGGTTGTTTGAAATGCCATAATCCTTCTCTTATGGATTTCTGGGCTATTTTTATAATACTAATTCTGATTAAAAACACTAAGTCTGACTGTCAGTTCTAATCCATGCTTCATCCTTGCATATCTAGCAGTGTTAAACACTGACTTGTCTAAAGGCCTTTGAAAATATTCCCACATGTAAAAACTTCTGAGGAACACATGCAAGCCACACACATTTCCCTGCTTCTGCAGTGGGAGGAGTTTATGGAGCTACACAAGCCATCAGTATGGGTGCTGTATTTAGTGAATTGACTTTGATTATGTCCCAGTTTCATAACAGCTGATTTAGTTTTTTAGCTCTCTGTTGTTCTGAAGTGAGTAATTGGAGTCCAGCAGTGACAAAAAATGGTTCTTTTATTTTTTCCTTTTTTTCTCATTTTAGTTGGTGCTCAGCTTCCCTCTTTATAAGCGAAGAAGCTCTATAAAAATGGGCTGGAAATGCCTCCTCCAAAATGAGTGGTGTTGACAGGTTGCTGCTGTAGCCTGCTGCCTGTGCAGGTACAGATGCTTTGAGCTCTGACCAGATGTTGCAGCCAGGCAAAAACAAAGTTTCCCAAAACTACTCAGCAGCATGTAACTCATTAAAGCAATGGAGAAACATGCACAACACTGGAATTATCTTGTGTCCTAGACACTTTTACCTCACTTTATTTTGTGCTTTAGGCTGTCCAGACTGCAGATAGAATTGTATTGAAGACTACATTTTGATACTTAAAAAGCTCAGCTACACTTCCCAAGCTGCACAGCTGTTCTAAGAGGATTTTCAACCATAAAGCATGAACTGTTTAACACTAGTTTGCAATTAAAATGAGAAAAATCTTGGAAAAGCACTTTTAAAAAAATAAGCAACTTGATGTTGTTTTTCAATACTCTGTCTGTAAAAACAGGCCCTTTTTCTCAGTTTTCTAGTGAAACTTAATTTGACAATGCAAGAAGCAATTAAGCTAGAATATGTTCCTCTGTTTTATCTGGTCTTTAAATAATTTAGAGGCTGAAATTAGTTCAATTTTTTGTTATTTGTACTGCATGATAAAAATTTTATTCATTATATAAGCAAGTAAACACGGCAGGCAAATTGTGTGAGGCACATAAAAGTGAGAAAGGATTAAGAAAAAAGTATGGGCAGAATGTACTTGGTCCTGCAGATTTTGGTAGCCGTATGTAGTGTGAAGATGGACAGATGGAAAAATAGTAATGTAAAAATTTTATATTAGAAATCATCCCTTTCAAGTCTCCATTTCCAAATAGTTTTATAACTTCAAATTCTTTCTTTCCATCTGATACATTACTGTAACAAATGCAACCTTATAAACTTCCTTCTTAGAATAAAATAGAATTTATTTGCAATAGGGATGTGTGTAAGACTATCCAGAGAATGTATTAGACCTTAGTTTTGTAGTTAAAGCTTAAAAAGTTATTTGAAAGCGATGCTTTTCATTACACATTTGAGAAATTTCCACTGTAGGAAAGACGTTTGCATGCTAAACAGAGGAGAAGAGCACTGATAGTTCTCTGCAATGGTTACACTGTGCCCTGGGAGAGAACAACCCACAGTGTTGTCTTGCTTGGACCATTTAGATATAACCCAGTTGCTACTCTACTTCACAAAGACAATTCACTGTTTTCAGAGTGGGGCACTTGATAAGAAATTTGTTTTATGTTTCAACCCAGTGTATTCAACATTACTGGAAAGAAGTTCCCTTGTAGTGGGGATGTACATGGATTGGTCAAGGAGAAGGGATATGAATAAAAGCAACTGTGATTGCTTCAGTGCAATGGAAGTACAGTGGAAGATAGGTATGGAGAGAAGTGGCAGGGGTATTATGAGGGCATAAATGGTGGGGGTTTTTTGAGCACATAGACAGTAGCTGTTTTAAAAGCACAGATGGTGGTTGGGATGTAGGAATCTGTAGAAAAGCAAGACTTGAAGGATGCCTAAGCCACTTTTTCAAGTGGGCTTTGAGTTCAGGTTTCTCTGTTTTCAAGTATGCTTTTAAAAAAGATTTTAAAAGAGTGTGGGCGAGTCTTCAGAGTGTGTGGACTTTACACTGTGCAAACCAAGCTCTAAATAACCCAGGCTGTCTCTCTCCCACCACAGAAGTCAGTGCAGTCACTGTTTACTTTTAAAAACTGTGTTCAACTTTCCTAGAATTAGAATAATATTTTGGCAAGTGCATTCAAATTAATTATTTTTCTTACCTGTAGTAGTGACTGTGTAAGTGTTCTTTGGCACTGTTTGATTAATATTCGCTAGGTTGACCCTTTTGTTGTTAAACAAAGCCACAGAGTTACTGGTTTTTTCATGACTTTTCTTTCATGATACTAGAAATCAGTCTCATCTTTCTGTCACACAACCGTGAAGCAAACAAGGCTATGTCAATAAACTGGGATTATTTTTTAGCTTCCTGCAAGCTCCTCCCTGCTTCTTGACTCCTATCTCTCCAGCTGAGAAATGCTGTCTTCCTCTCTCACAGCCCCTGGTGATTACACATTAATCTTTATGTCTATTCCCCAAGTAAGAACAAAAATGAGATACAATTATCAGCAGGGCATCTTGAAGCCCCAGTCTCCACAGATGAATACTCATGCCAAAACAGGTGACTCTATTAATTTCGATTGCATACACTTCTTTCTTCTTTGAAATTATTGAGTGTAGTTGCCCTGATCCTAAACATCATCATGTCCAGAAGCCTTATGGAGTCACATAGAAACAGTCATAACAGATGGGACCAGTGTCCACTAAGCCAAGTGTCCTGTACAACAAAATAAATATTAGGGTGAGGACATAGTGTTGCTTTTTTAGCATTGCCTGAATTTTTGTAAAGTAGTGGCTGAGGGACTCCTGAGCCAGAGATATGTGCTTAGAAGCCTGTCATTTTATTTGACTGAAAAAATTATCTCATTTCCCTGTGATGCTTATCTTAGACATCATATAATTCCTCAGCTGCCTTACTTTCTTTAAACTGAAGGGGTGGCATTTTCTGCAGTTCATGCCTCTTTGTAAAGACGGATCAGAGAAATGTCACAGGCACTGGAGGTTTCTGCCTGTTTTGAGTTCATACCAAGCAGGAAGAAAACTCTTGCAGAGAATATTTTTGTTTTGGTGCTCCTAGAAGTCTTTCACACATACAGCCTTACTAGGCTGCACACATATACTCCAAAGAAATGCTTATAAGGAGTAGACTGACTGGTGTCACCAAATAATTCTTTTTCTGCTCTGGCTGACAAATACCAGGAACTGTCTTTCTCAGTAGTTCCTTAAGTGAACTATGAAGCTGATCCCATTCCACTTCTTTGACATTCCTTTTCATTTCTAATTTTCAAGACAACACAACAGTGTTCCATCCAGTGACACAAAGAACAAAAACATGCAAAATCCACTCCACTTTGGAGACTTCTCATAAGGAAAGCCAGAACACTGGAGTTTCTTCTGACTGCAGTTCCCTACAGGATAGGATAGATGACATTATAGTGTGAGTCTGCTACTGGCCACCCAACCAAGATGACTCCCTGGATGAGTCACACTATAGATAAATAGAAGCAGCTTTGTCTTCACAGGCCTGGTCCCCATAGGGAAGAGGTGCTATGCTGGATTTTGTTCTCACCAACAAGGAAAGGGGGAGGAGAATGTAAAGCTCAAGGGCAGCCTGGGCTGTATTGACCATGAAATGTGAAGTTTCAGATCCTCAGAGCAGTGAGGAAGGCACACACACACACCCCAGACTTCAGGGCAGCAGATTTTGGCCTCCTCAGGGATCTGCTTAGTCGTGTACCATGGGATAACTCCCTGAAGGGGAGAAAAGCCAAACAAAGCTGGTTGATATTCAAGGATTACCTTCTCCAAGCTCAGGATTGATGCTTCCCAATAAGAAGGAAGTCAAGCAGAAACATCAGGAGACCTATGTGGATGAATGAGGAGCACCTGGACAAACTCAAACACAAAAAAGAAGCACACAGAGGGTGGAAGCATGGACAGGTAGGCTGGGAGGAGTGCACAGATATTGTGTGAGCAGCCAGGGATCAGGTTAAGAAAGCTGAAGACCCGATTCAATTAAAGCTGGTCAAGGATGTCGAGGCCAACAAGAAAAGCTTCCATACATACATCAGTGATTAAAGGAGGACTAGAAAAAAGTGGGCCCTCTCCACAAGGAAACAAGAGACCTGGTTACCTGGATCATGGTGCTCAGAACCTAGACATGCGTAAATCCATGGCTTCCAATGAGATGCATCCATGAATCCAAAAGGTACTATTGTAGGAGGAAGTGGCTAAGCCACTATCATATTTGAGAAGTTGTGGCAGTTTGTGAAGTTCCCAGTGACTGGAAAAGGGGAAACATAATGCCCATCCTTAAAAGGAGAAAAAAGGAAGACCTGGATGCCTACAGGTTGGTCATTCTTGGCTTTGTGTCTGGCAAGATTATGAAGCAGATCCTCCTGGAAACTATGCTAAAACACATGGAAAATAAGAATGTGATTGGTGACCAAAAATGTGTCTTCCCTAAAGGCAAATCATGACTGAGAAATTTGGTGGCCTTCTGTGGATGGCTTACAGGGGGAGTGGGTGAGAAGAGAGTGACTGATGTCATCTACCTTGATCTATTCAAAGCATTTGGCACTGTCCCACAAAATATCCTTGTCTCTTCACTGAAGAGACATGGATTTGATAGATGGACCACTTGGTAGATAAGGAATTTTTAAGCAGAAGTCAGCTGATGGTGTTTGTTTCCAACAGGGCTTTGCTTCTGCTCTGGAGGGAACTCCTTGCTGCTTGTATTTCCCTGGCTGCTCTCTCGGCCATGGTGTGAATTTGGGCGGCTGAAGGTGAAACACTGAGTTCTGGCTTATTGTCACAGGGCTGAGGAAACCTGCTTGTGCTGGATATACATTTCCAGGATGCCCAGCAATCTGCTAATTTTCAGTGGCCAGATTTACACTCATCTAGCACTGTGTAAACTACAATTCCATATTTTAAAAATTGAAGTAGGTAACTCCTGTGTAATTTCTTGAGCAGAAAGCTATTCACTGAAAGGGATTTTAGGGGCTACAATTTCTCCAAATGTCCTTTTCCTTGACTTTTATATCTGCGCCAACACAGCATCTTTTTTGCTGCTTTGATTCCCCTATCATCCTGTCTTGCATTTTGCACATACTGTTCACTCCAGCTATCTCTGGTTGAATTATACAGAGCACTTCATGTGAAACCAGGCAGAGAATGTAACAGATAACCAAATCCACTTTTTTTTTTTAGCTGGTGGAAAGTATCTCTCTTGAAGGCACCATAGTACCTGTCAGTGATTATTTTCTCAAATGTGTGGCCGGTAAATACTGACATTTACTACTGCTAAGTGCCTCTGTAACAAGTCATAAAACTATGCAGGTTAGAAGGACCTCTGGAGGTTGAATCTTTCTCCCTCTCCTCAATACTAATCCAGCTAGTTCTCTACACAGTGACCGGCTATGTTTTAAATAGCTCCAAGAATAGAGTACCCATGACATCCCTAAGACTTTGCTGCAGTGGCAAATTGCAAATTTTCTTTGGGGAAAAAAAATTTTCTAAGTTTTCTTGTTAGTGTCCTGTGTTGCATCTTGTACCTGATGGCTCTCACCCTTCCTCTGTGCATCTCTGAGAAGAGGCTGTCTCCATCTTTGTCTCCCCTCCCATGTGGCTGATGAAGAGAGAAGTAGGTCCCTTTTAACCTTCTCTTCTTAACCCTGCCTTAAAAATCATTACCCATTATAAAGAATTGTAAGTTTAATGCCTTTAATAGTTTGGATTTTAGATCCCAGGAAGGGATCAAGTTTTCAGGCATTTATGCAAAACTACAAAGGCTATTGCTCTTTTTGTCTGAACTTCTCATTGTTTCTGTAGATCAGTGGTTCTCTACTTTTTATTTATATAAAGAAGCTAAACTGTAAATAAGTGTATAAAAAAAAAGGAAAGAAAATAATAACAGTTGCTGAAATTTTAAATGCAGTTTTAATTGAAAGTGGTTTTGTGGGCATATAAACATCTTTCAGTGCATACTATTGCTTCAGGACTTGTGAAAGAGTTCACAGTTTCCCTAAAGAAAGGAAAAAGCAATTCACAAAGTCAAAAGAGGGGTGTTGACAAATGACTGTTAATAAACATTTTTCAGCAGCACTGAAAAGATAGGATATGTGTTTATACCTTATAAAAACCCCACTTTTGTTCTCTTTTTTCTTGCTTTGAAGATGCAAATATTCAAGAGGCTCATAGAAAGATACGGTGGCAAAATGTGTTAACCCAGCATTTGGGCAAAGAGGCTTCTACAAGCCTTGTACTTGAGACATTTCAGTTTTAACATGTAAGGAAATGTTTCAAGAAATAAAGACTTAATTAGAGAAGTTGTGAGTTATTGAAAGATGTTGGACAGTTAAAATTGCTTTGTAAGGAAGCAAAGGCAAGAAAAGGAGACAGTAAACAATCTGTGAAGGATGAGTGTTAAAATAATATTCAATTAGAGAAATCAAAGCTATTCTGCAAAGAAAAGTTATGAACAGCCCAAATAGAGGCTGGAGATCAAAAGGATTTGGAATAGAGGTGGGCAGGTTCTGGGGAAAACTTTATAAACAATAAGAGCACCTTAGAAGGGGTTTCTTAGAAAAACAGGGAACAAATGAAAGCCTAGATAGGCAGCATGATTCTTTTTAATACATTTGAGAAGGATGTTTTGGAAAAGCAAGGAAAATAGCACTCAATAAAGAGTAGTTCTGAATAGAATGTGATCTTTTAAAAAACAATAGTCCAGTGTTTCACTCACTTCCCTGTCATTGAGAGTATGTGAGCTCTTGTTACATGTAAAACAGCAAGAGAACAAGAGCTCACGACTAAATTCCCTTTTTTTTGTTTATTCTTTTAGCAGTTCTGAAGAGTCTGAATGCTTCTGTACTGTTGATCATTTTTAGTTAAAAGTTTTTGAATGCAGACATATAAATAAACAGCAGCATACAAATAACTATACAAAATCCCCAAAGTGACTGGGATCTTCAGCCAAAGTAACTCAAGAATAGTAACTTAAAACTTCATAATACACCAGAATTTGGAGAAGTGGCCCTATATCTTGCTTTAGCTGATTCTGTTGCAAGGTAGAGATTATAGAAGCGAAATTCCTCCTCAGTCTTTTCACTTTGAAGTCACAAATTACTTCAGTACCATTCCTCTGCATTTATATAAATGGATGAAAGTCTGTCAGCAATAACTTAGCATTAATTGCTCTTCAATTAGTATAATGAGTATTTCTAGATTATGTAATGCTTATGTGTGCATTCTAAAGCTTTCTCAAATGACAACTTAATGCTGCATGTCCTTTCTGAAAGATCCTATAATTAATGGGAATGCTGTTTCATAGAATCAAAGAACCATGGAATGGTTTGGGTTGGAAGGGAACTTAAAGATCATCAAAGGCCAACTCCCCTGCCATGAGCAGGGACACCTTCCACTAGACCAGCTCGGTCAGGGTCCCATCCAGCCTGGCCTTAAATACTTCCAGGGATGGAGCATCCACAGCTTCTCTGGGCAACCTGTTCCGGTGTCTCACCCCTATTAAAGTAAAGAAATTACTTCCTAATAGCTAATCTAAACCTACTCTCCCTTTTATCATCCATCTTCATTACTAAGTAGTGTATATGACCCAGTCAAATTCTGTGAGAACTAATCAGGAAGGGAGATTAGAACTCAATAAAGAAAGTGATTATTTATAGCATAGTATTTAGACTCCCTCAGTGCTGCCATAGTAGTTGGGCTGAGACTTTGGACTGAAGGACAGATGCCATGCTCCTCTCTTCCTCATTGGTAAAATCTTCTGCTGTTTACATGGCAAGTGCCATGGATTCACTATACTGCAATAGCAGCACAGAAACTGTAATTTTAAAAACTCCATGACCCTTTCAGACTGCTTGAGTTGCTCACAATATAGCACATACACACCCAATTGTCCTACATCAACATTTCAGAAAAGGCAGTAAGAACCAAAAAGAGGAGAACTAGATTGAAAATGTAATGAGCATGATCTCAAATGTCAAAATATGTGGACTCAAACGCTTTCAAACTGAGAGGTTCTTGGTCCACCTCTGGTGCCTCACTTACAGAGCAGCATATCTGGAATGAAGAACATCAGAGCAGTATGATGCCTGTAACTCTGCACCTTCTGCGACAGGGGCTATTCCCTCCGTAGCAAATTCACAAATGCAATCTGCAAACGAGACACATGTCAGGTTAATAACACAGCCCTTGCTGACCTAAATGCTAGAGAGGACTTGAATTGCACTTTTCCGAGGGTAAAGTTATTCATAACAAGAAATGCTGCCAAGATACGTTTTTTCTGCTGCATCCACTGTCTGTTAATGAGCTAGACAGCAGGTCTGACATGCTCATGTTTGACATCCAGGTATTATCACATGCATCTGTCCTTAAAGAAATGCTGGAAGATAAACTCAGGCTTGACAGTCTGGTCTGCAAGGGTCTGATCTGCAAAGATCTGATCTGTCAGTGAAGTCCCACACATACTTGGTGCAATAGCATCATCAGTTCTGCAGCTTGCATGTCCTCCACCCTCTTTAATGAAACCGTTAAAGGAATTTACAGCAGGTTGACACTCAGACAAAGCAAATGAGATACCTTGGAAGAACTCTAGACAACCATTTTCCCCAAATTTCTGCTGGGAGGTGTGTTTGTGGCATGAAAAAGTGTGTGTGTTGGAGGGGGGAGGAATTTACTGTAAGAGATTGTGTTAAACAATGGATGGTGTCTGCATATCTGTTCAGTGAGTTTATCTAAATATTCCCTTTTTCTCCCCTTTTTTCCCCCCTTCCCTTCCTTCTTTCTCTTCTGCCATTTCCTGCCAGGAAGGGCCACCTCTGAAGGGCCAGTTCTGTACAGCCTGGCACCAACACAGACGGACGCCAACAACAGTTCCAACTGTGAGTCAGTTTGCAATGGGGGGACTCCTTGAAGCAGTATTGGTTTATGTACATGTAGAAAGTGCAAGAACTCTGCAGAGGGCTTCCAGAACAGGGAGAGAGTAGGTTTGTTACCCCTAGCTCCCTCTGGTTGGCATAGCATGCAAGTTTTTGATGTCTTACTAAATAGCCTTAGAAAAATGTAGCTTCTCCTGAAATACACAAGGATTCTGACATGTGAGGGCCAGTGACAGGGAATTTTACCAGCAGAATAGGCTTTTTTAGCTGGCTGCTGTTCAGAGGAAACTGTCTGTTGCTGATAAGTGAAGCTTTGTAAAGGGAAGGCCTGGTAAAATCATGGCTCTAGCCTGTTACTTAGGCTAAGAAGAAAAGGACTGTGGGAGAGTGACTCAGCTAGAATAGAGGAAGTGAGGCATGCTGCGTAAATGCCTCGTGCCCGCACTGTGGTGTATGGTGGTTGGTTAAATTGGGTTTGTTGTGTCTTAAAACTATGTAAACTGATAACCGACTAATGGCATAAAAAGGCTGGGGTTTTGGCAATAAAGATCCTCCTTTGCACCTGCCTGGGGACTCCTCATCGCTCTGTATCGCAACAACTGTCCACCAAGAAAGCTTAAGACACATCACCTGACTAGAGAAGAGGCTGGAAGTCAGGCCACAGACAAGGATCTTCATTGAATTGTTATTTTCACAGCTGGAGACAAGAGCTGCCAGTCTCAGATTTTTGTAGGAGCACTGATCTGTATTAGGACAGGTAAAGAGACCTCGTCTTAAGTTTTGAGGTGATTTAGCTGCTGTCAATTTGATTCTCTTCAGGAGCACCTGCAAGGGGGAAGACAAGACTTTGCACAGTTGTCTCTCATTATGCACACACATAAAGTTATCCAACACTTGTGATCCCAGTCCCTAGAGGCCCCTTCTCCTAATATGTGTGTTAGGTGAAGATACTCCCTATGGAATTGTAGAGAGGAAAAAAATTCATTACACTGAGCAAGTGAAAAATGACATCTGCTCTTCACTGTTCCTGAAAGGTACTCCTCTCCTATATTTTTCTCTTGGTGACTTTCCTGGTCCCAACAGGCTTTGGCCCAGCATCACAGAGAAGGTAGCTGGGGAAGGAGATAGTGATTTAAAGGAGAAGTGGGCAACTGTATCAGCTGGAAAATTTGAGAGGAGGTGATGGCAAATGCAGAGGAGAGCAGAAGGCACAAAATGGAATAAGTCTCTAATTACACCTACACTTCAAAGACAGTAGGATAAGTTACATCCTCTGGCAAGGACTGAGAGGGTACTGGTTCAAGACTAACTATTTGAGCTATAAAGTTTGTATCATCTCATTCATGGAAAGGAAGTATAAAGCAGTTACACACTACTGTACAGTGAAGGGATTAACTCTGTTTTTTCTAGATGCATTGTCCTCAGCATAGTTCTAACATTTTCCATGATTCTACTAAAAACTGTATTTTTGGTATGTATATGTAGATACAGCTTTTTATGAATATACTTGAATATATTAGTAAAAATCTTGCTCAGAAACTGTGAAAGTGACTAATAATGTTATCATAAACAGTGCTGTATTCTAATTTTATGCTGTACAGTGAAAAATGGAAAATTCACAACACAGACCAATGTCTCACTTATCTGTGACTCTTAAGCAAAGAATTCTTCAAGCCATACTTCGTCTCAAATCCTTGAGTGAGTCATACTGTATTTGTCCTGCTTTTTACTTTTCTGATGATTTGTTTGTCTCCCAGTTCCTGCAGTCCGATGGCCACTTCTGTAAACTATTGTTTGGAAATGTTGATGTCCTGGGCAGTGCATCAAACCAGATGGTTTGTCAGCTGTATCAGTCCTGTGAGCAGTTCTGTCTGTCGGTAAACACGTGGACATGGGCCTTGAGATCAACAGGAAGACTCACTGTTAAATTGCAGCACGCAGCTACGGAATCTGTGCTTGCATTTGTACCAGGTGGAAGTGATTTTAAAAAAATGTAAAATCTCCCAGAGGTGGGAAGCTGTGTGTGGACAGAATTCAGGCTAATGCTTCACTCAGCATAGAATGCCTTTAGCAGTTAATGAGTGAATACAAATTAAAACACTGAGATTACGCTTCTACCAGATCCGATTTAAAAAAAAAAAAAAAAAAATACCAACAAGTAACAGCCTCAGAGAAGTACAGCCCCATCTTTTGGGAGAGAATAAGTTTCAAAGCAGGTTTTGGGGACCTAAAGTCTGAAATACAATACACTATTCTGTTCTTCCTTTTAGCTTACCTGGTAGTCAATCCTGTACTTGTCTAGAGCAGTACTCTATTTCTGGCATTTTTTTCGTTTGGTTTTTTTTTTGTTTATTTGGTTTGGTTTGGTTTGGTTTTTGTTTTCTTACTCAAGTTGCTAAAGCACTTAATCAAACTTCAAGATGGATTGTGATTACATCTCAAGCCCTTCTTTGCACATTGATTGATTTTGTTAATGTTTGTTGTGATTCCCCTCCAGTAAGAACAGTTTGAAACTGCACTATATGGGGGGAAAATTTAGACAAGAAAATAGCATAGTAATACCATGCAGGTGAGATATTGATCAAGGCTGCTCAAAAAGCTTGGCCAATGTCCTTTTTTTCACCTCAATTCATTTGTTTGTAGCCTCTCTGAGTCTCCTGGACCTGCACAGATTAGTGTTGAAATTATTGGGGTCAGGCAATTCTTGAAGATTCACAAAAGCACCTAAAAATGTTTTTAGGACTTTATTGTTGCTATTATTATTAAGGATGCCCTCCTTTGAATGACAAGCCTACAACAGGAAATACAAACCGGAAAAGATAGTCTATCTAGGTGGACAGAATAAAGCGCAAGAAAAAGGAAGGGGTCCAAGCCCTCTAAGCCCTGTAACAATGTAGAAATCTCCCTCTGAGAGATAGAAAAAGGGGCTGAGAAGGGTATACAGACCCCATTCTTGGAGATACTCAAAACTTCATGATACAAAGCTGATTGAACCTGGAGTCCATGCTTTGAGTAGGGGTTGGACTCCATGTCCTCCAGAGCAGCCTTCCAAACAATGTCATTTTTTAATTCTACTATCTATGGTAAATTCAGTAGCAAAGTCCTGTGTGTTTAAACTCTATATAGCCTGATACTTGGTCTAGCACCTAAGCTGCAGCAAATGTCCTCCCTCTTTGGAATTAAGCTATCTCCTCCAAAACCACCAGATGATTGCTGTCTTCTGGTAGCATGCAGTGGACAGGAGAAAAATGTGATGTGATTTTTTTTTGCATTAAATTTAAATGAAATCTGCTATATACACAGAGCAGTTAGGAATTTAGGAAACAAGGGCTGGAAATTGAGCTGACAATCTCAAGCAAGTACAGAAATCTTCCTCCCCATAAGACTAATGCTGACCGAATTTTTTAAAATGCAGAAAGACAAAACTCTTCTTTCGCAGATGTCCTGGGGATCAGAGCTAGAGGCGTCTCGCTCTGACAGCACTGTTCCTGTTGTGTAGCTAAATTGTACGGGTCAGGTCCTGGGGCTGTCAATCCAGTTAAGTCTGCACCACTGTTTAGAGAAGAAGTAGATATACTCCAAAGACTAAATGCCAGTGATTTTGATGTGACTTTTTGATAAAGTTCTGGACTCTTTCAGTGAGAAGAAAGTATTGTTGCATTAATGTAATGACTTTTGATATCATATCTATTACTCTTTTATTGTGCATTTTCAAACCCTGGGCTCCCATTTGGTTTTGATGGACACCAGATTTTTTAGTTCCAAATGGTTTTTTGGAGTGTTTTCTTCAGGTTTTTTGTTGTAGTAATGGTAATCTAAACTGAGAGCTCGTTTTAAATTCCTGCTGTGCACAATAAGCTCTTAATCTATCTATATTACCTGAGGCAGGGTCTGTGGGAAAAGATATTAGCATATGTGCTCTTATACCAACTGACATGGATATAAAAAACGGAATTTTTCTGGGACACTAGTCACTGTCCACATCTGAAACAGAAGCAAGAAATTTCAAGCTACTGTGTTGCATTATGGGTTTCTGGGCTCTTGTATTTTTTCATCTTAAAATCCCTATTCAGAATCCACTGAGGCTGCTTGGGTGTCTGCTGTTTATTTTAGTGGGTTTGGGAATAAGTATTACATCAGCAAGATTAATGATTGTAATTCCATTTATAATGTTTTCTGCTTTATTCTTGCTATCTCTGCCATTAGAAGCTTCTTCTTTGGCCATTCATTAAAAACCAAACTAGTTGCCTTCCTGAGACATGCCAAATTGTTTCTGCAGTCTGCTAATAACTGCTAGTTCTGCTGGCAGATTTCATAGGGAAAATTTGGAAAATGAATCTATATTGCCAACAGCACTGCTGCCATCTGATTGTGTTATTACAAGAGTTAAACTCTTATCCTTTTTATGCTGTGACTTATACAGCATGATGCTTTGATTTTGTCCACCTCCTAATTATGTCTGTCACAATACAAATTAGATGGAAAATCTTCACAGGAGCATCCTGCCCACGATTTTAGCATTAGCAAGAAATAATTGCACAGTGCTTTCTATGGAAACATTTAATTTCATCATAGTTGCCAATTTCAAATGATTGGTTTTGTTCCAGTTAATGGGAGCTGCAACACAAATGTCAGTCTGGCACAAATCATGGTGCCAAGATCTGCAAGCAGCAGAAAAACAGCAGCTACTGAGAGACAGTGTGGATGGTTCATGTGAAGCAGCTTTTAAGGACAGTGGGATGGCTGGACACCAAGCGTTTGCAGTTACAGGTTCCTAAAGCTCATAAGGTTTTATGAACGTCAACAACTTTGGTGTGAATTTGTGAGATGACAGGCATACAACATCACTGATCTCCTTCTGAGGTGATGACGCACACCACTGCTGGATTACATCCCTCAGGTTCCTTATCTATAGCACTAAAACAACATGGGAAGAAGCCTGCTTTTTCAGGTGAGGGGAACAGGCAGACGTGATGGCAGAAATCAGACAAAAGCACATGCCAGCACCTGGAGACTGGTAAGTCAGGAGAGTCTCAGTAGTGTCAGTACCACTGCAGGGTGAGCCCCAGCAAGACATGGCTATTGCTCAAGATGAGGTGACAGGGAAGATTCAGAAAGAGCAGAACTTGATCTTTAAATACTTCAAGGTGTTAAAGCTGTGAAATGTTCAGAGCTTGGTTTTTTTAATGACTGCCTCTGGATGATAGATATAAAAGATAAAAGCATTCCATAATTGCTGTTATATATATATGTGTGTGTAATATAATATATTTCACAGGTATTCTGGAACCTGTTTCATGGGGACATTCAGACAATAGAATCTGAATTAATTTCTGAAATGCATTTATTGCATAGAATTAATGTGTGGGCACTTTCACTCAGAATTAAGCTAAACTAAAATAAAAGCTTAAATTCAAGAGCAGGGTATGTAAGACAATGAAGACAGACAGAGAATTTTCCTTCATCTAAATTTTATGAAGAGCTCACGGAGATAAATTGGTATAAACCAGGTCCTCAGCTAGTAAAAATGAGATTTATCCAGTGATTTGATTCAGGTTGCTCAGAGCTCCATCCAGCCTGGCCTTGAACACTGCCAGAGATGGGGCATGTATGTGAAACAGGCAAGATGTTTAGATGGTGTTTAACCTGTTGTCTCCAACATCTGGCATTAGCCAATTACTCTTGTCCAATGCTTTAAAATTCAATCTTATCTCAATACCTCTGCATGTTTGTCCTATAAATACATATTCACCTAAAGTGGTCCAAAATCTAGGAGGCCAGTACTTGCCCCAACATCCAGCCATGCTTCCCTGGCACCTCTTTTGTCATCCCTCCCATTCCTTCAGCTACAAGAACTGGCTGAAAAGCTACTCAAAACTACAGGGATAGTTTTCAGGTAAATCAATGGATCAGCAGTGAAAGAAATAGACTATTAGTGTCTTTGCTCAGGAAAAGGGAGATACTTCAACTCAACCCTTACTAGACATTGAAGTCAAAATGAGGATGGTGTTAGGAAGGCTCAGGTGTGGGGAAAGGCTTGTATACATGAGCAGTTTAGATGTGAGATGCAACACCACAAAACCCCAGCATATATTATTATTTTGCCCACAATACTGGTGGGGTAGCAAGAACAATTCAGTTCATTGTAGGCATTACTATGAGGCTGGTGAGGCACTGGAACAGATTGTTCAGATAAACTGGGGATAACCCATCCCTGAAGGTGCTCAAGGCCAGGTTGGATAGGGCTCTGAGCAACCTGGTTGAGTGTCCTGACCCATGATAGGGAGTTTGGAATGACATGATATTTAAGTTCCCTTCCAACTTAAACCATTCTGTGATCTTAAGAGTCCCTGCCAACCCAGACTGTTGCGGTTCTATGATTGTTGGAGCATGTCAGCACATAGAAAAGACTCAAGCCCCATACTTGGTGACATTTCATAGGACTGCCTTCCCAACAGGATGATTTTCATTCTCTTCCCATTACTTGTGTCTGTTGCCAAAAAAGTACAGCTTGAAGCTATTCCTTCTTGTACTGTCCCTTGTTACCTGGAAGAGACTCCACTACAATCTCCTTTCAAGTAGCTGTAGAGAGCAATAAGGTCTCCCCTGAGGCTCCTTTTCTCCAGGCTAAACACCTTCAGCTCCCTCACCTACTCCTTATATGACTTGTGCTCCAGCCCCTTCACCAGCTTCATTAACCTTTTTGGACACGCTCTGGAGATAAGAGGCAGACTACAATCCAGGCTATGGCTACAGTAACAAGCTGCCATGATAATCCAGGATACAGCTTTACAGAATGTCAAGACCTCAATGTAAAATGAGTGCAGTATATTCTGTCACCCTGTCACCAGCATGAGGCAACTCGGTCTCTATGGAACTGTGTCTTGTTTAGATTAAGTGGAGAAGTCAAGTTTGCCAGGTTTCTATCATGCCTTAAGACTGTTAGCATGAGGTAAGGGATTGAGCCCCAGAATTTCTTCTGTCCTCTTTCCAGTGAATGCACAATGGTTTCTGTTTTGCTTACAGAGAAATAAATCACCTTCTTGCTAATGCCTTTTGTATTGGGTTTCATTTCCCTCTTTGATACTGAAGGTTACCAGCATGTCTGTGCCCAGCAGGCATCAGTTGGCATCTGTTCTTAAATTCAGAGCACATAGCTGTGCCTTCAGTTTCCATTCTTTGGAGACCTGAACATACCATGATTAAAATAGACTGCAAACAGATGTTTGCTGATAAAGAGGTTCCATTTGCTTGTACTATTTGCAATTTGTGCTGTGAGGGTTTTGTCACTGTCTAATGGCTAATCTTTGCAAGGGTTCAAAGAACCTCCTGGCCAAACCTGTGGGTTTGATAGGTGGAATTTTTGCACTCACTGAGCAACTCAGAACTGTGCAGCCACCAAATCAGGGAATCACAGAATGGGTGGGATTCAGATAGATCACAGTGGGTCATTTGATCCAACCTTCCTGCTCAAGCAGGGTCATTCTAGAGCCTATGGTGCAGGATGGCATCCAGATGGTTCTTGAACATCTCCAGTGAGGGAGACTCCACAATCTCTCTTGGCACCCTGTTCAGTTACCTGCACAGTAAAGTTCTTACCCCTCTTCGGGTGGAACTTCCTGTGCATCAATTTCCCATTGTCTCTTGTCCTATTGCTTGGCACTTCAGATACTTATTGATGAGGTCCCCTCTCAGTCATCCCTTCTTGAGGCTGAACAGCTCCCTCTGTCTTTCCTCCTTAGAGAGATGGTCCAGTCCCTCAATCATCTTCATTGTCCTCAGCTGTACCCACTCCGGGAGCTCCATGCATCTCTTGTACTGAAAAGCCCAGAGCTGGACACAGCACTCCAGATGTGCCTCACTGGGGCAGGATCACCTCCCTCAACCTGCAGGCCATGCTCTTCCTAATTTACCCCAGGATGCCATTGGCTGTCTCAGCCACAAGGACACACTGCTGGCTCACAGACAGCTTGTTGTCCACCAGGACCCCCAGGTCCTTCTCCCCAGAGCTGCTTTCCAGCAGATCAGCCCCCAGCCTGTACTGGTACATTCTGGGGTTATTCTTCCCCATGTGCACTTGCCACAGAACTGACATCAAAAAAACATGCCCTGTCACACCCTGATGCTGCAAATTTGATCAATAGGGACTGTAGAGTTGGCTGCATGCACCCTGCACTGCTTATGCACTGGAAAATTGGTCATTTGGCTTCTGGATGTGGAAAATCTTCCTTAGTACAGAGTTTAGAAAGAATTCTTCAATTTTCTTTCTTTTCTACCAGTTGAACTTCAGTAAGCAAAGGTCAGTAAAGGTCTGTATAGCAAAACAAAATTATCTTTACAAAGAGGTGACTTGAAATTTCTTCTAACAGCAGGCAAGAGCAGGTCACTGTATATGAGAGGGAAAGGCAGAGATAACCCAGATTGAATCTGGAAGCATGTGTCCAAAGCAGACTTTGTTGATATTATAAGCTGTACACATGCCTCCAAGATGAGTTTTGTGATCCTGACTCAAGACAACCAAGGCAATAGTGTCTCTCTTCCTGCAGCCCCAGGGCCTGCCTTTATGCCAGTCCTGACAGTGCAGTTGTGGGCACAAACCAAAATAGCCCTGTTGTCTACTCACTCTTACACGGTTGTACATCAGGAGTGGCCCCCTCCACAGCAGTCTGAGACTGGTGCGAAGTCCTCCCAACTTCCAAGATGCATGCACAGGTCTGCAAGTGCCCTGCCAATGCCCTAACTCAGCAACTGAGGCAGAACTGCAGCACAAACCATATCTCCTTCACTCCTGCTGTGGGTGCACTGGAGGCACCCACATATATGTGTTTGTTTTCCTGACTGCTCCATTAAACCCTTAAGTCCTGTATCAAGAATAAAAGTGAGCTGCAGGCAAAGCTGAAGTTGGCCAGGCATGTGTTTATAACAAACACATCTGGGTTTTTTCAGTAATTCTGGATGAAGTTGGATTTTCAGCACATGTTTATTAACACACTTAGTTTATGTTTTTGTAAAGCCAGTGTTTCCATGAAAATGAACGGAAATGCCAACACAATAGAGAAAAATATAAGGGGAAGAAAGTTAAACAGGGTGGTAAAGTACCCTGGTACCTGAGACCCTCTTTCAGGGATTTGTGTATTACTGGAAATGTAAAGGATGGGAGGCAGGGAAGCTGATAGGAGCAAGGACATGTGGTATGCTGATTTTAGCTCTTAGGTGTCTTGAACTTTGTATGTTTGGGTCAGAAATGAGCAATTTCAGAGCATGTAGGGCTGTGTTCAAACAGTTTTCATGGCAGCAGGCATTCTGTGCTTGGTGAGAGTATTTGCATACTGTTCTGACACAGTCCATCTCATTCTTCATAGGGTGAGCTTATGATAAACATCCCTGTATCACATAAACCATCTTAGCAAGTGACTTCATTGGCTCATAAATCATGCCAGGTGTGGTATACCTTGTCTATGCCTCACAGCTGTAAAGTAAAAGGCATCCAATTCTTTTCTTGCACAAGGTAAAGCTGTGAACTTTTCAAAGAGTCTTTTTGACTTTGCAGAAGATAAAATTGAGAGGCCTTTCGTTCCTATAAGAACTTCAGTAAGTCAATATTATTTAGATGAATAATTTATTTGAACCTGGCTTTTATTACAGTCACAGCATCTGCAGATGGCCTGCGTGATCATGGTATGTCCCTTTCCACTCAAACATTCAAGTCTGGTGTAGTCTAGATTGGTCTAGTCTGGTCTCTAAATGTTATAAAACAAGTAGCTATACCTTTGAGTGTAATAGTATAACCCCCTTCCTAGAAGTCCAAATTGAAATTGGAACAACCTGGTATTTCTGAAGTGTTTTGTAAAAATTGAGAACAATGTGCTACAAATAATCACATAGGAGGAAAAAGCTTTTTTTTTTTCTCCCAGTATCTATTGTTTTTCATTGTAAGATTATTATTTCTTGGCATCTTCACAGGCCCTATAAATTGACATGTTCCTTTTGATCAGAAAGGAGTGAGTTTCATCATCAAAAGGACTCTCAAAAGGATGGGAGAACTTTCAGCATATGTCAATTGCTTTTAGAACAGTAAACCCTGCCCCAAAGTTGTATTTTCCATGATTGCTTTCAGAAATCTTTGCACAACCATGTGCCCAGAAAGTGGTTTAAATGCATAAGGTTCTTTTTTATCCTACTCAGACTTCTGCCTGAATTCCCAAGTGAATAAACCTCTTCAACACAACTCTGGAAGCTTAAATGAAATTGGACTGGAGTGGCCCGTGCCAAGAAACTACTATTGCTTCAGACTGACTACCAAGGGGAACCATTCCTTGATGAAGCAAATGCCATCCAGCAACAGGAGCCAGAGTTCATTATAGACTGGCCCATCAGGGAATTAGAGTGATAACGATCAAGATTTAACAGACCCAACAAGGCTGAAAATTAAAACCATTCTCCATAGCGAACAAAGAGAGGAATATAATTGTGACTGAGAGTGGTTGTAACATGGATGGGTCTGGAGAGGGTTGTGAGCAGTTAAGAGTGCACAATCAACTTTTGAACGTAATGATGCATGCACGGAAACATGCCATGCTCTCAGGTCCTTTCACTTCTTCCATGACATTGAAAGTCATGTCATGCAAAAGGACATTTCAGAGGGAGAATTTGCAGAAAATAAATTTTTTAAGTATTGTATGGTTTATGTAATTATTTTTTATTTCCTCCTAGTCTGGTCTGATACTCCTAAGGAGAATTTCGTTGGAATTTTTTCAGGTTCCCTCCAGTGGTCACAGAGCAATACTTCTTACAGAAAGCATCTAGGTGGTTTGCTTGCTTTGCCACAGATAGGACATTTTCTCATAGTCTCACAACCCTTTACAACAAACCAGAGAAAACAGGCACTTGAGTTATTTTAAGGGTAATTCTAAAATATCACTTCTCCTCCAGCATTTTAGTTTTCTCTACTCAGGGGTAAGGGGTCAGAGTTGTAAAGGTGACAAGGAATCTTTTTATTCTCATAGCCAGTTCCTCTCAGAGTTGTTGACCCTGCATACAAGTTTGCAGTCACGTTACTGCATTGCAACATATCTTTGAAATAAGAGCAAAATTCCAGTGTGGGTTTGTGCCATGGAATATCCCGAGCTATGAAGATTTGCTGTACAGCTCCACAGCTGCAGAATTAAGAGCACCTCTGAAAATTCTGGCCTGTGAGTCTCGTGATATTTAAAGGTCTGCTAGCAGTTACAGGAAATCCCAGAGACGCAGCAGTTTGTAGTGCAAACATTTTTATTGGGCCAAGTGGGTATTTGCCTCTGGTCCGGCAGGATGCAACAGCCTCAGCTATGCCTTCATCCTGCAACTGCTGAATTGAACCAGTAAGTCTGTCTAATTTGCTTTGTGAAAAATCAGTGGGAGAAGTTTTTCAGCTTCCAGTCTATTTCACTTCAGGAGCGAGTTTGCATCATAACTATCCTAGACCTGCTTTGCACTATAAAATTGGACAGTCTCCCCATTTTCTTTCTCAGATCACCACAGGTTCCCATCCTCTGCTTAGTCTGGGGAGGTTTTAGCATTTTATACTGTGTCCGGGTTTTCTGATTTCCATTTTGCTGCGTAAGTCCTTTGTTTTTGCCTAAGGCAACATACTTCAGGAGTGAGAGAGTGGCTAAGCCAGGTCAGCAGTGACAGCTAGCAAGAATCTGCATGTTTATACCATCAAGCATCCAACAAAATCTCTCGAGGCTTTGACTGGATATTAACACCATGCCCCTTTGTGACAAAAAACCCATCCAAGACCAGCATCTCAGGAACTGTACCCTAGCTGCCTTCATTAGTTTTGGTATAGAAATCATAACATTTTGGGGAAATTTCCTGTCATTGAAAAAAAGGAATTTGCTTCCCTGAAGAAAAAGCTCCTGTCTATAAATGCTTTGTATTAGTAGCTTTGTGTAATTTTAACTAAGCCCTTAATTTGTAATTTATGATGGTAGTAAGCTCCTGCACTATCAGTGAGGGCTTTAAACTGGTAGCACCATGGAGGAAAGAGGAAAGGATATTTTTCACAGTGAGTCCTGAGGAGAGACAGGGACCCTTTAATCAGGGTCCCACTGACACTTTTGTGAAAAACATGTATCAGCACCTTCGTAGGATCCGTTTCTGATGGGAGCAAGGCATTACTGGAGCAGGACAAGCCAGTGCAACCACTGAGAGGGACTGCTTTCCCTTTATGAACCCTCTCTAGTTTGCAGTAATCCCACTGCTTTACCCTGAGTTAGGCTAATCTCCACCTGCCCAATCTAGGAATTAGTGAAGCTCTGTCATTGTCTTACACTTCTCTAAATGAAGCAGAAAATTGAAATACAATACACACTAATCCGTGCCTATTTAAATATACACCTGGAATGATCTTTTGGTGCCATAAAGGTTTGCATCCAGACTTGCAACTGAGGACTGGACAGGTCAAACCACAGGAAAATAGCCAAACTGTGTAAACAACTAAAAATGGACTATTGCAATGCTGTCCAGGATTCTTATCTTATGCACATAATTGTGCATTAAATTAGGTGTTAGCCAGTGAGACGTGGGGAGGAAATGTGGCCAGGCACTCTCCTCCTCCAAGGGGGGAGACTTTTCATAACTCTACAGAGTGTGTACTTCGTGCATTAATTATATTGGAAGATGCTTGGCTGCGCTTCTGAAGGGCACATCTCTGTTTGCTCAAGTCTTCACCCCTGCCAGTCTCTGTGCTTATCACATACTGCATGGCTGAGTGGAGGGATCCACCTACAGAGAGGTTACAGAAACTTTACATTATACTCTAGAGATAGGCTTGGGAGTCTAATTTCAGGTATCCAGGTTTGAACATTTTATTCAGATTTTGTCCGGAACAAAGGAAGTTATTCGCTAAACTTTGGAGAACGAGACTCCCCTCCCCTCCCCTCCCCTCCCCTCCCCTCCCCTCCCCTCCCCTCCCCTCCCCTCCCCTCCCCTCCCCTCCCCTCCCCTCCCCTCCCCTCCCCTCCCCTCCCCTCCCCTCCCCTCCCCTCCCCTCCCCTCCCCTCCCCTCCCCTCCCCTTTACTCTTTCTCGGGAGGGAAATGGCTTGAATATGAATTCAGTTTAGGGAGTTTCCCCTCAGTGTTGTTTCCATTTGAAATCATTAAAATGTAGTTGTTTCCACAGCTTTCTGGTCTAACCAGCCTTGCTAGCTTGCTTTCTCCACACAATTGTGCCAGTTATCTGCTGGCTGAAGAGTTCAGAGATGTCATGGGACCTTTGTTGTGGCATATTCTTTTCACACTGTCCAAGATCTCATGACCTTTGCAGTTGTTAACCAGAGTTTAGATGAGTCCATTTTACCATGGATTTTTCCTATTACTCCCATTATGAATTTGCAGATTTTATGGGAAAGTGAGTTATTACGATTGTAATGATGCTGTGTCATCATGGGCTGGTTTTAGTCTGAAAACCTGCTCCAAATGGGGTAGGAGTGCTACATGATATCATAAACCACAGTCTATAAAATCTTTATTAGGTACATCACAATTTATCATTTTAACCCATCTTCTGTAATTAAAGACAGACCTTCAATAATTTGCATTTTTTTGTAGTTCTTTTCTCTCAGGCACCCTAAATATTTTTACTGCAACTGTTGGGAACAAATGCTGATAATTTACATAGTGCACCATGCAGGAAGCAAGGAAAATTAAAAAAACAAAGGATTCAAAAGGCTTCTTCTTAGTTCAGAGGATCATTTTCTCTGGCTTAGAAAGCATTGCATTGCAATTATTTGACATTATGTATTCTAGCATGGTCATTAAAAAAGAATAAAGAATCTTTTAATGATTCTCTTACTAATTAAAGGGATTCCCACAGTATCCATGACTGTTTTCAGGTCTGTAAAACTAACCTGTGGCCACAGAAATGTTTCTGGAACTTTTAACTGAGAGTTCAAAAATCCCTCAGTTACTCAGTAAGGAAAATAAGCACTCAAACCCCCACCCCTCAAAATAAACCCAACCTTAGAAAACACCAACTTTGATGGAAACCTAAAAGTAAAGCTCTTCTCGTATAGCAGTTACCAAGGCCAACTTCCTGTTGATTTGTGGCCTCAGTCTTGCTGTAAGAGCATGTTGTGACTGCATACTAAAAGGCCCTCGTTCTTTGGTTAAGAAAGGTGTATAATTTACCTTAACGGAGAGAAGCTGTTTAATAGTATTGGTGGTGAATAACCTTCCTGAACTTTGGTGAATGATTGTAAAAATATGCTTATGGATGTGGCATTTTGCTGCCCTGGATCTTGCTCTAGTTAGACGGAATAAATATGGTTGTCCTAATGGACTCAGCCCTTAAAAATTGTTTTTTGGTGTTGGATTGTGTCAAGAGCAGATTTTTTGTGTCAAATCTTGTCGTATCAGTGCAATTAATTCTGATCTATACCATGTTTTCTTCTAAGTAGTAAGAAGTGTGTGCATTGTGACACGTGCTATCTTTCTATTAACAGGTACTGCAGAAGTATTGCAAAACTGGCTGCTAAGAGCACTTCCCAAGAACATGATCAGGTGATGGCTGGCAGGTGTTGAATGCGCTGTGGCCACTGCCACGGAAACGTGGCTGCTGATCACTCGCTGCCCGTTCACTACAAAGTGCCAGTGTGAGGGCAAGCAGCCACCTGAGGTGCACTGATCAGATTGCTGGTGCTAGCCTGGTCATGCTCAGATGCACCCCTCTGCTTGTGTTTGTTCACAAGCTCAGACTTTTCACCTTTAGGAAAGTAAGTCACAAAATCCATGCTGTAGACTGTGTGGTGCCAGAAGAAATTCCTGACAGGAGAGCAATGGGAAGTTTCAGCAGTTCCCTTCCTGTGACCACCCAAACTTGTTTCATGGAGAAAGCATCCCCAAAAAGAAGGACATCCTCATCAAAGAAAGGCTGAGGCATGTCTGTAACAAAAATAAAGACTGTCGCAAAGGGAGACCAAAGCTCCACTGCAATTAACCATCACATGGTTGAGGGAATAACTTGCAATGGTTACAATAATTTTAAGATATTTGCAGCGCCATGTTGTGGTAATTGTCACAAGACCAACAGAAACAGATGTTGTACCTCATGGTCTCAGGTGGAAGAAATCTTCTGTGTCAATGAGTTGATTCTAATTGGCATGGGTGCCAATAGGTGACTCACTAGAAACTGTGATTCCTGCACTCCCCAGTGTCCTTGTTATTACAGGCCAGATGGTTCTGTTGGTGGTCCTCTGTGGCAGGGAGCACTCAAGCTGTCCAGGGCTGCGACTGAGAAAGGGAGACAACAGGAATCCCAGTACTCCCAGAGGACTCTGAAGGGGTACACATGGCCCCCTGTGGATTTCTCAGTCAGAACAGGAACCATATGGATATTTGGAGTGTATGTTTATTTGTGTGTGTGTAGGATACCACATTTCAAATCCTAGCAATTGTGTGCATGTTTATATTTAAGCATTTGTGTTTCACTCTTTGGAAACCAAATTTCACAAAAATGCTATCAGAAAAAGCCAGTTGCGGCAGTCTTCCTGTACGAAGCAGAACCAGGTTTCTTAAAGTAAAGGAAAGATTTCCCACCTCCTGAGATTCAGTTGCCCAGTCTTACCTACACTATGGCAGAAATGTTTTAAAGTTCTTATGCATATCACACAGACACAGGTTTTGTGTTTGCAAGAGTGAGATAGAGTGTATTTGTAAATATATCAATCTACTCAGTGTTTTGCCTGGTCATGCTGGGGTCTGTGGTGAGACCCAGGATGTGAATCCCATATTCTTAAGCTGAGATTTTTCTCACAAGCCTGTCTTTACATCGTACAAATATCTATCCTGTTTTTTATCACCTCCCTTCCCTGTCCACTTCATGAGTGCAATAGCAGTCTCCAAAAAGGATCTTTGAAGATCTAGGTGTGGCTCTACTGCTTCTCTTAAAGGCATCTCTAGTTCAGTCATGCATAATTTATGCATCATTATATGGTAGAAAATGCTGCAGTCTGATGTAAATAGGCATATATTTCCTGGCAGACTTCTTGATTGAAAAAGGAAAAAAAAAATTAAAAAATATTATCATTATGCCACCATTCCACTCATACATGTAGTGTAGACTTTGCTTTTCTTTAGTATGGTTTACCTTCCAGATCAGGAGGAATGTGAACAACTAACATTACAGTCACAAAAAACCCCAAAGCATCAAGTTCTAGTCATGTTTGAGTGGCCAACTGCAATAGATTCAATTCCAATGTCAGTGAAAGCCAGTATTTTCCACTCACAGAGAGCTCACCGTTTCTGTTCAGTCTTCAAACAGAGAAGAAAAGAAGGCATTTGGCCTTGGACAGAGGAGTGAGTGGATATTCACTGGAGGCATCTTGTCAGACAGCTTTGTCCCAGCTGTGTAATTCCATGGCAGGCATAAATAGTCAAGGACCAACTGTATGATAGGGATGCTGGGGTTGGCTTCTGCAGTGAATATTCAGTTGAGGGCAGAGTCAGAGAAAAGTTACCATGGTATGTAAGAGTTTTGAAAACCAAGGCTGAGGAAATAACTCCCATCAAAGAGCACAATCTTCCTCCTTATTCTGGTCACTTTTTTGGGCCCTGGTAACATGGCGGGACACTCTATAGTACACACACATGGGAAAGAGAAGCAAAAAAAAACTGGCTTAATGGAAGATAAGAAGCACAGAGAGGGAGTTATTCAGTTAGTAATTATCGTAGGCACTACCTATAAATGCTGTAATTCTTTAAAAATGTCAGCATTCATGTGCAAATCAAACAGATCAGGTCTGTGCGTGTGATAGTGCAGTCAGCAAAAGCTGGGGCTTGTGTCATTAGGATAGAACCGTTTGGGATTTTGCTGAGCCAGCTCCTTACAGTTTTTACAGTTAATTCATTTATAGCTGTAATTTAGAATTTATAAAAGTCATTCGTCATGTAATTAATATAAGAGTTTCCCAATGTCAAACGAGATTGGCCTGTGATAGCATCAGATATTTTGAAAGTCAATAGGAAAAATGTATCTGCCTTCACCAAATCTGCAAGAGTAAAGAACATTCGGACTATGCGTAGCTTTTGAGGAGATAGAAAACCATCTATGGAGCTTCAGAAAGGGTACTAGCAGGAGGTAAACCACAGGTTATTGTGCCTTTTTTGGAGAAATGTAGAAAGTGATTACCAGATTTGAAAGAAAAAGCATCTCCTTGCAATACACACAGAAGTCTACCTCACTAAAAAATTGCAAACTGTTGATATTAATGTCTCTAATGCACTTTTCTATGTTACGGACACTATTTAATAAAATCCAACATGGACATGGAAGGCAAATGAGGTATGCTTTATATATTGCTGGCGCTTAGAAGTGCTTGCTCTACTGAGTAAAATATTTTCTAAAACTGATCCTTCAGGTCAGTATTGTATTTTGGGCTAGTGGCATTTACTGAAACTCTGAAGGAGGCTCTTTTCACTGACAAAGGTTTGTTTTGGGTTTGGTTTTGGGGTTTTTTTTGTGGCCACAGATACTACATTTTAGGCATTAAAACATTAGAGTGAATTTTTAAAGACTAGCTTGAGATACATATGATCTGAAAAGAAAGTAAATAATTCATATTCCTTCCAGATGAAGTATCCAGTGGTATTACCTCTAGGGTGATGAAAGTATTTTGCAGTTATAAATTCTGCATTTTTAAAGCTCAGCTTACTAGGATGCCCATTTATTAAGCCAAGCTCTTCTCGGAGAAAAACAAACATAAAAAATCTTTTAAACCCCCACTGTCATGGTGGACATGAGTGAACTACCCACAGCATGTCATGGCTTATTCGCATGAGTGGCTCTTTGCATTAGTAAATACCAAGGATTAAGAAAATTTCCAGTCTAACAGAGATCTTTTCATGGAGTCAAATTCCTTTTCCACAGTCAAATATCTGCAGGTAGGGTCCCAGCAATACCAGAAAGGACCACAACCATGAGTTAACCTCCTTTTGGCCTATGAGGGCTCGGCTGTGAAGAGTAGGAGGGCTGCTGTGGTGCACCTCAAAGCCTGGGACCTGGGCCTGGGTGGAGCTGCCACAGGTGCAGGTCTTGGTGGTAGCAGCAAATACTCAAACAAGAGCTTTAAAGGCCAGAGTGGTTGAACATGAGTCAGTCAGTCCTCAGTGACAGGTGAGCACCATTCTGAAAGGGCTGGCCTCAATCTGTGCCATGGCATGTTCAGATATGTTCAGATTGGACATCAGGAAGAATTTCTTTGCTGAAAGGGTGGTTAAATACTGGAACACAGGAAAGTAGTGGAGTCACCATCCGTGGAAGTGTTCAAGAAATAAGTGGATGTGGCACTTAGTGTTGTGGTTTGGTTGGCAAGGTGGTGTTTAGTCAAAGGTTGGACTCTGTGGTCTTGGAGGTCTTTTCCAATCTTAGTGATTCTATGTTTCTATGATTCTGTATCACAAGCAAAGGATTGGGTTCATCCAGTGTGTTCTGTGTCAAGTTCACACAGTTAGAGAGTCACAGCTTCCCCTGGCAGGAGCAGATGGAGATGTCTGATCCAATCTCCTGTTCAGAGGTGCCACTGGATGTATCTCAGGCTCTGAAGCATGAAGTCACTGTTTTGAAGCATGCAATATCTGGATTTCAAATTCTGTGAGACATTTTTGTCATGCACCCAAGAAAGTATAGACTACTGTAAGAAAAAGTAAAGTGAGGGGTGACAAGAAAAGTTGGGAGTTGTGGAACAGCTTTGATGTGCTCAATAACTAGATGGACAAGCACTCTTCAGACAGCAGATTCCCAGAGCCATGACACCACAGCAGACTGTCAGTGTCCCTTTATCATGTGTTGCAAAATTAGGTGTTAGTATCCAGTGCTCCAAAGCCACCTTACGCAGATTTTGAACTTATTAACCACCACTTGTCAGGGAGAGCTTGGAAACAATCAGCACAAGGCAAAAACCTCCTCTTCTCAGAATCATAGTTTTTCACAAAGCAGTCACCCTATTTGTAAACTTTTGGTTTGGATCCTCGAATGTGTTCACTAAACACTTCCAAAGGACAAGCCAAGAAATTAAAGTCCCTGATGAACAATTAAGTCATGGACTTGGAAGAGGTATTTATTGCATTGCACATTATTGTTTTTCTTTACCATTAGACATAATCATTTTATCACCTCTCCTGCTGCTAAAATCCTTCTTCTGCCCCATGAGAGCCAAGTATTTTTTTTTGTCTTGAATGGTCTGACTAGTTAGCATGTCCAGTAAAAATCCAAAGTACTGTTCTCAACTTTTGAAAAATGCTCTCTCTATTTTATACTTGGAAAAAAAAAGACTCACAGACTAAAAATCATGTCTGGTTTTTGTTTGTTTTTTTTTCCCCCAGCAATATTATTTTGCCTGGTAGAAGACTTAATCTTCCACAAACCTCAATATAATGACATCATAGACTTCATTACCACAAGATATTCAGAAAAGGATGAATATGTAGAGGTCAGGACTACCACTTACTGTTCAAAATGGCAGCTGGAGGACATTGTAGAAAAGAATGACTCTATACTTGCCTTTTTAATTAATATATTTTCTTAAATTAGCTGTATGTGATAGAATACCAGGCTCGATGGATCTTTGCATGAGGGCAGCTCATATTGTGTGCTTATAAATCATCTACTGTCAAATATCTATTTCTTGGATAAGATTTTTATCAATTCACTTTTTAATTTTATTTTGGCCAATTTTAGAAAAATAAAGGCAGTGCCGTGTTTCACCCTTATAAACAGGAAACATGAAATCTATGGGATTTTAAGGCTAAGAGCTGAAAATTGAGAGCACGAGTTCCTGTGTAAACATGCATTTGCCACAGAGTTTCTTTTAGAGCAAAAATAAATCAACAGTTAGAAAATAAGTATGTAGACTCTTCTGAGTCTGGTCAGAGCAGGTGTCCAAATGAATGTTCCATTAGTACTGTTTGGCAGCATAAGCCTTTTTTTAAATTTGGCATTATGTGGGCAACATGTCTAATTGCAAGGTGTATACTGCCCAAATAATTTCATTATCTTCCTGTTATTCTTGTTAACTCATTCTTATCATTCATAGTTTTACATTTGACTGTAAAAGCAGTGTTTTCTATTCATATTCAGCTTTCTGCAGGACCACAGAGCAGGAATAATGCAGAGTTTATAATATTTGACTAAAAAGAGAAAAGTGGGTTTTTGTGATGTGTGTGCTCTTCTTCATCGTCATTAATGTAGGAATGTTTAGGACCTACTTCTGCATTGCAAGCATTTTATGTGCTCATTTACAACAGCATGGAGCCTTTTTTTTTTTCCCAGGGATATACTATCTGAGGTCCTTTCCAGGGGTCCTTTCTGTTAATCTAGCAGAAGGCTCACCAATTAGCTAACTGCACCGTTTTCCCCCTTTGTTTTTTTTTGGTTGTTCTGATGACTCCTTTCTTCAGATGCCAGCTGGGACTGAGAGCAAGTTATGAGACACCTCTTTGTACTCCGACAGCAAGTTTCAGCAAATTAACATTTAATATGGTCTCAACAGCTCTTTTCTGAAAGCAAGAGCTCACTTTTATCAATAATAATCATCAGAGATTATTACTACAAATGAAAAGGCACACAGGAAATTTTTGGTGGAATAACTAAAAGGATTTGTATATTGTACCAAATTCTTTTTTTGGTTCGCTCAGTGCAAACACAGTATTGTAAACAGAAGCACAATGCGGCCCTACGTGTATTATAAACACTAACTTGTTATGACTACATTTATAGTAGGTATTATTTTGGGAGTAATAAGATTATCAAAGTCATAACTGACATATTCACTGGAGGGGGTTTTTGGTGGGTTTTTTTTGGTATGTTGGGTTTTTTAATTATTGTTGTTATTACGTTACATCCTCTTTCTTTTGATATTACAGAATTTTGTTGGTGTGCTGCTTCTGAAAAAAAGTATTTTCACACTTGCAGTGTGTTACGACAGTGTGCAATTTCTTTCATTCACACCTATTTTAAGAGCACTTTTGAGAAGCAATATGAGTTTTCCTGGAAGTACAATGGATGCTCTTTTACCTTTTTCCTTTCAGAGAGTGTAGCTGGGCATGTACAGTAAATTGACTCCTTCACTTAAGAAATAATTGGTTTTCTCCTACAGTAGTTCAAGGTGCTTTTTCCAACTGTATATGAAGAGTATCTTGCAAATATTGTGATTCCTTTCCAGCCTTTGGTTTTTAGCCATGATATGTCCCAATCATTTAAAAAAATTACTATAGCTCCTAATCAGGGACCAAAAGCCAAACCGAATAATTGAGACACAATATGTGTATTTATAAATTTGTAAGCCCACCTAAATTATGGCATGTGCTTTGCTTGAGGCATAGAAAACCTCAGAACTGCTTGCAGTTTTCTCATCTTAAAACTACTTCACAGGAATACACATTTTAATTGAATTCAGTTCTTTGTAGGAAATAATTTTTCTTCCCTTTTTTTAAGTTCTTTTCAATCGTTTCAAAGCTGTTTTCTAAATTATATGTTTGTACTTAGGTTTTTTAATGAATTTTTTAAATTTTAGTTGTATGAATGTAGGTGACCAAATTCCTATTAGAGAAATGTCACAGACATTTAAATTTTGGCTTTGCACAAAAATGTACATGGCAAAGAATGAAATATTAATTTTAATATTTTTAAATTGCTAATTTTGTGCAACTCAGAAATCCTTTTATCTTCCATATAAATGCAAAATAAAATGCAAGTGTTTCTTCCCATGAGTAGAAAACTAGAACATGACCATCTCTGCCAATGTATTTAAGTACCTTTGTAAAAGAGCACAGAATTTTGTCAGGTATTGAGTGATTTTCAGCTAAAGGTTGCCCTTAGGCTGGACAAGGTTTAATATATGTGCCTGGTGGAGGCTATTCGGTGGTAAGATCTAAGAAACATTTGACATAGCAACACTGTCATTTCAGCAGGGTATTTCACAAGGAAGATGAGGCTGTTAGCCCTAGACCTTTTATGCTGCTGTAGGCATAAGGTGTTGGGGTCTTGTTGCTGCTTCAGGAAAGTTGTTTTTTGTAAAGTAGATGCCCCAAGAATGGCCACAGCAATTGTCTTACGGAGGGAGATTTGTCCATCATTAGTAATGAGATGGGAGGAGATCCTTCAAGGCTGGTTCAAGGACTCTGTTTCTTGGAGTTTGATTATCTTACAGATAAAAGTATCTGGATAGCTCTTCATGGATAGGTTTTTGAAAAGAAAGAAATGAATCAGTAGGAAACTGAGGAAAATAAACCACCTCCCCAAATTTCCCACAAAGTCCCGGATTCTTTTGTCCCCCACAGAAAGAATCCACCTGCAAAAATCACTCACAAGTCTTTAGTGGCCTGAGGAAAATTAGTGGGCAATTTCCATCATTGTTTGTGTCAAAATAAACTGCAGAGGTTATCACTATGCATGGCTGCATTCATAGAATGAAGACTGAATGCCACTGATTTGAGGAGACAACACAGAAAATTGGCTGTGAATTAATATTTTTCACCTTTTTCACATGTTAGTATGCTTATGTAAGATTAATGGATAGTGTCTTTGAGTGGATGTGGAGCATCTCAGGAAACTACTTCTACTGCTACAATGAAAAGTCTTTTCCACTCCACCTTTTTACACGCAAGCCCAAGAGGACCACCTGTAGTTTGGTGGTGCTTCTATGTCAAGATGTAGTGGCTGAAGAAGTGGCTATATGCAGCAGAGGCATTTTCTCCGGCTCAGGTGAATGCCTACACGGGCTGTAGCCTGTTCTCTGGATACCAGATCTCTGAACTTGTGTTTGTGACTTCTGTTTCTGGGATCAGGCTTCCAAAACACTTTGGAGTTGCAATACAGAGTCCAATGAACCTTTGTTCATTGTGTGCCTTAGCCTCACATTTCACTTTTCATTTTAGCCATAACAGAGCCTGTATGTAAGTCATTTGCAGAAAAGCCTGAGAAAACTTGAGGTACTTCTTACCACAGTCACTTCCTTGCCTTTCATCAGGCTTCAGTGAGAAGTGCAGAAATTTCAGTGTATATTGCCCATTTCTCAAGACATTTGATATGAACCAGTTTTAGAGGAAATCACACCAAGATGAGACAAAGAATACGCTGTGATTGCTTCTACTTCTGCTCCCTCCCTACACAGATAGGTGTGTGTATTTGTGTGTCTCTCTGTGTGCATGAGTGAATGAAAACTTTATAGATACTGTTATTTACTAGAACTGCAGTGACTATAAGAGCATTCACAAACTCAGTTTCAATTTAGGTGTGACGCAGGATATAGCAATATGTTATCAAGAGAACATGCACAGTCTGCACTTTTGAAAGAAGTAAAAAGGAGTGATTGATGGTCATGAATGTCATTGAAAGTATTAATAATAACATACACAATTCCTCTATGTTCTGCATCAAGAGGCTCTTCCATGAAAACAGGCTTTCTCTTAAGTTTATGATTTTGAATGTACATCCATATAAATATTTTTATCACTTAAGGAGTAAATATTTTAGTTGAGAGTTTCGGAAGATGGCATCACATATTTTAATTATAGTGTAGATCTAAAAAATCTGGTATCTCCACCATCCAATAGATAATTTTTTGCAGCCAAAATCATTATAATAAAGACAAGTTTTGAAGGAACACAAGTCCATCTTAGGTTTTGCCAAGAAAAAACATTTTCTTAGCTCAAACGTGTAAAAAGTCTTACTGAATTTAGTATTTTGCCATTCAGGTTACTGGTAAGTGCAAGATCTTGGCACTGCTGTGGCCCTCTTGCAACCTCCAAGTATGCCACAGTGCTGGTTTTCCTGCATTTGCTTCTGGCTGTTTTGCTGGATTGAAGGGACGTGGGTAGGTCCCTCCATCATCACATTTCTGCTTCTTCTGCCTTTTTCTCTTAAAATATCATTAAATAACAAATCACCCAGAAATCTGAGGTCACCAAAAAGTGAGGGTTTGGGAACAGTGGACAATATGGAGCTAATTATCTTGAGAGACTAATCAGTTCCTCTGCCTTGGTTGGTTGTAAGAGCATGGTACCAAACCTGTATCTCATATTATATATTTTCTGTTTAAATTATATGCACTTTGCGTGGCATCTGCACCTGAGATATGTTTGGAAATAGGTCCTTACAGATGTCTCTTAACAGAATGTAACTTCCACTGTATAGACTGATAGGGGTAGAAGTTTTCCAGTGAGCTTATCTGAGCAGACAACACTGACAGATAAATCCTCTGAACATGCAGAACTTGGGACTGCTCAGGGTGCCTACACGGGCTCAGGGGGTTGACTTGGGCTGTGCCGTGCTTTACCACAAGAGTTTTGGCAGAGGTGGCATGCCGCTGTGTTACTCCCACTCTGAATGGACTCTGAGAGCATGGTCCCTCGCTGTGCTTCAGATACCTGTCTGTAAATGTGGCTCACTAACTCCTTAGAGCTAATGATAAAAACTGGAGAGATGTCCAGGGACAGAAAGTCAGATTCTTTCTCCCGGCCATCTCCTGCTGAGATGGGCATGTGGTGACTGTTGTCTGACAGCCAGGTGGCCCACGGGGTGAGTGGGGGCACTTTCCAGTCCTCTGTGTAACCCTGTGCTCTCAGGGCACTGGGAAGGACACTGGCTATTCAGCACTGGCTATTCCTCCCACGCCCTGGATGGCTGTATGCACAACTGATTGTCTGGAAAATTAGTCTGGCCAGGCATTTATTTGTGTTTTGATGAAGTGTAGGCATGCTGGGAATTTATGTCTCTTTACAAGAAAGGCGTATCTTCTTGTAAAGAACAATCTTCTCAGATACATCACTTTGAAGGTGCAAAGCTCACCGCTTGGCTTACAATGTAACTGGAGAAGGGAAGGACTGCTTTTTCTCCCTGTTCCCTTGGCAACGCTCACTCTCGAATTCAGCACCAGTCCTGGAGACTAGGGAACATAATCAAGAGCAGGGAGCTGGTATTGGGGATTCTGAGCGTGTTTTGCTAGGGATGTCACACTTTGAATCTCTGCTGTAACACCTCCGTCCCCAGCCAAAGGAGCTTGTAAAACGAGAACGGTCTTCTTCAACACCGTCCTTCCCCCTCCCCGGCTCCCACGCCTCCTCCTCCGCAGCCCTTTGCTGCCAGAGTGGGCGAGTGCCCTCCCATGCACAAACCATGGAAGTGAAGAGAAGGTGGTTCCCAGTGATGTCATTGGCACTTTCCCATTCGGGGAACTCCTAGGCAGAAAGAAATCCTCTCGAGCACCAGACAAGGAGGAAATCTAGATCCATTAAAAAAATCAAAGGAAGAAGCTGAACTGCCACTGTCCACAAAGCAAGTTCTTCGTCATTACTTGATCACACATACCACCGCCTTCTGCAGATTTTTCTAGGGGGAAAAGAAAAGGGAGAAAAAAATAACCACAAAAAACCCTTACGTACATAAACACTTGCTGAGCAACAATGCCTGTTCTTTACCTAATTGCTTTAATTTTTTCATTAGCTGCTTCAGATTTGTGGAATAAATGAAGAAAAAAGTGCAGGCATTTTGAGGTCCTCCATACCCCAGCTAAGGTGCCAAGGGCCAAACCTTCATCATACAAGTCATTTAATGCAGATGTTTGCTTCAAGGTTATATTATCTTTCCAACCAGAAGAATTAATAAAGGTGAATTTACATATCTTTATTTGCCTTTCACACACACACACACACACACACACACACACACACACACACACGTGTGTATATATACATATATTTGTAATGCTATGGTAACTACAGGCTGAAGCCCCATGGTGCTGTACAGAAAAGATAAAATGCATAAAGGATATTTGCTCCTTTCAAACCTTTTTTGGACATATGAGGCAATAATTTTGTATTTACTGGCTTTCTCCTTAAGAGAAAGAATTGGAAGGGCAACAAACGTTCCCAGAATGGCCTTTCATTATTCTGGATCTAATACAAGCATGTGGAAAAGTTCCATGATATGGCTGACCACCAGCTGGCTCTGCTGAAACTTTACCTCAGTAACTGAATACAGAAGGAGAAACAGGTTAGGTGTTGACTTGTATATTGGCCCTTTCCTTTCTTTCAAGGTAATTAGAGATTATTTTTTCAGACTGATGCAAGAAGAATCAATTTGTCTCCCTCCCTCCCATATTAATTATTAGAAACAGAAGAGCCAAACTGAAAGTGTGTACTAATATTTACCATAAGAAAATTTGAATGCTGGATTACACATAATTAAGAATATTAAAGGGGAACTGAATGTTACTCTAATTTATGGATACAATTTATTTTTAAATTAATGCCTTAATTTGGTCTTAATTTTATTTTTCTTTTAAGTAATAGGAGAAATTTGTTGTATCCATTAAAGCCTTTTATCCTAGCTGTTGCTTCAACTTCTGAAATTTTCAACAAACACCTCAAATTATTGTTCCTATTCCATAAAAACAAAATGTAGCATCTGCAGAGATAAATCCAAATTTCTTATTATCCAAATAAGAAAAGATTTTTTCTTATTCAAAATACAATCCGGAAATAGATTTTCTCCTATCAGAGTAGTCTGGAGTTATGACAGTATTTTGTTTTCTATTTTAGGCCATCAAAACCAGTATACTGATTTGCCAATGTACTTTATTTATTCTGTATAATTTTTAGGGAATTAATGTGAAAATTCTGATAACCAAATTCTTGTTTTATTCTTTTAGAAAGGTCTAGCAATGCTATTCTTGGTGTAAACAAGATACTGGATGATGAACTAGTTGAATAAGAAAATACTTCTTTTGCAGCATTCAAAAGTATGTCCTAAAAAAACTAGTCTTTTTTTTCCCCCTCTTTAATGGTCATCACACTGCTGAGGTGTTATTGGTCTAGTTTAGTTATTACAATATGCACAGTCAGAAAAATCAAAACTGATTACACATTGCTTATGTTTTACATAATTCGTTGTTTTCCAAAGAATGCCAGTACTTTTTTTTGGTTTGGTTTTCCAATTTTTTTAATTTGCATATTTCTTTTTTCATTAAGAAAATTTCACAGCTGAACTCGCATTAGAGATGTGAGCTAGAAGTGAGCGTTTAGGCTCACAACTGAATTTCCCTACAGCTGTGATCATAAGACGTGTTCTTTCTTTAAAAATGACAGCAAGTCCTTTTTTCTCAGAAGCAGTAATTTAACTAGGCATTTATATATCACATCTGATACTGATTTTAATGTATTTTAATGTATTCCCCTGTAATGCTGTATTGTAATCACTGTGGAAACTGTTACGGTATTAGTAATGCATAATATACAATGTACCAGTGCTCGTGGAAAGTTCAGCAGGAACATGAGCACTTGAATATTAACTACTTGCAAACTTCAGATATTGAGTATGTGGTATAAATTGTGGTATTGTACCATGGTTCCTCCAGCAGTAGCAAACTTACATGTATGCGCCACATGGAAGAAATATTGGCAGTATAGATGCTCACTGGAAATATGCTGAGTTGGATTCTGAACTGAACTGAATTCTGGATGATTTGAAAGAACATATTCAATCTACCTTTGAAAGTCAATATGGGACAACTTGTTAAAAAAGTTAGCAAGGCAGCTAGTACAGGCAATACCACTTCTTTGATTACTGTTCCCACTTGAAGGGTAAAAAAGCCCCAAGCTTCTGGCCTGAAGGACAACTTCATTCAGTTTAACAAGGTGTGGCAAGATCCAGACTGACTAATGGTAAGACATTGTTGCTCTTAATGTAATTTAACTTTGTTAATCACTTCATTTGGGAGTGTTTGCGATTAGCAATGTTTGATGCAGAGTCAGTGCATAAACTGGATCTTGTCTCATGCCCTGATTTTTATTAAGTGAAAGAACTGTTTATTTCAGTACCCAGGATCATATATTTCACATAATTTGTGTATCTCCTTTGAGGCTGGGACTGAGAGATGGACACATTCTTTTGGGAGACATTGTCTCTTGTATAAGAGACAATGTCTCCCCTTTGTGACAGTCCTGTGTTCATTCAGGCTGGACTTTAGTGACAGAGCACTTTGGTTGAAGGCTTCTCAGGAGGGCTTGCATCAGACCCTGTCCTTGGCCACCAGAAAGCAGAAAACCAACTTGAGTGGTCAGCTGCACCAGGCACAGGACTAGCACTTGTGCGGTCATGAAGAGGACACAGAAGTCATCACATGGCTTTGCAAACTCCTTACATCAAAAATTCAGTCCTGGTAAATCATCATCTTAAAACTGACCATGTCTATTCCTGATGCTGACATGCTGCCTCCTGCTTCAGGAATTTGTTATAGAAATTCATCATACAAAATGGAAAAAAGCTGGAAGATTGCCTTCTCACAGAGAAGACTTTTCCTGGAATGGCTGGGGAGTTTTCGGCCATCTACTCTGAGTGGAGAAGAATGCAGTATTTCCCCATCATGTCAGACCAGGTTCAGTGATTATATTACCCAACCCTAAAATCACCACAACTGTTTAGATATTGAAATGTTCATCTTCTAGGGAGTAATAATGAGAATATGTTTTCCTTTGGACTACTTCTGTGGAATTACGTTGTTACATTCATCCATAGCTCTCAAATATTCTTTACGTGGATCAGGACGCTGCCCTGCCACTTTGCATGGCTCCATTGATGGTGAGCTGACAGCCTTTTGCAGCTGAGTTTGTCCTTAGACCTTGCTTTTCCCTTCTCTGGAGAGTTCAGTGTTCTGTTTAGCTATATGAACACCCACTCTAGCCATGCCTTATAATATCAGTGTCAAAATCTGAGGTGCAGCTGATAGTCTTCAGTAAAAGTGAGAAAAGTTGCTGTCCCAGTTAGCTATCAAGTTTATAAAGGATGTAAGGACTTTGAGAGAGTTTGAATCTGAGTGAAGAACACCCCAAGTCAAATATGGATAAAAGCAAACCTACAAGAGATAATAGTGAACAAGACTCAGTCTTGAGAGTACTAGAAGTGTCCTAGCAAGATTCTGTTGGAATGAGCAGAAAAAATATTTTGAGATACCAACAGAAGTTACTGTAGGGGGTGATGTTTCCTTTATTTCTTTTTATCTCCTTCTAGGCTTTGTACCTGCTCATTAACCTGGCATTCTTAGTAAAATATATTCCTCCTTTACTGCCACCTTAGTATTTGCTTAAAGCTCAGCATAAAGGGGGGCTGACTGGCCACAAGCGATTCACTCCTGAGAATGGTAGTTCACAGCTTCAGCAGCTGCAACTGCACTTGCAACACTCTGTATGAGACCACAGGTACTCAAGATACAGCAGATGCTTTTCAGCTGCAGTGCCAGATTTGGGGTGGGACCTGGAAACACAGGCTGTGCATTTGGAAAAGGTATTTTGCAGTCATAGGTCTAAACAAGAACCTCCTGGGATGTTACAGAACAGGTAGAACACTGCCTGCAGCTCCAAAATCTTCTCCAGTGGGTGTCACAACTACCAAAATTTCTGTTACCTCCTTAGACTATCGCAACAACAACACTCTTGATGCAATGGATAAGCCATTTCTAATGAGTTATGTGGCTCTATATTGGAATTATCTCCATATATGGTATGGATTTAGGTTCACCTTTTGTTACTTTTTGCTGTGTGGCATGTGGGATATGCAAGACTTTCTTGAAGGCTGAACACATTGTCAGTGCCATTCATAAAAATGCAAATAGCTTTCAATACCCAGGTCTTACATTATACAAATAGTCATGATACTGTAAGTAGTCTTCAAATTGCAAGATAGTAGTGTTTCTATATTCAGTTACAGTAATTTTTACTTTGTTTTTGAGTGTAACATGCTTATTTCCTATGTGTTTCATCATCCAAACACTGAAACTAGTGATTCAGAGTTCCCCTGTCATGAACATGGCAAAGTATGATGTTACTATCAGTACAAGGTTTGGATTTGGTGGTTACACAACAACACATTGCACAGGAACATTGTAGGCATAATTTAAATATTGCTCAGGAATCGATCTGTTCCTGCAAGGAAATTGTTTTTACCTCTCTGTCTGTGAAGCAAAAGGCAAGTAGATTTTATATGTTAAGCACTTGTTTAGCTTTAACACCAAAGTAAAAGTTCTTAGTGCCTAAAGCAGCTATAAGATAGATTCGTCTTTCTGATTCAAAGGCAGAGATTTGAAAATCTCTTTGGTCTTTTGTCGTCCAGTTTACTGTGAGACTTCTACAAGGCCAGTTATTTTTCTGACCAAATTTGCTTGCTGACCAAATGGACATACAGTTTGTATTGTAATCTTCTGTGCACAGGAGTGAAGATCGAAATAACTTTGCAGAAAGTAGTGGAAATGTAAACTTATGCGGAACAGACTCAAGAAACAAACACGGTATCAGTGGCCTATCCCCTGGTAACGTTAAGATATAGGGACAGTGAAATTCCTTTGTCACAGTTGTACAAACAGACGTAATCTAGTAGACTCACTTGGACATCTCATCCTACAAAAACTTCTCCCTCTGCGCTCAAACCTACCACATTGCCCACCTGGTTCACCACAAGTGATCCAGTGCTTGCCAAATTCAACAGCTTTTCAAACTGTGGGCACTTGGGATAGCAGTAGAAGGGCTGTTCTTTATAGCCTGCCTTCTGTAGCACACAGATTTGGAGCACATCAGTGCTTCAGAGGTGATGCAGGAAAAGATTTCCTGCTGGTCAGAGACTGTAGCATGAACTACATCATGTTTCTGTAAACTACTCCGCACTAGAAGTTCAGGGATGGTTTTGAAAAATATCCATTCTTCCCATCTGAAAGCCATTCTGCAAAAGGGACCACAAATTCTAAGTGTGGTGCCCTACTCCACACAAGTAGCTACTTTGGAAAGACAGTTCAAGAAAGCTTTTTTTCAGTGTCTGAGTCACTCACATAGATGAAGATAGGGCCATCTCCTTCAAGGTACTAGATACTTTTCTTCTAAGAGGTTAAAAGGATTAAGTTTCATTACACTTCAGTGTAATGCATTGCCTGAGACTGCTGAGATTGCTCTACAAAGCCCTTAGTGCCATATTCAGAGGTGCAAAAAGCCTAAGGGTTGGCTCATTTTATTGATACATCCAGCACAGCCAGCTGGGATAAACAAGACATGATTTTGACCTACTGCTCCATAAATCACTTGTTTCATCAGCTCAGTGGGCAGTTTCCATATGCCCCCAGGCTGGAGAGGGTCAGGCAGGGTGGTGGAGTGACTCATCTCCTGACATATTCACTCTTTGCAGAATCAAAGGTATCATCATCTGGCAGCAAGCAGCCAAGGTGAGCACACACTGGGTCATGTGGCAGAAGGAAGGGTTAGTGGTGAAGGACATTTCTCATAACCTCCTACAAATCATTTTGCAGTCATAAAACTTGCATTGGAAAAATGGACTAATATATTTTGCTTTCTGGAGAGCAACTCCTCAGAATTAAGCTCTGATGGCCAGGAGCCTGTGACACATCAGTCTTCCCCTGGTCAAAGAGAGGAAAAGAGTCTGGATCTGCTCACCTCAGGGGTTTTTTTTTCCCATTCTCTTTTTTTCTTGAGGCTATTCCTTCCTTAACATTTATGTCAATATCTATTTTGACCAGTGAACATACTCCTGTAACAACGTTTCTCATCTCCAGAGGTGACTGAGTGCAAGGTCTGTCTGTATGCCAGGGTCCTCTTCTCCATGAAGTTTCCAGACAGTGATGCCTATTGGCCAGAACTGTACTGCAAACCCACAGCATCCTGAAGGGAAGTCTTGTCATCAAGGGGTTTAACAAATTGCTTTGTAGTGTAATAGCATCACATTTGGATAGCAAATCAGGGCTGACTCACAAATTCATCACAGGAATGTGCTTCTGGATCTACACTACTGCCTACAGAAGAAGGGAAAAGGTGACTGTCAGCAAAGGTATCATAGACTGGTGAAGGCATCTCACACTTTTCATAAGAAATCTTTCAGAGACATATGGTAGAAGTGAAGAGATAGATTTTCCAAGGGAAAATAATCTCCTAAGCTACTACATTAAGTTTCAGCATTAGAACCAGTACATAGCTATTCTGTGATATGGCTCCACTCAGATCACAAAAATATGTTAATCCTCTCCCTGAAGGGAATGAGGTATGCCTTTCATTTCAGCCAAAACAAGGTTGCATATGAATCATGATGTACGGATGTAAAGAGATGAATCAATAGGTAGATAAATAGATGATATATTTATACACTTGGATTTTATTTAATGCAGTAAACTTGCCAAGTAAAACCAATCAACTAAATGGCGCCAATGTATCAGCTAAATATTATGGACTAGGTCTCTGTGTAGAGAAAATTGTTGTAGTTCCACTGGAAATCATCAGTTTGGTGGTATTATTAGTTACAAACTCCTCTGTTGCAGATTTCCATCAGGAAAGAACACTGGATCCTCTAGCCTGATGCATAGTAAATACCATCACATTCTTCTTCACAATCTGAACTCCTCTTCTGATTCAGCTGAAGGGGGTCTTATTTGGTGATGATTTAAAGCACAGAGAATCCACAACCTCCTTTGAGTTACTTGTCTTTAGTATTAAAACAGAAATAATTAAAATTTAGAAAATAAAACTTCTTTTCATTCTGGATCTGCCTGCTGTATCAAAGCACTGTCTGGTTTCTTTTTGCTTAGTAGCTTAAGAAGTTTTTCATGCTTAGTCTGCTCTCAGCACCTGTTCTGCAGTTCTCTTTCAATTGACTGACAGTTGTTTAGAGCTAGATGCTATACCAGTTCAGATTTTCCTTTTTAGGACTGTTCTAGACCTAGAGTTGTTTACTGATCTAACTTTTAGCCTCAAGTACAGTTGGGTCACATGACTGAAAGGGTGATGGGTGGGAAAGAGCAGGGTGTTCAGATGGAAGAAAGGGAAAAATCCACAAGTTATCAAGAAGAAAGTTGGTGATCCCAAGTCTGTGATGACTAGAAACTGTTACCAGTATTCTTCCTTCTGGGGAAATATTTAACACTAATTCATCTCTTACCTTTCTCTTTGCTAAGTTAAAGGAACCTATTTTCAGTCTTTCCTGAGAGGCAGATTTTCTGTATCTCAGACATTATTTTAGATTCTTTTCCTGTATCTCCCAGTGTCCTTTTTAAAGATGTGACTGAAAACAGACACTGTTTTGCAGTGGCAGAAAGAGGTTATCTTTGTTGTCTTAGACTTTGCTGTGTTTCATACAAATATGCCATACAATGACTTGCTTTAGCCCAGTATACAAGACACCAAGCTCATCTCAGAGAATTACCAACAGGCCTAGTTTTCGTTCTGCCAACAGTGATATTCTCTTCCATTCTGTTTTGGGAATAGTTTCATTTACCTCCTCCCACTTCCCAGTCTTCCTGAAGCCTCTGTTGGTTACTAGTCCTGAAGTGTTTTATTTCCTTGCTTTTTCCCCATTTTGGCTCTGAACCATGGATAGATAAGCTCATGAACTTTGAAATTAAAACATCTAGTAGCAGGCAAGCATGTCATAACAGTCAGGTCAGAGCCACTCACAGTGCTTTGCTCAGACTTGCAGGACTGAGGGAAACTGGGACTTCTTTGTCATGCTTTCTAGAAAGGTGTGTCTCTCCCCTTTGCCTGAACTTGAATAGTGATGGTTGCACTGCAGTGCATTCAGTACACACACAGCCTGCTGTTTTCTTTTAAAGGGAATGTAAGAGCAGGAGTGGAGAAATGTGCCAGTGAAACATGGAAAAGTAAATACTTTTCAAATGATGTTTACCACTCACCAAGACTTAATTTCGTTCTATGCATCAGTTCTCTAAGTGCATCTGTTTCTTAGAAAATTGAGGCAGGTAAGGATACAATATCAAGGAAGCTGTTAAAATGTCAGCCTTTGCCAATCATTACCACATAGCTACACAGACAAAGATGAAGGTAATTGCAGTATTTGCATAGTGACAACAATTTGAGGAGTGATTTATGGATATTTTCGCGTGCTGTGAGACTCACCCTGTTCTCCTCTAGGTTAGACTTCCAGTACTGGGACACTGCAGACTCTGGAAGATGCATGCTATGGCATTTAAGAGACCATATTGGACTGCAACTCTAGGGGTTCAGTGTCTCCTCTGAGAAACATCTGGGAAAACGAATGCAAACAGAAAGGCATTGTGCAGTCTACACAGTGCTGTTCAAATATTTCACTAATTCCAGCACAGTACATGGCTGCAGTACCTTTACTGAATACTGGGTATGAAAAGAGATGAGGGGTTGCTCTTGTATCAAGACAAGATGCCGTTTGCGCTTCACATGAACTGTGTCTGCTGCCATCACATTTTGGGGACTTTGATCTTGGTCAGGATGCAGAGAGGACAGGTAAGAATAATGGCAGCCAGACATGACTGCTCCGAAGAGCCCCTGGGAAAACAGACACAACAGAAGTACGGAGAAAGGAAGGAAGGCTAGTAGAGAAGGGTGATCAGGAACTTTAGGCAAGAAAGCCCATCCAGCCATCCCATATGTTTCTGAAGAAGTAATGACCTTTTGAGAGTGTATCTTCTTGTCCAGTATTACATCAGGAACAATAAATTTCCTGCCTGCCTAGGTTGTTACTCAGCTTCTGCCCTGGAAAATTAGTTTATACTCTTTTTGGTTTTGGTTTTCTCTGAACAGCGTGAACTGCTCTGCTGCTACCCCATTACACCTGTAATTTTTGTCAATGCTCCCCTTGTGGGGACAATGATATGAACAATAATGCAATATATTTAATGATGCTATTGAAACACACTTCCTAAGTTATTATGTTTAAGGGTTTAAGTAGAGGCTGTGTCTTGTCACTTACTAGTTGCAAAGTATTTTTCTTGTCATTTTTCTTGTCAATGCCATCTCTGCTTTGGAAAAACTGCAAATAAAATGTGTGGCCTACTGCTAAGGAATTGTTTGTGTTCTGTTCTCTTGAGTTCATGACAGTACCTGTAATGATGTGCAAATGGCAAAGCAGATATTGCTCCCTTCCAAGGAGCATGACTGTGAAGTATAACTAGCTAAGGTCCTTGAAACAGTCACAACAGAATACAACATAATCCTGCTGATGCACTGCCTCCCAGTAGGAGCTGGTTTAGGCTACTTGTCACTTACAGTAGGGACTTGGTGTTCCATTGTGCAAGGAGCTGTGCAAACACATATTGGGTATACCAAAGACGTGTATGCCAGGGAAGAGACAGGAGCCTGCTGAAGCTGAGATAAATCTCAGAGTTGTATCCACAGCCAGCAGAACAGATTCACACGTCTGCATGTGCCCTATTGCTGGGAGCAGACGCTTTGTCTGAGGCATGTGCAGAGGACTGGCTTGTCTACCTATAGCCTATATATATGTCCTATATATTGATGATAATGATGATAATGATGATAATGATGATAATGATGATAATGATGATAAGCCAGGACAGCCCCATAGAGTTGTGTTTCTAGAAGCTACCAGCAACATTACCTTTCCACTCCTTGAACTCCCATTAGTCACCAGTTTGAACTGAGCTTCACAGCCAAACCAAAGCACTCTGAAAAGCTTGAGTCCTAAAACATTTCTAACCCCTCTTGGATTATTGTTTGAGCAGCTGCATTGATAAAATTGCAGAATCTTATATACTGTAGGGGCTGTATGCCACAGACAGTCCTTTGGTGGCAGTCCATCCTGTCTTTGAATTGGTGCCTGCACATTAATGCTATTAGTACCAAGTACAAATCCAAATGCAAAGACTAGGCTCAGGAGGTGTGATTTTGCTTTTGCAAATCAACCCCTACCTGTGATGACTCAGAAGTATAACAAGTATGCTTCCTTCGTTTTGTTTCTCATTGTATTTAAGAAATATGTGCATGTTTCACCAACACAGCTGGTAGCCTGTCAGTTTTGAGAGTGGTTAGTGGGCCTAGGAGAATAAGTTTTTATGAGGAAAATGCTGTAGAAACCCCTTTGGGACTAAATTCAGCACTCCAAGTGCCCCTGGAGAGTCTAAAGAAAAAATGTGCAGGCTAAGAGATGAATAGTACTGGAAAGCCTGGGAGCCATTCCAACCCTGTTCCCCACTGGTTATCAGGTTAGTGAGACAACACATTTTAACCTTCTCACTGATGTTGTAGGTTGCTGTCTTTACTAATTTGGTGGACAACGCCAAACTCAGCGTCTGCCCCAGAGGACCCCTGCTGACCCTCTCTCTCTGTGTCACCTAGCAGCCTTTAACCCTGCTAGAGAATTGCAGAGGTGATCTGGGCCTGAGCAGGCATCGACTCTGTGGTAAAATGCCTCCTAAATTATTTACTTAACCAGAAGAGAAAGCAAAGGACATAGACTGCTGCTGAAGCAGAAGAAAAGTCTTGAGTAAAATCAGAGATTAAAATCAGTGTGAGGGAAAACAGATGTGTGAACAAGGATCAAAAGAATGTGTTGGTGTAACTGTGCATCTGTCTCTCAAACCAAAATAGAAACTCACTGAGTCCACAGGCTGAAAGGCGCACCTGAAGGGCCTTCAACAGATCCCAGACCAAGGCTGTAGAGGCTGAAAGCATTTTCAGTCCCAGTGAGCAATACCCAGGGAAATGTTCATGCAGGAAAATGGATGCTCATTGAAGACCTGTCTCCAGCACTACCCCCGCACAACCACACACTTTCCCAGGTCACCCTGGTAAGCCTCCATAAAAAGAGAGATCATGAAGAACCAGTTACAGTTAATGTTTAAAGAATCAGTTTCATCTGGAAATATGTTAGAATAAAGCTTCTTGACTTGTACCTTGTTCATTTTAAACTGAGGGGTCTGTATTGCTTGGTAGTCTGTCTCATTTGAACACCGTGGGTTTTTATTCTGCAAAATGACAGGTTGAATATCCCAGAAGAGGGGTAAATAAGCTAGACTTGAAAAATGGAGATTTGTATCCTATAATGCACTGCAAGAGAGCTAATGGGTTATGGCAGAAGTCTAATTGAGCTGGGACCTCCAAAGAAGCACCCTAAGACAATTAGGGTTAGACAGTATTGGGAAATGAACTAGGAGCAGGGAGACTGTCATGGCTGTATGCAGCATGAGGCATCAAAAAAGGTGTTAGAAACCTGCAGAGGGAGGCAGAAAAGAACTACAGAAATTACCTAAAGTCAGGAAAATTCCCTTTACTGTGAGGTTGTTTGAGAAGCCTGGTCCATTTCATATGTTGAAGGGAATCAACTTGATGTCACTCTCTAGAGTATTACCTGCAGACATGATCACAGACCTTTCTTTTCTGTAGAAAACCAAAGCAGAAGGAAGAAGGCAATTGCTAGGATCCAGAGCTAGAGTAATTCAGACCAGAAAAAAAAGTGAAAAGGTTTATAAAAAGTGAATCACAATTCACTGAGCAACACGACAGATCTTCCTGTATTTGCAGACTTAAAGTCTGCAAATAATATAAGAAATACTATCATTCTGTTCAAATTTGCTAAAATTGAGTGGCTAATATGAGATCAAAGTAGGTGATCTCTGCAATGTACCTAGGTCCTTAAAAATAACTTGTGCTTGGGTACTATGGTGATCATTACACCTTTTAAACTATTTTATAACTAACCAATTATTCATTTGTGTAGAAAATAATTTTATGGCTTGAGCACGAGTATTGAAAAGATATGGTATCTGCTATGTTCTGCTCAGGTTTTGTAGTAAAAGCCTGTCTTCTGGAAGGAATAAATAGTGAGGGAAGGTAAGTTGCAGAGCTGCAAAGACATGACAAAGAAAAGCATGAAGCAGAAATTATTTCCAGGCCATTGGATGCATTTCCGAATGTGTTTCTGCAGAAAAATCAATCTAATCTCTGTTAAAATGACTAAAGTAATACTGCTAGGAAATCAAGGGCATTAGTTGGAAAGCAAAATACTTTGTCTTTTTATTCCTAATGCAGTTTTTGACAGTGTTAAATTATACCAGTGAACATACATACAAAAGAATGCAATAGTATTAATGTGAGGGAAAAAAAATCACTGTGCAGTGAGCTATGTGGCAGGAGGCCAGCAAGCTTCCTTTTTTCCATCTCACAGTAACAGAAAGTAGAGTTCTGTCACTCCATCAGTGTACATGAGTCTGCAGACTGGTTCTGAAAAAGAGCAGCTTGGAGGTTTGTTCTGAATGTTCTCTACACTGCCAGGGATGGATCTTGAAACCAAAGTTTCCCATCTCCCTCAAATAAAAACCCAATTTTGCTTTGCTGAGTATAAGAAAGCCCCTTTGTTCGTCCTTCTTCAAGATTCAGTCAGAGCTTCTCCATTTTGGATGACCAGTGTTGGCTGTCTTTTCCAACCTGCTAAATTCTGTGATTCTATGTAACCCTGAGAGCAGTCAGTAATCACAGGTTACAGAAAGAGGAAAAGGCAGAGAGGCCCTTCTGTAATTAGGTCCCAGTGGAGAACTCAGGCCTCTCTCCACAGTCCTGCTGCCTGTCAGCAGGTCCTGTCTTACTATTCCCAACATGGCATCAGAGAGGGTCAGAGAGCGAGAAATTGCGGTGGATCCTCTTCCAGCATACTTTTTTTTCACTTTTCCTCCCTGCAGTTTCCTTCTCCAGTATGTGGCTTCATTAGCAGGGCAGAGAGACAGGTCTGAGAGCAGCCTGTACTGAACCCTTAAGTTCATTAACTATTCTCCAGAGCAGTAGCTAGCAGCACAGGACTCATTTCTAGCTAGCAGATCAAAAGCAGGAGGTCAGGAACAAGTGAAGGTCAGTAACTCAGGATGGAAGAGACAGCAAATGTTTTAAACGCTTATTTCTGTAGCTGGTTTCAGGGAATAACTCACAATCTGGGACTTGCAAGAGTACTGGCTGTGTTCCGACAACATCACTGCCTTCTTCACCCAACTATACTACGGTCATAATTTTAGATCCTAAAGAACCATCTTGCCCATGTACTGAATGGGCATTTCCTAACTACTTCTCACAAGACGCTTCAAAATTTCTGGAAAAAGGAGGCTAAGTCAGAGATAGCAGGGATAGTAAGGCAAAGCAGCAGGACAAAGAGACCAGTAAAAGCATGATGTTATCATGAACCACTTCCTGTGGGATCTTCGTCCCAGCTGCTCCTTGTAGCAGACTTTCCAGCTTTCACATTGCAGTGACCCAAAGCCCATGATCACCACTGGGAAGAGGCTGGTTGAGTTAAAAGGTCCTTGGCAGTGATACTGTGTAAAAGAGATCCACCTCTGCAAGAATATTTGAGCTGTGACATTTACAAGTGTGACAGTTCTCCTGCAGGTGCACAACAACTCAAGGAGAAACTCACCTTTTTCCCTATTTTCATCATGGACTAATAAGCTTGTGGTTTTCATACAGCTGGTGTGATACACAGAAATTGCAAAATGACAGGGTACTGATGCTTCTCGGGAGTTTGAAGATGTGTCATGCCTTTAGCATTTATCAGCGGAGAGGTGAGGAGAACCCTGGCCCAGGTTTTATGACTCTTGCTGGCTTCTGTTACAGCACTACCACCATAAAACAGCAGAGAAAAACTTTGCAAGGCTTGCTTGTGTGTCATTGCCAGCTGGTCTCAACCAGGGCATCTATTGGTAAGTTACATTTTAGGCCAAGTCTGTTACATGATCACCTGTCCTCAACTACCTAGGAAGCGTTTTTTCTTCTGTTTGATGGAAATTACATTTGCTAATAGTGCCACTGCTGCTCCATGTTATTGATGAGAAGAATGTGGTTATGAATAATCTCTCTCAGCAGCATGGTGTGCAAGTACCAGGAAATTGACAAAGGCAGTAGGCCAGGTTGGATGGGGCTGTGATCAAGCTGGTTTAGGAGAAGGTGCCCCTGCCCATGGGAGGGGGTTGGAACCAGATGATCCTTAAGGTCCCTTCCAAGTCATTCTAGGATTCTATGGTGCTTAGGGAATGTGTAATCTCCTACCAAGCTATTAGAGAGGGAGTGACTCCTTCATCGATCACAGTTGTTCTGCCCTGCTTCCCATCCTGTGCTTTTGTGCAAGGACTGCCCAGTCCTCTTGGTCACATCAGGAAGTCAACACCTAGGCACTGTCTTAGACCAAAGCCAACCCTTAGCAATGCCACAAGCCACACTGCCATGGTCCAAAGCATGCAGAGTGTCCTCTGTTCACAGAAAGAAACAGCTGAGTTAGGGCTGCCTTGAAAGGGACATTCATGTTTCAGTGTGCACACATTATAATGCAGAATTTTGTGGTGAGAAACGAAACTCATATGTCTTCCTGTTCCTCAGGATGTCCCCTCTGTGGCCTGGAGCACGGCTACCCTGTCTTCTTGTGTTTTTTTAGCCTATGACCTACTGGTTTTCCAGGCAAATTTTTCACCTCAGTCACAGAGAAAGAGAGCTCCCCAAGGCACATGTACCGGGCTCTTTTTCAAATCAGGGTCCTAATGTGGGTATCAGCAGTAAAAAAGGCTTTTCACACCCATGAACCCAGAGATCATGTACTACACAATGTTCAAGAGGAAGTTTGTTACTTAAATGCATTAATTTCACTTAATTAATTTAAACGGATTTAAATAACAGTGAAACTGATGGGAACAGTTAATCTAATGGTGAGATTTTTTTTTTTGCATGTTTCTGCAGATATAGGTATTTCAATACTCAGAATAGAATGACTTCTGGTATTTACTTGTTGTGTTCCAGTGGATTGTCTCTGTGCTGTGATAAGGTGGAATTAGTTATCATTGCAATATTCTCAATTATGCTGACTGCAAAATTTCGTGACATTCCTGGGAAGCTTGGAGGCCTGAGCCCAGAAAGTTAAAGAAACACCCATTTTTTCTGTTTGCATAAACTGAGCAAAGGATGCCTTTGCAACTGAGGAGTTGAAAAGGCATGTCTCAATTTCTTAGTGTCTAACACAGCATATATTATCAACTCAAACTTACAAAAAATGTTAGCCCTCCTAACTCAGGCAGTTTTATAGTGTAGGGGAACCACAACATTGCTAGTCATGTACCTTCTTTTCTCAGCTGTTTACTGAAAAAGAGGGTCTCATGGAAAGAAAAGTATACTGGAATAAAATACACAGCCATGCTCATTAAATAAATTGGACACAGAACTGTTGGCTGTAATAGAAAAGTAATAAGTAATTGCAAGTTAACATGGCCTTCAAATTTTGCTAATATGTTCATGTCACCAGTCCAGCAATATCCTAAGTGCTGCAGTGCAATGCAATTTCTAGCAACTACCACAATATTTTATGGGGATTCTCTTGCCAAAATATGGTGCACACTTTGACACTCTTGATTTTTTTGAGAAGTACTTGACAAGGTTTCAATTTCACTATGCTTATTTTGCATGTTTTTGAGTGCTGCCATGCTATTAAAAAGCCATTTCAAGCATGTCAAATCTCATCAGGAGGGCATTTCCCTCAATAATTTGTACCTAAATGTTAATGATTGTTCTCTGTTTATGATATTACTAACGACTAAGCCTGTGTTGTTAGGCCAGGATATAATCAACTTCTGTTGCACTTTTGAACAGAGGACTGACACTGCCTTCTAGCTTGAAAATCCCCTTCATTTTCAATATTACATTAGGAAAAAAAATTAATCTGCAGTTTCAAGCAAACTCTGTTTATGACCAAAAGGAAAAAAATTACAACCGTGCTGGGGATTTGTCCAGACAGGTTAAAGCAGAGGCGTATTGACTTTTCCTAGTGTTCTTTTCCCCCACATCTGTTCCTGAACATGTTTGCTTTAACTTGACAATATTGTCACAGGAGAAGAAGCAGAGACGGTGCCAGAGAAGTGGGCTGGCAATGGTGTTTCCGCACAACTGGAATGATTTCCTTGTGAATCACCCATCTCATGAACGAAAGTACCCATCCCCAGCGTGGAAGGTGGGGAGGAAAAAGAAAGACAAAGTAATCCTTGCTACTACTTCTCACAATGGAAACACTTTGTGCTTGTTCTTAACTCTCAGTGACTGTAGGAAAGGGGATTCTCTTTCATCATAGGGGTTTTATGTTCACATTTTATGTTCACATTGTTCATTTTTCACACCACTGGCACCAAGGCAACACAAAGCTACACACTGGCAGCTTTGGAGAAGATTTCCATGACTCCCACTGTGCTTCATGCACGTTAGTCTTTCAGTTGTTCAGTAAGGAGACCCCTCAGAAGGCTTGTTTCTGGGTTGTCCCTCTAATGGCTGTAGTCCTGGAACAGCAGAAGTGCAGGAGCAGAGCACAATGCTTCATGGATCTTTGATCTCACCCTGTTTTCCCCTTCCCTTGTGTCATCTGCAGTTCCCTGCTCACTGGTGCCCTGAGATCCGAGCAATGCTGAACCAAAGAGGTTGTGTTTTGTCTGTGTTTTGACGTGGTGTAAGTAATAGAATAGATTTTGGAGAAGCAGAAAATTTGTCTTGTAGATGGCATTTCAACTCCAAGCCTTCATCTCATCATTATCTGCTGGTGGTAGGCAGGAAAGGGAAGATGATGGTCTAGAAGCTGAAGTTGCAGTTTTGGATAATTGTACAATCTGTCCTGCAGCACAGGCTCTCTGGTCCAACTGTCACTTCATCAGCAGCATGGCAGAGAGGGGATGAGGAATATGAAAACTATTCACTACAAACTATCAAATTCATTCACTACAGACTATCTGCTAAGAGTCAGAGTCCTCTGCGAACAATATGTGGATTTGGTACTGGACTGTTCTTCACCACTGTCAAGTGCTGCCAGGCTATCACAAGCCCTTTGTGCACACATTTCTGCAGGAAACAAGAGCTGAAAATCCAGAAATGCCACACAAATATTTTTAAGTTTTGCTTGAATTAAAAATTCACTAAATTAAAAAAAAATGCATTATTACAGACATGTTTTTGTTAATAAAAGATGTGTAACACTGCAACAAAATTATCTTTTTCTACCCCAAAAATGGGAAAGCATTTTTGAAAAGGCTTTGATAAAAGTAGAAGAAATCTGAATTGCATTAGCAAGGATGATTTAATTTAAAAGTGCTAGTAAAACACAGAGAAGGAGTTAAATATCTGTGCACAAGATTGTACAGTTTGTGTTGCTAATGCCCTTTAAAAGGCATAAAGAGAAAAATAACAAATACAATTTAAACAGCAACAAAAACACAGAAGAGATTCCTGCCAACACTGGTGAACATGGAATTGTTGCCCAAGAAGGCCTGGCTAGAGGGTTGGGTTGAACAAAGGAATGAAAGAAAAAGGGTAATATATAAATAAGTATATAAATATTAGGAGAACAAAACATCAGATGTTCTTATAGATACCCCACAGTGTCTAGGATAGTGTTAAAGTTTGAAAAATATTATAGAAGCAGACCACTCTCTAATCTAAAGCAAACATGAAGCAAGATTTTTGCTGTCTTCCCTAGAACAATACTTGGAATGTTTCTTTTGTAAGAATAGAACTACTAAGAGGGAAACAGAAAAGTTCAGAAATATGCCAGTAGGCAGCTTCTGAACTTCTTTTTGCTGAAGTATTCCCAGGTGGATAGCTAGTTGAATTAGAATATTTGGTTCACTGTGTTGAGCTTTGATGTTCCTCTTAAAGAAATGTCATTGAGAGACTACCGAGCCTTGCACAGTCCATTGGTGCTGGTGTTGTTTCATGTATCATGGGCACCCATGATAGAGCCAGAAGCTGTCTGAGGAGCATCAAGGGTTACAGAGCCCTGGGAGCAGCAGTAAGGGGCTCTGGAGGACAAGAAGTTTTTTCATTGATCCTCACAGTCAAAGGGAAGGTGTTTGAAAGGGCCAGTCAGACCTGGCAAATCAACAAATGGTTACAGGCTGGTACCACAGTCAGGGTTTTGGCTTCTTGGGCCTCATGACACACCTTGAGAAACTGGGTGTACTGAGGGCTGATGGGGTCCATCTGTCAGAGAAGGGGAAGAGCATCTTTGGCCATAGGTTTGCCAGGTAGGTGAGGAGGGCTTTAAATTCACAGTGTCAGGAGATGGGAACCTCAGTCCATCTTAGTCCTTCCAGTCTGATGGCAAGTCAGCAAGAGCTGCCCAGAGCTTGGAGCAGGTCAGGAGGAGAATACATGGAAAGTCACAAAGGAACTCCTGACACTCCAGCCAGTAAGGTGGCTTCATCAGGGACTGAACTTAAATGCCTTTGTGCAAACACACAGCATGGGGATGAACAAGAGGAGTTAGAGATGGGCTAACAAGCATCACAGAGGTGTGGTGGGATGGCTCCTACAACTCAAGCACTGGAATAGGAGGTTACAGGCTCTTTTCAAAACAGGCAGGAGAGACAAAGGAGGAGTGTTGCTCTCTGTGCCAAGGACATGCTGAAGTGGATGCAGCTCTGCCCTGGGATGGATGAGGGCCCAACTGTGAGCTTATGGGTCTGGGCTAATGGGCAGGCAGGGACAGGTGACATTATAGCAGGGGCCTGCTACAGGCTGCCTGACCAGGAACACTGAGAGGATGAGTCCCTCTATAGACAGATAGGAGCAGCCTCACATTCGCAAACCCTGGTCCTCAAGAGGAATTCAACTACCTCAATATCTGTTGGATGGACAACATAGCAGAACACAAACAGTCCATGAGGTTCTTGGCATGTGTTGATGATAACTTTCTTCTCCAAGCATTAGAGGAGCAAGCAAAGAGAAGGTGCTATGCTGAATCTTTTTCTCACCAACAAGGAGGATCTGGTGGGGAATGTGAAGACCAGTGGGAGGTTTGACTGAATACTTATGGTGTCAGGAAGGGCACAGAGCAAGCTAATACCCTAGGCTTCAGGAGAGAAGACCTTGGCCTCTTCATGGATCTCCTTGGTAGAATATCATAGGAAAAATCCCTGGAGGGAAAAAGTGCCCAAGAAAGCTAGTGGTGATTAAAGCATCACCTTCCCCAAGGTCAAGGTACAAGATGTGTGTATCCTTCTGAGTAAGAAAGCAAGCAAAAGGGGTGGGAGGCTTTCCTAAATGAGCAAGGAGCTTCTGGCAAAATTCAAACAGAAGAAGGAAGTTTACAGACTCTGGAAAAAGGGACAGGCTACTTGTTAAGAATATTGGAGTTATATCAGAGCATGCAGGGCTGCATGCTAAGGTTCATTTGGAACTCTATCTGGTAAGTGATGTCAAAGACAACAGGGGGCACTTCTTCAAGTACATCAGAAGCAAAAGGAAGACTAGGGAAAATGAGGGCCCACTGCTCAATGGGGGCCCACTGTGCTCTGGTGACGAAGGATATAGTGAAGACATTTTCTCAGTGCCCACTTTGCTTCTCTCTTTAATGCTAATGCATATCCTTAGGAATCCCAATCCCTGGAGGCAAGAGACAAAGTCTGGAAAAAGGACAACTTCCCCCTGGTAGAGGAGAATTGGTTTAGAGATCATTGAGGCAAACTCAACACCCACAAATCCATGGGGTCTTATAGAATGCACCTGTGAATGCTGAAGAAGTTTGCAGGTGTTACTGCTAATGCAATCTCCATCATCTTTGAAAGGTCACGAAGGACATGACAGATCCACAAGGACTGGAGAAAAGCCAGTGTCACTCCAATTTTCAAAAAGGGCAAGGAGGACCCAGGGAATGAGTCTCATCTCCATCAGCCTCATGTCCATCCCTGGAAAAGTGATGGAACAGTTTATTGAATGTGGGCTTCGGTGGATCGATGCCGTGTTTATTCCTACAGGGTCCCTCGTGGACACGCTCAGGCAGCACTCTCGTAGCACCTACGCGTGCACACAGTCTCACCTTCGCAGGTGGTCACGAACAGCCGCTCACACACACAGTCTGTGCACGAACCAGAGACAAAGAGGTGAGAGGGGATCTCTGCATGCAATTCCGAGGTGTTTAATGGCAACACACCCCAAGGGAACAGAGGCAAGAAGAACCGAGAACTGAACGCCCGTGCCAGTTTTATCCCAAGAGCTCCCAGAGGTGGGCAGAGCATCCAAAACCAATAGTCTGAGGGCTAGGGGGCAGAGGCAAGGCTGAGTGACATAACAGAGGCCAATGGGAGAAGGGATGGGAGGGGGGAGAGAGCCAGTAATCAGAAGAATCTCCCTTTGTCAAGGGAGAACTTTCTGGCACAGTGTTGTAGGGAGAGATCACTTTTAGGGTAACTTGAGGGCGGTAAAGTGGACTTAGCCACTGCAACAACAGTTCATCGTGGATGTCATCTCTAAAAATGTGGATGAAAAGAAGGTTACAAGAGTAACTGAAATCACCAGGGCATAAGCATGCTTGACCAATCTGATATCCTTCTATGGTGGGATTACTGGCTGAGGACAGAAGGGGCAAGCAGTGGTTGGTTGCCTTGACTTCAGCAAGGCTTTTGACACTGTTTCCCCTACATGCTCATAGTTATCTCAGGAAGTGTGGGTTAGCTGAGAGGACAGTGAGGTGAATTGAGAACTGGCTGAATGACAGAGCTCAGAGGGCTGTGACCAGTGGCACAGGGGGTAGCTGGAGACCTGTAGCTGGTGGCATTCCTCAGGGGTCAGTGCTGGGTTCAGTCTTGTTCAACTTATTCATCAATGACCTGGAGGCAGGGACAGAGTGTACCCTCAGTGAGTTCCCTGACAACACAAAGCCGGGAGGAGTGACCAACACCCCAGAGGGCTGTGCTGCCATTTGGTGAGACCTGGACAGGCTGAGGAGTTGGGCAGAGAAGAAACACCTGAAATTCAACAGAGGCAAGTGCAGGGTCCTGAACCTGGGGGGAATAACCCCAGGCCCCAGCACAGGCTGGGGCTGACCTGCTGGAAAGCAGCTCTGGGGAGAAGGACCTGGGGGTCCTGGTGGACAACAAGCTGTCCATGAGCCAGCAGTGTGTCCTGGGGGCCAAGAAGGCCAGTGGGATCCTGGGGTGCATTAGGAAGAGCATTGCCAGGAGGCTGAGTGAGGGGATCCTGACCCTCTACTCAGCCCTGGGGAGGCACACGGGGAGTGCTGTGTCCAGGTCTGGGCTCCTCAGTTTAAAGAACTACTGTAGAGGGTCCAGCAGAGGGCTGTGAATATGATGAGAGGACTGGAGCATCTCTCTAAAGAGGAAAGGCTGAGGGAGCTGGGCCTGTTCAGCTGTGAGAAGAGACAACTGAGATGGGACCATACCAATACATACAAGTATCTGAAGGGACAGTGTCAGATGATGGAGCCAGGCTCTGCTTGGTGGTGCGCAGCAACGGGGCAAGGGCCAGTGGGCACAAACTGAAACACAAGCTCTAGATGAAGATGAAGAAAACGTTCTTTGCTTTGAGAGTGACAGAACACTGGAACAGACTCCTCAGGGAGGTTGATGCATCTCCTTCTCTGGACATGTTCAAAACCCACCTGGATGGGATCCTGGGCAGTCTGCTTTAGCAGGGTGTTGGACAAGATCTCCAATCTCCCAAGAGCAATATCTCCCAGTGATTTCATGATTCTCTGATTCTGTGAAATATTGTAAGAGCACTCTCTTCCTTCTGTAATAATTTTTAGTAGCATCTGTTTTAAAGTCAGCTTTGGCATATAAGCTTTGTGCATGCAAACAGACAGAAGAAGCAGAAATTCTTTGCTGGATTTCCTAAATCCAAAAAGCTATAGATAACAATTTGCCAATGAAATTTTGTTTGCAAAGCATTCAGTATGAATTCTGATGCAATACACTGATATTGAAGCTTCTGGGTGAAAAAAATTTTAATCCTGAAGCAGCAGAGGGAGCTATGCCGACACAAGTAATTGCATTCCCAGGCTTCTGCAACTCTGAATGGAGACTTTTGTTTGTATGCTGCCTTTTCCTGACATCTGTAGAGATTAATATGTTTGGAATATATTAAACTGTGATACCAGCCTCAAGGAAGGCGTAGAACATATGTCTGAGATGTAATGAACAAGATGAAAAAGCAAAACAGGACAAAACATTCAAATGCTTTTAGGTACTAAAATGCCTAAAAGACCTTGCAGTTCGGTGGGATGAGTGCTTTTCAGGAACTTTGACATTTTTGAAAATCACATTTTTATTTCAAGAATGTGGGGAATTCCAGTCATTACTTTGGGAGCCCAGACTGGCCTTTTTACCATCACCTACATCTTCCTACATTTTCATCATGACAATGGCATCAACTCACAAAGCTTTTTGCCATCTCCCCAAAACATATATTCTACTGACTGCTCTGAGGTGTAAGCATGCATTGACAGCAAGACACATGCTTAAACACATGGTGGAAAAAAGAAAGAGCTTAATTGCTTATACTTAAGCATATGTCCAAGCCTTTTGTAATTCTCCTTGAAAAGATTCACTTGTAAGCCTGTTAATGCCACGTGGTAAATCCTTTGGGAGTGAAATATCTGGTAAAGCTTTTAAGTTTTACAAATAGCCACAAGGAGTCTTTACACACATTATATGACTTTAAATGTGCCTACTGATTTCTGTGTGTATGGATTTGTACAAAACATTCTCATGAATGTAATAGCATACATATTCCTCTTACTGCCTTACTTCCTACCTGCCTCCTATTGCCCCGCAATTTGGAGACCAGCAACCACCAGGGGAAATATGTAAATGTAAAAACAAACAGTGTCTCAGAGGTCACCACAGAGTCTTTGGTTCTCAGTTCAGTGGAGTTAAATTGACCAAAGCAAAGCAAAAACTAAAGAAAACATGGCCCTGTGGAAACTATAAACTTTAGTGTCTGTTCCTAGCCCTTCAGAGATCCTGAGCTAGCTCCTAAATAACCAAGTTTTCAAATTTACTAAGTTGGGAAAGGAAGTACTCATCCACAGGCATTCTCTTGAGCCTGTATCCTGTTTGTTCTTGTAACTTTTCATTGCAGACAGAAAATTAATATGGGGAAGTCAGGGGGGAGAAGAGGTGTTAGGAAAATTTAAAGTTTCTCCTTTAATGTTGCAGTGGTAAAAGAGCAGGTCAACAGGGAAAATACAAACCATTTTGGGACTTGTTGCAGAATCACAAGTGCTGTCAGCTGAGATGGTGTTCCAGTCACAGGTGACCCAGGACCTTCTCCCATCACTGTTTCCCATTCACTGATTTGAGGCAGGGCAGGATCCAACCCACAGCAGCAGGGACCTCCAGGCTTTGGAATGCTCCTAATTTCTAATTCCCAGTGCCTGGCTCCTTAGGTGAGTGGTATGTTTAAAAAGAAGGTTTTTTCTTGACTCAGTACAGTTTTTTCTCAGATGTCTGCTTCAGTGGGACACTGCTTCAATCTGTTTATCCAGGAATATGATAGACACCTGTGGAGTGTCTACTATTTGTTTGTTTTCAAAGTGGGAATCAGATAAGATAAATTAGGTTTTAGTCCTCATTACACACGTATTTAGCAGTCAAATACTGAAATCTTTAGTGTGTCAGATAAAAGATTGAGATTTAAAATGCTGATTGTTGAGAAAGCATTTATCATAAAAGTGTATACCTCTAATAAAAACTACAAGGCAAGCTTGTATATATGGAAATTATTAGGCTGAATTTCAAGTACTTGTCACAAAGGTATAGAGGAGAGGCCAGAAAAACTGACGATCGACTTTGTATAGAATTATAAAAACATTAGTTTGAAGTTTTGTTCAGTCAGAGCATTTTAGTATTAAATTATTTGTTCTATTTACTCAGTGCATGAAAAATCAGGGAATGACAGAGAGATAAAAGAGGGTTCCCAATCTGTCTACAAAACAGATGTTTTCTGAAGCATTTCCCTGAATTCTCTCAAAGTTCAGGGGCAAGATGGGGAATCATAGCACTGCAGGCAGGGAGAGCAGCAGTGAGCACATGGGGATGCATGTAACCATAACTGTGAGGGTGTTTTGATCCTGCTGGAGAGGACCTGTCCAGAGCTGAAGCTCCTTTTTCCTCCGTTATTACTCTTGACAATTGTTCATACAGGTATTGAAATGGAAGGATTGAAGGTTGCCTCATGCTTGACATGAGAACTGATCTAAAGCCTAGCAAAGGGCATATGGATGGTCTTCCAGTATTGCAACAGGCCTCACAGTAAGATGGTTAAAGGAACAGCTGCTTTATTTATTTAGCAAATTCACGTTTGCTCTCCTGGTTTCCCTCACCATCACTTTTTCTCTGTTAATTCATGCTTTTGTTAGCTAAATGTGAAACCTCCTGAAATCAGAAAGTCTGCAGCTTCATACAGGTTACCAGCAGTGTGTCCCCAGACTCATCTCTCAGATACATCACTCATTAGCGGAAACCTTCTCAGGTCGTGAGAATCTAATGCCACAGTTCCAAATGAAGGCTTGGGTCCCTTACAAATCATCTCAGTTCTTTTGTTTGTGTGTTTCCTGTGTCTTGTTGAGAAAAAGAAATGGTTTATAAAACAGGTGGACTGAATAGTGCAGTTCATTTGAAATGCCCTTTAGTTGTACCAAACTGTTACCACAGGAAAAGTCAGAAGTGCTGACACAGCTCACTACAACCGAGACTCAGTGCCCTCAAAACCTTTACCATCCAGTCAATAACCAAGAGATAAAATCAACAGCAAATGTCAACAGTGTATTTCCATTTCACAAAAAAAAGACAAAGAAGCAAAGTTAAGATTGACATAATTATATAAACATGGTCTGGTAATAAGGGATAATGAAAGCTTATGGGGATTTTGGGGGCTAAATTTCTTAGTCATCCATATATAGACAACCCTATAGCTCTCAGCATGAAATGAATGTGAGGAGGAAAGGTTCCTTCCTCCAGTGAGAAAAAATATCAGTAAAACCCATTTTGAAGAATACCCTTTTTTTTTTTTTTTTTTCTTTTTCATACAAAATGTCATCTATAGTCATGTAGATCTGTATTTTCCATCCTGGGCTAAGGCAAGCATTGCAGCTTGAAGCCCCTCTGTATTCTACAGATCCTGTCAAAAGCTCTCAAATCTGAAAAGTTTCTCTCTGAGTAAAAAGAAAGCTGCAATTTTCAAGTAGTAACTGAAACTAGTAGAAGGAGCTTTAGCAGAAGCAATACATATTCTTGAGCTTGTAATAACATTGCCGTCATGGGGAGTTCCGGTGCGTGAAATGGCAGAAGTTAAGCCCAGTGTTTGCTTTTTCTGGAAGTCATAACTCCCTTAAGGTAGCCTTTGCTAGAACTGAAGTTAGTTATGTTGGGCAAAGATCTCAGGTCCTCCTTCAGAGGGTGAGAACACTAGTTGTACAAATACGAATAAGTTTTGAGATCAAACATTAACATACCTACCACCAAAAAAAAGAAAAAAGAGTGGATTCTTCACAGTTCACACACAGCTGGTCTGATGCAAATGACGACGTAAAGATGAGTGTTTGCCCTAACAAACTTCAAGGATACTGTTTGCGGTATTTATGTGATGGAGATTGAAGAAGCATCCTTTGATACTGCTTGGAAACTTGTTGGCACAAATTTGTTCTTATTCCTAAATTCTTAGTCACTATGAATCATTGACTTTCTTTGACATGCCACAGCCTCACCTATAAAGAGATTTATTTGTAAGCCTTAAGACAATGTGTGGATGAAGAATTGCTTGTTTTGGTCAACCATCAGACAGTTAGACTCAGCTCACAATGCATAGGGAAGCAGAATGTTCAGTTATAGAGTTTGACTGCATTCTAATATAAACACCATCTACCCTCCAATGCTGCATTTTCAGGGGAAATTTGGATCATGCCACACAACATCCCCAATTAGCATCTTCTTTTTATCTAGGCTTCTCATTTGGGAATAAATCATTTTCATTAAATCACAGATTTGCCATTTTCATCAGAAAAACAATGAACTACTCGTCTGTGCAATGCAAAAAGCATTCTTCTTTGAGTTGGTTTTAAAAGGTTATAAAGTGTTGGAGTTGCTGATAGCATTTAGATGGTGCAATATTACCCCAGTTTTTGGGAGTTTAGCCACTTTTATTCTCTATGTTTCTCATTAACTGTGTCAACACTTCTACGTTAAAGTACCAAAACAACTTAAAGGCAGCTAACCTCAAAGTGAGAGTTCTCCAATCAAGGAAACATAGGCAGACTTGGAAACCAGGTAGACACTGCTGCCAACAGGCTGCTGTGGCCAGCCTGAGTACCTTCATAACACTGGGCAGTGTTCAGGATATTTCTGTGATTTTCATTCAGGGTGCCATGTTTTGCAGGAAGAACAGAAATGCTTCTATTAAAAAATTTTGTCAGGTTTGCTGGGAGAAGTGCACCCTAGGTTCCTTCTGGTCCCACTGAACTAGGATTTCCATGCTGGCACAACTTTCATCTGATGCATTGATGCAATCTATATTACTCTTACTGTGAGTCTGAGACAGTGGGGAAAGCATGAGAAACTTTCAAAAGCAAATTAAAATTTCCCAGTGTTGCAAACACTTGGGAACACAGTGAGAAAGCATCATTGCATGGTTTGTTTCTCTGCTTCAGAAGTATTTGGTATGCAAGCAATTCCAGTCCTATGAGCCTTTCTTTGGAAATCCTTCTTTTGCTTATAATTGAACTTCACTACTGATACAGAGGGTCAGATTAGAAGTCCATTAAACCAAGTAGCTTTACTTTGGGTGACTATGTTTAATGAAGGAAATAGTAACACAATCCATATGCCAGTTCCAGAATTAAAGGCGAAGTAATATCCCAAAGCATGTGGGGCAAGGTCTCCAAAACAGGGCTATACCTGCTGATCCTGGAAAAATCCTCAGGTTAAACTACTCCCTTTAATGTTTTTGAAGGCCTGCTCTTTTTTTTCCCCCAAGTAATTTAAGGTAATCGGGAGAGTTGGGAGTTTATCTCCCTTACATGTTTTGAAGTTTTCATGACAGATAGAATTTGTTTCTAGCATCCTTGCTCATCTTGTGAGCTAATGAAGGTGGAGGCAGTGGCACTGCTGTTTCAGGAGTTGAGATTCCCCTCTTCCCATGTCTCCTTCAGTCACAAGGAGTCCCTCATCTACCCCAGGAATCAATATAGATGTAGCAAGTAACACTGAGAATGAAGGAAGTGTTGACCAAGGCTGAATCAGCTATGGATGCAGGGATTTGCTTATGCTCTCCTTGACTGATGAAAGAATGAACTCAGAAAGTGACAATGCTTGCCTGGTGCAGAGGAAAAGTGTAAAGGTTGCACTGTCCCCTTCCCTTCCCTTCCCTTCCCTTCCCTTCCCTTCCCTTCCCTTCCCTTCCCTTCCCTTCCCTTCCCTTCCCTTCCCTTCCCTTCCCTTCCCTTCCCTTCCCTTCCCTTCCCTTCCCTTCCCTTCCCTTCCCTTCCCTTCCCTTCCCTTCATTAATTTTGAGAGCAGCAGTCTGTTTTTTAAGTGTGCTAAGTGCTTGGGAATTAACACTGATCTGGGCCTGGATCTCATAGCTGTGTACAACACTAACTTCTGTGATAAACCAAACAGCACAAGTTAAGCATATTGTTACTTCTGTGCCTCTCACCCTCCACTGTGAGAAGACAATAATAGCCTCTAGTGTCATCATGGTGATAATTGCATGTTTATGAAGCTTTCAGATAATAGAATAATGAAAGCCATAATAATTGAGGAAATAAATTGCAATTCATTTTCATCCAATTTTAAATACTGTGTAACTACTGGAGAGTGAACGAAAACAGAGAAAGGGAAATGTGTAAACATCAGAATCGGGGATAACTCCACACATTGGAACGACAGAGAAATAGTGATATATTCTTACTGCATAAACCACGTTACTTCTCTCCTGAGCACCACATAAATTTGAGATCAGGCTTTTGAAACATGGATCAGGATCCATCTACACAAAACACACAAATTGGGGAATCAGTGCTTAATAAAGCAAGTCTAAATCTTTTTTTTTGTAATTGTCCATGCAAAAAAAATACTGGGAATAAGAGCTTAATATTGTTTGGTTTTACTTTTGAGATATAGATCTTTATAATCTCATATTTGTAACTAATACAGCTGTAATTCTGTCACAAAGTTTTAGTGGTAACAGAGACCCCAAGATGAAAACTCCAGATACTTATCTCCAAGTTGCCTGTAGTCAGGAGGACCTTGCGAGAACTGAAAGTGGAAAGTTTGTTGAAGCATCTGAGTGCTGATTTAATGGTAGTTCTATTGCTGTCGTCCTTCCTACAGACTTTATCTGCAGAAGGAGGAGTCCATGAAGGATGTGTGTTGTACTGGGCAGGGATAAGCATTCATGCCTACCTGTGTGCTCTTTTGAACTCTTCTAGGATGACAGAAGCCAACACCAGCCAGCTTGGATCTTGCCTTTTGCTCAGCAAGGCAGCAGCAACCCATGTGGGGAAGGTGGCAGTGAGTTAGGGGCTTAGCTGTGCCACATCATCTGTGTTTCAGGAGACTGTCTTCCTGTTTCTAAGATGAGATCCGTTTGTTTCTTGTGTGTGTTTCTCTTCAAGGCATATACAAACAAAGAGATCTACCTTCTTGGGCTAACACTCACATTTCCCTCCCACCTGTGATCTGAGTCATTGTCTTTGCTAAAAGTACTGCAGTGTTTTACAGGCAGTGGAGAGAGAGATTCCACCTGACCTGCAACATAGGGAATTTTTAGGGTAACTGAATGTTCCCTACCCCCTGCCAAGCACTGTCCTGGATCACCACAGTGTACTAGCACACGATCTTCACTGTGACTAACACAGTTTAGAGCCAGAAAAAGGAGACACTTTCCTACTTCATTGTGGCATGCCAGATGTTCCTCTGCAGAGCTGCCCCAAGAGCCCTGGAACTGGTCACATCGGACTATCAGTTCCCCTGATGCTTTCACCTTGGCAAGAGCTTCCCAGGTCCTGTCTCATCAGGTGAATGCGGTCCTTGAGGAAGAGATTGCAGGAGAACACAAACACAGGCTGTTTCACTGAAGTTCCTGATCCTGACTGAGAAATTGCCACTTCTCAGGTACTTCAGTGCTGCACACAGTTGTACAAAGGGCTTTTCCCAACTGCTTTTAGACCTGTACCAGTTAAATAAACCTGAGTGAAACGAGAATAAAACTCTGCTCTCTTTGCAGTGTCTTTTTCAGTAGACCAGATCCCAAACTCTTCTCACAGACCTGCACAAATTCAGAATACTTTGGATGTATATTAGAGAATCACAAGACCATTTAGGTTGGAAAAGACCTCTGAGATTATCAAGCCCAACCTTTGACCCATCAGCACCTTGTCAACAGGACTAGAGCACTAAGTGCTATGTCCAGTCATTTCTTGAACACCCCCAGAGATGGTGACTCCACCACCCCCCTGGGAAGTCCATTCCAATACTTAAAAACCCTTTATGTGAAGAAATTCTTCCTGGTGTCCAGCCTGAACTTCCCTTAGGGCTGCTTGAGCCTAGGTTCTCTTGTCCTACTGCTTGTTACCTGGGAGAAGAGGCAGAGCCCCACTGGCTGCACCCTCCTTTCAGGGAGTTGTAAAGAGTGATAAGGTCACACCTGAGCCTCCTTTTCTCCAGGCTAAACACCCCCAGCTGCCTCAGCAGCTCCTCATAAGATTTACACTCCAGACCGCTCCCCAGCTTTGTTCCCTTCTCTGGACACACTCCAGCACCTCAATGTCCTTCTTACAGTGAGGGGCCCAGAGTTGGACACAGCACTCAAGGTGTGGCCTCACCAGTGCTGAGCACAGGGGTACAGTCACTGCCCTGGTCCTGCTGGCCACACTATTGCTGGTGCAGGCCAGAATGTCACTGGCCACCTAGGCACATGCTGGCTCATATTCAACTGGCTGTCCCAAACCTGCAAGGGTTTGCTGAACCGTACCAAGTGTAGGCACTTGGCCTTGTTGGATACAATTGGCCTTGGCCTACTGATCCAGCATGCCCAGATCCCTCTGCAGAGCCTTCCTGCTCTCTAGCAGATCTGTGCTACCACCCAACTTGGTGTCATCCATGAACTTACTGAAAGTGCACTCAATCCTCTCATCCAGATCATCAATAAAGAAATTAAACAGGACTGGCCCCACTACTGAGCCCTGAGGAACAGCATCAACTGCATGCAGCACCATTCACCACTATCATCTGGGCTCAGCCATCCAGACATTTCTTAACCCAGCAAAGAGAGCTCCTGTCCAAGCCATGGGCTGCCAGCTTTTCCAGGAGAATGCTGTGGGAGACAGTGTCAAAGGCTTTACTGAAATCCATGTAGACAACACGCACAGCCTTTCCCTCATCCACGGGGTGGGTCACCTGGTCATAGAAGGGAATCAGGTTGGTCAGGCAAGACCTGCCTTTCCTAAGCCTGTGATGGCTGGGCCTGATCCCCTGGTTGTTCTGTACAGACCATGTGTCACATGCAAGATGATCGGTTCCATAACCTTCCCGGGCACCTATCAGGCTGACAGGCCTGTGATTCCCTGGATCCTCCTTCCAACCCTTCTGTAAATGGGCAACACACTGGACAACCTCCAGTCATCTGGGACCTCCTCAGTTAACCAGGATGGAAGATAAATGATGGAGAGTGTCTTGGTGAGCTCTTCTGCCAACTCCGTCAGTTCCTGTGGAGGAATCCATCCAGTCCCACAGACTTGTGAGCGTCTAAGTGCCACAGCAGGTCACTAATGATTTCCCCCTGAATTGCAGGGGGTCTGTCCTGCTCCCTGCCCTGTTGACCAGCTCAGGGGGCCTGGGAATAACTGGTCTTACTCTTAAAGACCAAGGCCAAGAAGGCATTAAGTACCTCAGCCTTTTCCTTACCCTTGGTTACAATGTTCCACCCTGGGTCCAATAAAGGATGGAGGTTTTCCTTGGCCCTCCTTTTGTTATTAATGTATTTATAAAAATGCTTTTTATAATATTTTGGGTGAGTTTTGAGCAGAATGAGTTGTAATTGAGCTCCTGCCTTTCTGATTTTCTCTCTACATGACCTAAAAACATCCTTGTACTCTCTGTGAGTTGCCTGCCTCTTGATCCAAAGCTCATATACTCTCTTTTTTCCCTGAGTTACTGCTAAAGCTCCCTGTTCAGACAGCCTGGGCTTCTTCCCTGCCAGCTCATCTATTGGCACATGGGGATGGCCTGCTCCTGTGCATTTAGAGTTCCTCCCAGCCTTCCTGGACCCTTTTGTTATTAAGGGTTTTTTCCTGGGGAACCCTCTGAACCAGTGTCCTGAACAGGCCAAAGGCCACCCTCTGAAAGTCCAAGGTCCAAGCGTTTTGCTGATCCCCTTCCTTACTTCTCCAAGAATCAAAAACTCTGTGACTGATTCCATGGTCACTGTGCCCAAGATGGTCTCTGACCACCACTTCCCCCACAGCCCTTCTCTGTTTGTAAACAGCAGGTCTGGCAGGGCATGCCCTGGTAGGCTCCCTTACCAGCTGTGTCTGATAACCTTCCACACACTCCAGGAACCAAGTTAGATATTGTATGTCCTCTGTTAGAAGAACAAAATTATCCATTATTATGACTAGTAGCTTTTGTGGTATTTCTGGCCTTGTCAGAAGAAAAAATCCTGCAGAGTTTTAGAAATTTATGTCTTTGGTTATTGTCTTAAATACAGCTTCCAACTGTATAGGCACTGCAAGAACATAGGAAGAAGCACTCTTCCTGTTCCAAAGTGCTTAGGACACGTTATAGCTACACCAGGAGTGTTTTACTGGCATCAGTGTATGAGGAATACTGACTTTTTTTGTTGCTACATTTGGCACAGACTAGGATGGCTGTATTCTAGTTTTTCCAATCAAAGTGCATCTTTAGTGGGGTGACCTGGAGCTTTCTGTCAGTAGGGACTGTCCTCCTTTATACCCCTGGCTGAAACTGCGGCAAAACAGCATAGCTGGTCCTGTTGAGCACTATGCAGCTCCCTCAGCTGTCTCAAGGGCTACTTGGAGACCCAGCATTTCTAAGCATCCTTGACAGAGCTGTCTGCAGGGCTTGTTTTCCTTTTATGTTACAGTTTCATGCAGGAGGTCAAGAAAGTGGGCAATCCTTTTTGACTGAGATTTACCAGTCTTAGTTTAGCAAAAGAACAGGAGGAAGGCAGGGAAAAGGTCTGATACAAATTGGGCTTCTGGGTGTTTTGATCTTTCCTTGTCCTTTTTCCAAGTCTGTGCTTAGCACAGCTCACATCTCTAAGATAAGGGATACCCTAGATTGCCATGACCTCACATTGTGCCTATTAGGAACTCTTTCACTGTGTCCAAAGACTGCTTCATAAATAGCATCTTTGCCTACAAGATGTTCTGGCAGCCAGATGTGAAGGTTTATTCACTAGTATACATGGAAGACGTGACAGCTTTTGGGATTTTACAAGCTGAGTCATTGGATAGTGACTAAGAATGGTTATTCATCGGTAGCTGACTACTAAACAATCTTCCAGCCTTATGGGACAGCACCCATCAAAGCTTTGCAGAAAGTTGACTTTAACCCCATATTTAGTTATCAGGTTTTAGGTCACATTATGAATAACATTGTGATTCAGATGTCTCATGGATGTTCAGAAACCTCTTACCATAAGGTTTTCTTGTCAGAGTTATTAATCATAACATTCCCAGAAGCAGGTCCTCCCATGCACTGTGATGGTTGAATGCAGGTGGTGGAAAGCAGCCTTCTCCATCTGTTTCCTAAGTAGGCAATGGAGGGGAAAAAAGTTAAGAAGAAGCCTGTAGATACTTCCTCTGAGCAGGGAAGTTACAGTGAAGACTACTAATGTGCCATGCAGAAAGGATATTAATTTTTCATAGCTCCAGTCTTCAAAATTGGGTGATCTTACTTTTGCTGTCTCTGGAGTTTGTGTCACTGGGGGAGGAGCTGTCTCCATATCCCTGAGTGAAGACACTAGATACAAAAGTGCGAATCCTTCACCTTCTGCATACCTGGGGGTTTTCAAGGGAACTTGTCATAGAGGTGTTAGTGCTATGCAGAGCAGCAGGCACATGAGAGTATGCAAAGGAAGCTCCCTCCCCTGCACTACCTGCTGTGCATGAGCAAGCTCTACCTAGAACATTTTGGGGGGCAAGGACAGAGATCCTTCAGAACTGTCATTGAGACATAAAGAGGACTTTGCAAACGAGCACCACTGCTGTAGCCAAAAAGACATGTTTTTTCCAGCCATATATGTCTGCTGCACCAGCATCCAAAGTATACATAGTTTGAGTGGGAAGTTGTCAGTGGAAGAAAAGGGAGGAGAAATTACCAATTTTTTCAATTCCATGTAGAAAAAAAAAAAATTCAACTTCATTTCTTCTAAACTCCAATGAAAAAATCTTTAAAAAAAGAAATGTGGCTTGAAATTGGAAACTCAAGCCTGTATCTAAACCAAAGCCCTTACTATTGTGCATTTTTTGAAACTCATCCTACTTGAAATCTGCAAGCCTCCTAAAATTACTGTCACGTTCACATGAGAAATACCTAAAATGCCAAGTATTTGTGGGATAATTGCTGTTTACTTGACATTTGTTGCTGCCCTGAATTTCAGCAGACATACGCTTGCTCAGTTCAGCCATTAAGCTTAACATCAGCCACTTTGCAAAGTTAAATAATTCAGCTGTTTGCATTTGCCTACTAATTGCTGAGAGCAGCCATCCACACAAAGGATTAAGTGACTATTATTCTTCAGAATAATATAAGTCTTTTATTCTGCAGGAAGTCTAAAAAATGTTATTTGGTACTTTCATGTATAGCATCACTAGGAATAAGTTAATGGAGTACAGAAAGTTAAAAATCTTTTTGGGCCTGTATATCAAATTCCATCTTGATGTGCTTTTAATTCTAGAAAAACATTTTGGAACGGAAGTAGCAATTGGCTCTTAACTTCCATCTACTACTAGTGAAGTGCTGTTTTACTTCTAGAATGAAACAGCTCATTTTAAAAAACCCAAAACAAATAAGCTGTCATGTCCAAAAGCATTTGAAAGCTTGCAGTAGGCATTAATGAAGACAGCAAACTCTTCCGTGATAGGGGTGCTGAAAACAACACAGCAATATATAATCAAATGAATACTTTATGAGTCATTATAAATCTGTCTTGAGGTGGTGCCTAGAAACTAGAATTACATTCTTCTCCTAAACACTTTTAACTTAGTGGAGCTTATTGCAGAATTTTTACAAGCAGCTGTGACTTTTAAAAGATTTCCTTCCCTTTGCATTGATAACTCCTCCATAGACTTCATCAGTAAGAAATCAAGGCATACATCTCAAGACAGCAATTTTCAGACTGTTCTGTTCAGTTTGACTAATCTGCTATGTATACATCTCAAGGGTTCTTTCCCTGGTTAAATAAATACAGAGGCTTTCACTAACTCTTGCACTTGCTGCTCTACAAGTAGCTCTAGCACTAATTTAGCAAAGGAAAAATAGTTGCACTGGATTTAACTCTAAATTATTAGATGGTATCTCTTGCATAAATAAAAGCAATTTTATTTCCTTTGTAGCTTTCACAAAGTGGTGATGTCTGAAGTTGGGGTTCTTTGGTGTATTTTAGTGACTTCTACATGACCTTGAAAGCAAGGGGTTGTGTCTGCATAGCAGGGTGTGATGCTGTGCTGCAACACCACTGTGCGTAGCAGCAGATGCAGCTGAACAAGTGCAGTGCCAGAGCTCTGCAGGTGACTTGAACTTGGAGTTGCTCTCCAGCCAGGCAGGCCCATGAGGTAGTGCTGGCTCAGAACTGGCTCCTAGCTCAGTGACTCACAGTTCTCACTCATGCTTTCAGAAAGGCATGGGCTTCTAAAGTCACATCTCACAACTTTTAGCCAGTGTGTTCATCCCTTGCCTTGCTTTCCTGAGAGGTATAGAGCTCAGTTATGGCTGAAGTGTGCATTCATCATGATCTTTGACCCTGCTGGCTTGTGCCAACACCTTTGATGCCAGGTGACACTGGCTAGTGCTGCCAGAGGCAGGATGGATTCAGACAGATGGCTTAGGTATACAGAAACTCCCAGAAGAAGCCATCTCTGCCCGTACTGGTGGGAACTGCAGTCTCCAGACCAGTTTTGCAATTTCAGCAGTCCTTTGCTTCCCACAGCAGAAGCAGCATTGCCTTGGTGTAGCATCTGTTGCTCACCTTCAGGCAAAACTCAGTGTTGCCCCAGTCTCTGAGAAGACCCTCCATAAATGTCACAGGCTTGCATTGTTCTACCATACTCATGGACCTGGCTTTCTGAGTTAGTTACCTCTGCCCATGCCTCAGTAATACTTCATAGACCCTCATAGCTTAGAATGTCTGCTGGAGGGTATACATGCACTTACTGCAATTACTGCAGTCTGGGAGATGCTGGAAAGAGCCTCGCTTCAGAGAAGCTCTCAAACATTACTCTTGTTTTGCTTCCATCCATAAAATCAACTGAACTTCCATTATTCCAAGAAAAGGTTTTTTGGACTGTTCGCTCTTGTGTAATCTTTGGTCTGCAGAAAGTGTTTCGTGATTTCACGATTGTTTGTCTATATCCCTATGTCATCAGCAAAACTGGCCATGTTGCCGTGTTCTGGAAACAAAGCTGGCTCAGAGAAGTGAATGGCTTGTGATCAGTACTGGTAGTTTTGAAAATGAGTTTGAAGCCCTTTCAATCCAGACCCTACCTATAGTGCAGCACTGAGTTATGCAAGAACCAGGTTCTGACTTCTAGGGGCTTCTTTGCTTGCAGAATTGAAAAGGGCAACAGCTGCCCAGGCTTTATTTTAAGGTTACATTCTTGCAGCATGTTATTAATGAGGGCTTTGAGCTTGTTATAGGCATAATCAGTCTATGCTGTCAATGGCTATAAACAAAGCAGGGGAAGGTAATGTAGCTAATTCTAAGCCAATGTTTATAAACAACTTGTCAAACTTTATCACTGCTGGTTAATGTCTATTAATAATGTATTAATGCTTTATAAACTATTTATAAATGAAACCTTAATATAGGAAGAAACTTATTCAACTTGGTTCTATGCTTGTGGTTAAATACAGAATCTTCTTCAGCTCCAGGCTGCACAGGTATTTCTTCTAACATCCAGAGAAGTAGTACTGCACAAACACTCAAGTTTCTTGGCCTTGATTAATGCAAAGCTGATATGCTGACGAAAGAAGAAAGAAAAAGCACACCATTCAGAAGGTTCTGACCTGATACCCACTTACTACTAACTGTATTCCCCCTGATACTCTGCTCTGATCCCTCTCCAAATGACTAAATGCTGAAAGTTTGCAATATTTGGTTGCTGGTCCCAAGTTTTGTGTTGGATAAATATACAGAGGGTTATATAAATATAACTTGACTGTGTAATTTTAAGTAACCAGATCACACTACATTTGATTTCCAAATCAATTAAGAAAGTAAAGTGCTGCTGGAGAGGAAATGATTCACTGGCCTTAAGTAAAGAAATGAGCAGACAACCCTCTCAAGATGCCACAAGGAAACATTCGGATCAGGTATTTCAGTGGGACTCAGTCCAGGTAAATATATCTCTATGACCCCTCCTTTTCACATGATACCTGCAGTAAATTTAAAAAAAATTAAAATTTAAAAAAAATTGTTGATGTCACTTTTTCCTGTAGATAAACACTGTTTTGAGCACATTTCAGCCTACTGGATGTGTCATAGGAATGTGACATTTTACAATATTGTATTCACTCCAAAAATAGAAAAATTTTTACAGATCAGAATAGTTCTGTGAGAAATACTTCAGGACAATAAGAAGCAATAAGTGTGTTTCAAAATGTTATCTAGATCAATTTTTTATGTCTGTTCTTTATAAACAAATCTTCATTATCCATGTCTGGATTACATACTTTGCAATTTAACCAAACCACACTAAAAAGAAAATAAACTCAACATTTTTTTTTCTTTCTCTACATTTATGAGTAATTTTATGGTTCTTTTTTTTAAAGATAGCATGTTATGCTACTGCTAGCCTAATTTACACACAGTGTAAATTGTTTGTAGAGTCCTTTCCTCCACAACCCACCTCCCATATCTGGACTACCCATCATTTGCTCTGGGTATCTGCCAGTTGACAGTGTATCCACCCTACCACAACAAACTGTGCTCCAAAGGAGTAACTTTAATGAGGCAGAACAAAGACCAAATATCTGTACAGCACAACACACTTGTGACCTAGCAATGGATGTTTCTTGTGGCATTGCACAGGCTCTGGAACACACCACCTGGAGTCCCAGCTTCCTTCCCTGGCCACCCTCTCCACTCAGCATCCCATAAGCTGGGAAGGGAAAGCCTACATGAAAGTGAATGCATTCCCTGAGATATGTGTTTTTCATCTCCTTGTTTTTTTCCAGTTTGATGAGAGCTGTGTTTTGTTGAGGCTGACAAACAAGGCAGCATTGCTGTGTACTAATGAGGCAGTGCAAGCTCTCGACACATGTTCAGGGTTAGCTTGAAATTAACAGATGAGGGCCTGTATGACCCATTGAGTTGTTTCTGGTTCCTTTAGTGTCACTAAAAGGAATGACCTGTGCTGTTTGTCTTCATCTGGCAAACACAGTCATTAATGTTAGACGAGACAGATTTGCTCTTCTAGACTGTACTGTGGTTTCTTCAAAAGTGATCTGAGCATGATGTTTTACTGAGCTGCACATAGGTGAGGAACACAAATGATTAGGAACAAGCAATGTGTTAGCATTAGTGAAGCTAAAGGAGAAAAGCAAAATGGTGAGGTCTTCAAAAAGCATTTTGTTATAAAGAGCCCAAACTTGTGTGTAATTTTTTTTTTAAGGTGTGTCAGAGGAACTTGCAAATTCACTGTCTCTGCTGGAAAAACAAGCACTAGGAAAGAGATACAATATGGACCACACAAAGCAAGAAAATCAAAGGAATATTTTTAAACCATCTCAGTGATTTAAGAGTTTTTGCCAACATTTGGAAAAATGACAGGGTTATGAGACTAAAATTTTTGCCCGTCAGTGAGACATTGGTTCCTAAGTGTCTACAGACCCCTGTCTGCAAATCATCAAAATGGAATTAGGAGTGTCTTCTAATGCACCAGAGCACGGGACTTTGGGATGTTGGCAGGCCACAAACCTGGACTCAAAAACCTTCCACCTCCTGTATGTCACCCTGCATTGGATGTATCAAAGGCAGACTTCAGCTAGGTCTGTAAAAATCACTAGAGTTTGCCATAAGGGGCTGCAAAATGTAGCAGATGAGTGCTTGAGTCCTCTTGGAGACCTCCTAAGGCCAAAGCAGAGCGTGCTTGTGATGTATGAAGAATAAACCTTGATAGCATTTCTATGTTAACTCATGGTCTGTTGGGATAAAGTGTCATGTGTAACAGTTTGGGGTCATTTTTATCAACGACCATGTAAACAAAGAGGAAAATGTGAAACATTCTCTTTCTTCCCCTAATGTTTCTTTTGGTTTTCTCCCCATTAACAAATTTTTCTGTTTGACAATTGAGACCATTCTGTTTAACAACGCCCTGGTCTAGTTTCATGGGAGATATGCTAGAAAGTGACATCTGAAAACAAAATGTCAGACAATTACACTCACTTCTGAATCAATAAAAGCTCTCCTTCAGAAAAAAGTGATGGGAAATGATCTATCACTCTACACTGCTTCTTTTATTTTTCCCACTGCTTTCTGCTTTAGAGATTGGCCAGCAGCATCTCTTCATCTGCTCATATTATCCCATCGTGAACTCTCTGGTGAACTCCATTTGATGTGAGAATGAGACTTACAGGTTAGGTCCTTGACAAGTTTTGTTTTAAGCCTGCTGCTTCCATGAAAATGCAGAGCTCCACCAAGCCACTCAGGTCTTCTCTGCAATGTGCTCTCCTGCCAGCCCAAGAGGTAAACTGCGCAAACCATCTTCACAGCAGATCTGTGACCAGGGTCAAGAGCACTTTCTTTCCAAACAGGCAGTTTTTGGACAATTGTAGAAGCTGGTCTTTGTGCTCTCAGTGCAGTGCATGGGCTTCAAAACTGTTGAGCTGAAAAAGAGATCTTTTGACACCTTGCCCATTAACACAAGCAAAGCTGTTCCCCTATAGTAGCAGCCTGGCAGTCAGTGAGGAGATGAGAGAAATGATGCTAGCACTTCTTCATAGACAAACTGCAACAGCAGCTCTCTGTTTTGGCAATAGGGACACCAGGTTTGCACTGGAACAGAGGAGAAACGTGTGTCACAGATCAAGTGGAGCTTTGCACTCACAGTTTGGCAACAGTTGAGCGTTGGTAAATGATGCTCTGTGGGATGTCTACAGCATTCACTTTGACAGCCAACCATGACAGTTCTTAAAAAGGCAGATAAAGGGCTTCAATGCAAAGAAAAATGAGTGGAAAAATGGAATTAACCATCTCCAGAATTCAGAGTATTTTTGTCCTAAAGCCAGGACTCAGGGTCTGCACACCTGAAAATTTCCCCATTTCTCAACTAGGTAAAAAGAACTTCTTTCTTTTTCTCTTTATTTTGTTAAATGCAAAAAGGAACTAACAGAAAAAACTCTTTACCTAGGTCTCTTACTGTTTTGGATCTGGATACAAATGTATTTTGCAAGGGCTCTTTCTCTCATCCCAGGCTGATTTCTTCTAAACCAGCAAATTACTGAAACTTCAGCACAAACAGAAAGCTGCATCATTGGGATTCTTGTGACTTTCTGATGAAACTTACAACAGATCCGTACATTTAAGGAAGGTTGCTTATATTTAAGTAGGAAGTCGACAGTTTCCATACCAAACATGGACAGATTTTAGTCATAGTATTACTGAGAGAAACATCTGTTCCTGTAGTTCCTGAGATCTCAGATGTCCTGTGCTGTGTTTCCTCCACATCTGCTGCAAAGGTCAAAGCTGTAGAAGGTGAAGTTTCTGTCTTTTTTTAGGGGGGTGAGGTACCATAAAGACAGCAGGGAGGGGATATAAGTCACATAACTGCCTCCTAATTGATGGACAGTGCAACGGAAAGTGGAGCTGTCCTTCCTCTGTGCCACCTACACCTTCCTGTGATAAGCAGTCAACACACAAAGATCTGCCATGGGCTGTGCATTATAGGTATAAATCAGAAGTCCCACACAGTGGTACAAAGATAAGGACTTGATCCTTTGCTGGGTTGCAGGAACACTCATTTATCTGCTCTGAGTCTGATGGCAGGGCCTGAGGAACAGATCTTTGAAATACAATTTTTCAATTAATTTTAAGTTCTCCACTGAAAACTGCCTCTCTTCTTTGGGAATTCAGTTGTAGTTTACATGTTAAACCACTAGGAATTTAATTTCAAAGTGAAAGTTAACCAGTTTTCCTACACAGCTCTGAGCTAATTCATCAGGTAATCTCTCACTCTGTCACACAATGAAATAATGGGATACTGGCTACATCCATCCTTCAGTTCAGCCTGTTGTGAAATTATCAGTCTTATTTCTCTGAAACAACATGTGGAAGGAAATGTGCAATGAAATTACACTGCTGCTCCTCGAGTGATCAATGTTGCTAAGTAGAAGAAATGAAGCAATGTGGCCCTTCAGTGAATCCGCTATTTCAATTTGATAAATTAATCCAAAGTACATTAAATTGTATTCTGCCTGTGTTTTTCCAATTTTTTTCAAGCCAAGTACCATTCCCTTCCCTTCCCTTCCCTTCCCTTCCCTTCCCTTCCCTTCCCTTCCCTTCCCTTCCCTTCCCTTCCCTTCCCTTCCCTTCCCTTCCCTTCCCTTCCCTTCCCTTCCCTTCCCTTCCCTTCCCTTCCCTTCCCTTCCCTTCCCTTCCCTTCCCTTCCCTTCCCTTCCCTTCCCTTCCCTTCCCTTCCCTTCCCTTCCCTTCCCTTCCCTTCCCTTCCCTTCCCTTCCCTTCCCTTCCCTTCCCTTCCCTTCCCTTCCCTTCCCTTCCCTTCCCTTCCCTTCCCTTCCCTTCCCTTCCCTTCCCTTCCCTTCCCTTCCCTTCCCTTCCCTTCCCTTCCCTTCCCTTTTCCCTTCCCTTCCCTTTTCCCTTTCTTTTCTTCTTTTTTCTTCTAAGTGATGGAGAAAATGAGGCTGAAAAATATAGAAGTATGTTCAAGAAAGACTTGGCTGGAAGAGATCCAGTGGAGGCAATTGAGAGGGGGCTAGAGCATTCCCCCTGCAAAAATAGGCTTTGGGACGTGTCTGGCTCAGCCAGGAGCAGGAACAACTTTGAGCATGTATTAGCAGCCCAGTGCCTATGGGGTGGTGATCAGCAATGCTTGCAGGAGTTGAAGAGACAGTGGTCATGATTTGAAACAGGAGAGTTTGTAACTGCATACACTGGATGGAGAAAAACAGTGCAAGAATTATTAGACATTAGAACGGCATCCAGAGTGGCTGTGAGATATCTCTTGGAGGTATTTTTCAAGATCTGACTTGGCAAAGCTCTGAGCAACCTGTTCTGAAGTAATAGGTGGTTGTTCTGAGCTGGAGGTTGGACTAGCCTCCCTCCCAACCTGAATCATTCTGTTATTCTAAGAGTACACATCAGAATCAAGTGAACATATTTTTCTCAAATAAAGACAAAAAATAAAATACACTGTTCAGGTTCCCGTAGCCTTGACTACAAGCTATTCAAGCATAGTTAATTTCTCATTACCATCTATGCTCAAAGTCAATTGCAAAAATCACAAAAGAGCAAACAAAAGCTCCTCATATAAACACAGCACGCAGTTGTTTAACCTCACATATGGACTCCAGTGGAATGGCTTTGAGGGTTGACCTCTACCTTGGTCTAAGCCTCCATAGTATTGACTTTAAATTTGCAAGACTTTTGCCAAGGCACTTGTCCCAAAGTCTTAGGGCTGTCTGAATCTCTTTTCCCGAGGCAGCAAAATGCTTAGGCTTCTGCTTTAGTCTGAGTCCTTAGCTGGTATTTTACAGTTCAAGCAGGCATGCAGTTTCTTTGCTCATCTCAGGTTATACAAGGTGATAGTCTATAAAAAGTGATAGTTCTATACTGTCTTGTTCAATGGGAGTGGAAGATACAGCTTCAATACCTCAGTGAGCAGCTGATGGAGAGCACTGTGAAATGCCTATGCTGGGCTTGATTAAGCTGATATAGCATTAGATAGTCATTCACTGCAAAATCCAACATCAAGCCAAAGTTTTGCAAACCCAAACCTGTGATGTGCAGTTGTGGCTTGCACTGCACCCATGTCTTTCACCGAAATATGGTTGGTTTCCCACTTTATCTCTGAAAGTGGGAAGGTCACTAGCTAGAATCAGTAAAGGCTGAAATACAAGGAAACTTTGCAGAGCCTGTAGGAGTTGAGTACACTCTGTAAAAATGATAGTCATTTATCTTTGTTAACAGCGCTGAGGATGTTGCACAAACTTGTAGGAAATTTCCATCCAGGGCAAAGAACAGCACTCCTCCCACCACCTTGGGTTTTTATTGTAGCTCTCACAGGACGCAAACTGTTACAAAATGACCCAGAGCTGCATCACAGCACAGCAGCCAAAGCGATTGATGCCTCTTGTAACTCCTGCTCCCCTGGCCCTCTTGCTAGGTGAAGGTCAATGCAAAGAATGAATTAGCTCATACCTGTGATTTGAGAGAAGATATTTAAAATACAATCTGATAAAAAAACTGAAAGCCACTACAAAAGTCTGAACAGTATTTTGTGGGTTTGCGATTTCTCAAGCTAATTTCAAAACAGAAGGGATTGAAGAGCAAGGGAGGAGCTGACTCAGTTTTCAGTTTTTGAACTCTCACTAACAGTATGCTTTCTAAGGATTTTTATCCCTATTCCCCCATCAAAATAAAACACCCACATTTTTGAAGCTGCTCTGTCACCACCCTGAGGCATGTCATTTGAAAATGCAGAAAAATGGTGTTTTCTACTTGTTTTGCTAGATATAGAGAATTAATCTGAACACCTTGGTTTTAACCAAACAAATGGGAACTGGGCATTCTGGGATATATAAAAAAATATATTTTCCCGTAACTTCAGTTGAGACTACTGTTATCATTTCTGTGCTTCTCCCCTTGCCCAGTGAAACTGAAAATACTAAGAGAAAGACACTTTCAGCCTGTGAAAGGCCAAACCTTTACTGGCAGAACTACTCGTTTGGGAGGCTTTGCTGTCCTGGAAGCAATTGTGATTGTTTGGTATGACTCTAAGGCCACGTGTCACTGTGGCAAACACAGTCAAATGATGGGGATTTGTTTTCCATTGCATCAAGAACTCATTTATCTCTGAACTGTTTGTGTTTATTTTTCTGGAAATTTGCTAACGTATGACCCAGGAAACTGGTACATGCTGTTATTCAAAGAATTCTCTTTTTAAAGTGCTTCCTCCACTTTAAAGCAGCATCCTCTTCAGGTCTTAGCAGATTCCTGTTCTGTTGGACCTATCCTTCTTATGTCAACACTCTGCCCTGTTCCAATAGGGATTCACTGGTATCCCATGCATATTGTCTAAATTATTTTAATGGTGACAGGAGTGAGGCAGTAATAACTTTTTCACAATTCAGTGGGTTTTTTCATAAAAGTTGAATTAACTTGCCAAAGCAGCTCTATTATACACACAGGCAAACATGAAAACAGCTCTGTTGAACTAGGGGTGCAAAAGAGGCCTTGGTGCAGCACCTGTAGTAGGAGATACCAACACAATGCTGCTTATATCAGGACAAAGACAATAACTGCATTTTCTGGATCCACTTCCACCTACTTATGGGAAAGAAAGGCTACCACCCCCCAGGGGCAGCATTGCTTTCATTCCTGGTCACAGCTGAGATGAGTACGCAGTGCCCATCCCTAACATTGCATCTGGCCCCAGTGGGTCAAGAATATGCCATTTCAAATTAGATGCAGGTAATATAACCCTGAAGACCAAGTTCACTACACCTCCACAAATGATGTAGATATCTGTTTGACTGAACTGACACCCAAGGAAGACATCAGAGATGACAGCTGCTGATTCTTGGTGTACAGAAAAGTGTCTTTCCTTGGACTGTGATTTCCAGTCCCACACACAGATCTGCCTTCCACCCACTGACTGTATGTTGCCTTCTTGTCCACTTTTTCTCAGACATCGTAAGTCTCTCCAAGATATCTGGCATCTCTAGAAAGGGCAGAATTGTTTTACCCGTGCTGGCCTGCCTGGTGGGAGAGAGGAAGTGGTGGGAGGTCTACATGGGAGTGGTACAGCGAGTCCATTGTCTCTGTTTCATTGTGCTTTAGGATTTCTGAAGGGCACCCAAAAGGGGAGTTCCCTGCCTAATGCATAGTCCTGCCAATTTAGGAAGTAAAATGTCTTATTACGCCCTTATGTTGGAGAGTTTCAAACCTGGGGGAGGAGCTGCACTGGTTCAATGCAAGCTTGAGAAAAAGTCCTACCAGATAACAATGTTTCTCCTTTACACCTTGCTGAGTAAAATTAATATTAAAGCACTGGACTCTTGGGGTGGAAAATTGGATTATGTCCTGGGTCTCTGCTAGTTTACTTTGGTACCTGTAATCAAGAATTTCAGTAGAAATTTATGAAGCAATACAGATCTCCCAACTACTGTCTTCCGTCTGAAAATTGAGCTAATCATTGAGCTAACCTTCTAGTAGGTTTTTGCGAGAATTGCAGAATACAGATTGACGCATGCTTTGGGTTTAAGCAGCTCCCAGCATTATGTAAACCTAATTTTTGGCTGAGGCCTCACCTTTGTAGTAGTGCAAATAAATTAGTCATTTATCTCAATTTCAGAATTTCTTTAAGACAGTAAAGGTCTGTGCAGAAAATAAGGAGATGGTCCTGTGCTCCTCACCCTTACCTTCCTGTCCCCAGCTGTTTGTTGGCATCTTATACCAACCCTAGTGCAATGCACATATGACCAGACAGATCAGGGAGCTGATCTGCCTTAAAAGTTAGAACTTACAGTCTCCCAAAATAATTTTTCAGGGCTGGTTCTCTCACATTATTTTGCTTGTCCCTTGTTGTCAACAAAAGGAAGAGACCAAGAACAAAAGCAGAAGGGCAATACAACCTCTTTAGAAACAGATTGCTGGATATCAGCCTTAACCTTCACAAATAAAATAACTTCAAATTCCTTCATGCCAAGGAACATAAATAATTCCTGCTATAGAATACCCATTTGCTTTCCTTGAATATTTTTTACACAAACCCCGTAAGTGTGAATTGGCCACAGTGGTTCTAATTTTAGGCCCCCCTTTTGAGCAATAGGAGTGTGTGCTTTTTACTGTAGTGGGTGCAGTCCTTGGATTACCCAAAGCCGTATCTATGTCTGTCTCCTCAAATTCATATCATTTTTTCAGCCTGTGCTTGGAAAAGAAAGTAGCATTGTCATACTCCTAAACACAGCATGGTGATCTGCCCCACAGTTCCAAAGTAGAAGCAAAGTGGAAGATTCTACTGGCTGACAAAGATTATCTTCTGCTTCCTGTTTCAGGGAAGAAAAATGAGCAAAAATAAAGGTCATCTGTGTTTATATTAACAATACAACAGTTCCACTATGTTTCGTAACAAACTTGGGTCATTATTTATCCACTTGTCCTTTATATCACTGCTTTGAACTCTGGGTTTGCTTATCATGATATTTCTAAAATCCGTAAACAGTCAGGGAGAAATATTTCTAGTTTTCTAAATAGAGCATTAGGTCATTTTATTATCAGAGAAATATAACTCTGCCCATCTGTTGTTGTTTCACATGTGGAACAGCAGGCAGCCTCCTTCTAACCGTTAATTATTTCAAGAAAGTCAGTGAAACAACTTTGCCATAAGGGCCCAGTTTTGTTTCTGTTCTTCGTGATAGCTTTCCCCACAGCCATCTGTGAGGTATGGGTAGTGCTGCACTAAGAAAACACCCATTCACGCAAATCCCCAGCTAACCACACACTCTTGGTACAGTTTGCTTCAAATGTTTAAATTTTGTAATTGGAGTAACAGCAGAGTTTTGTTTTTGCTGAGGACTTTAATTCATCTCTCAGTTCAAAATCAAGTTTGCATCTTCCTTGAGACCTCTGGAAAAAGTGAAATTCTTTACTTCCTAACCCTGGGATATCCTTACTTGTTAGATCACTGTACTGCTTCCTGCAGCAAGATGTCTCTCTTGTTACTCTCATATACCATAAAATGCAGGAGAGCAGTAATGAGAAATAATAATTAACTAGATGCCAAAACCCTAAGTCCCTTTGTGGTTCACTGAAAACATGTTCTTCCATGTCAGAAGGTGAAAAAATGTTGAGGTAAACGTGTTCAGTCACAAAGTAAACAGAAATCCACTGTGGTTAGAAGCCCCTCTAGGCAGGCTTTGTATTTCTGCAAAGTATCTGTGCAGTGCTTAACAAAGTTTGCTAGTTCTTGCAAGTGCTGCAGTAGTGCAGAAACAGAAGATGTTATTTCATACATATAAATACAACTAAGGAGTTATCAAGTGTTTTTGTCCCCTCTTGAGTTTAGGCAAAAGAGCAAATTGCATGTAAACTTACTGCAACCTCATATGAAGTGATCTTCTCATTACTATTCTTCCCAGTTCCCACCACCTCCCCTTTGCAGTACCAGCTTCTTCAGGGCACAATCTGTGCCCTGAGAATCCATTACTTCCACCACATGAATAATTTACTGTGCATCAAACACCAAACTGCATCAGGATATGATGCCTCTGTTTCTGTCTAAGCGTCATGAAGATTTACATTGAAAATTTCTAGCAAAACTCAATTATCAGGTTACTCCTAATGAGAGTGTAAGACACAGATTGGGGGTACCACTTGAGTCTCTGTGGGGTTTCTTTTCTTCTCAGGATGTCTCAGAGAACATTATACTCTGCAACACACTGGGACTAGACTGGACCACAGACCTGTAGTGTCTCTTTCCTGGGAAGATTATGCTGGAGTGGAGGCTGCTTGTTCTGTTTTAGTTTGAGGGGAGATTTGCCAGGGATTCCCCCCAACAAAACTGTGACCTTCTTCTAGGAATTTGTGATGTTTAAGAAGTCCCCAACCTCTTTTAGGTGTCCTCTAAGAAATCTGTCAGCAGAAAGTAGTAGGCATGGGAAAGAAAGACTGAAAAGGATTTGATGGGCCAGCAACGTTCCCCAGATAATATTATAAGAAAGCTTGCAATAGAATGTTTGTGTCGCTGTTATACAGCCTTTACAAAGGAATGTAGACCCAAGTGGATGAGTTGGACTAGGCTAATTTTTCTTTAAAGACCAGCTGGCTGGGAATATGAATATTCCAGGTTTATATCAAAATATCTGTGAGCTATACATAGGTGAACCTATATCCGGACACAGCTTTGTATGTTTTCATGCAGTAGGGATAACTTTCTTTGTTGCTTTATACAAATAAACCACATGCATGATGAGTACAACAAATAAGGTACCTGAAAAAAGCATGAGAAGTTTAGAAGTCAGCACTCACTGGGAAACTACACAGATCCTCTCATGAAGAAATAAAGAGGACAGAAATGGGAAGAGAGGTGACTTTGGAATTGCTCCATAGTTGAGAAGTGTCTCCTGGGAAATGGATGCACCATCTTCCCCTTTCTGCAAAAGGAGGAATATGCTCCTAGCTTGAGGAAAAGTGAGAACTACAATGAGACTTAGCCCTGTGCAAGTACCTCAGACAGATTAGTCTGGGTTGGCCCCCTGCTCATACTGCCTGATGCTCATCTACCATGGGTAAAATCCAAGCTAGATGCTGGTTTACTCCTTCCATGACACTGCTGATGTACATGCTTTTGGAACCCTATCCTAATCACTGAGAATTTTATGAGCAGGGACCTGACCAAAAAGGAATTTTACTGACAAAACTATTGTCTTCTTTAAGGGCTTACTGCAGGTAACTGTTTTGTCTCTATGAGCATAAATAGTTTTCAATGTGAAGACTACCTGAGTTGTTTTAATGTCAGCATTAAAACAAGAAGTATCCTGTCTTTTTTTAAATTTATGTAACTCCCAGTGACCCATAACTGTCTGCATGGGCTTCGACCACTTTTAATGTATTAAAAAACATAGTAATGTGCAAATTAAATGCAAGTTTAGATTAAATTGTTTTGTTTTGTTTTGTTTTGTTTTGTTTTGTTTTGTTTTGTTTTGTTTTGTTTTGTTTTGTTTTGTTTTGACATGTGCGCATGTGCATGTGACCAGTCTTCACATGGACCAGGATGCAGGTGAGATGACTTATAAGCATGTTGGTACTGTAATATATATTCCATTCTCAATTATAATCCCCCATAAGCAATGGCCACCTATTTCATATAGCAGCAGGGACAGACACAAAATATATGCTGTATTCAGGTAGTGCAGTACTTTAAACTAGATACCTCTGGAAACACAGTTAAGGTGTCTTTCTTTTTCTTCTACTTTCCCTGTCTCAGATTGGTGTGTCATTTCATCCAAATAGCTTGTTATGTGTTACAAAAGTTCTTTAGCCTAAATCTTGATTCCACCTTATTCACATGTCAGGAGTATAGGTTGTGGCTGTTTCCATACTGACTGTACACTACATAGTTTAATAACAAATTTTTTATCTGAGATATTTGCTGGGTCTCTTAAAGGTTATATTTTCTCTTACTTAGGTAGCTGACAACTATTTTTCTGTGAATCACTGGATGTATCCGTGTCCATTTCAAAAGTCCAGCTTGCCTCTAGAATGCTTCCCCCAAAGAAGTGGAGCCTGGGCAGAGGAACTGACTAATCCTACCATGATTTTCCATCAGGAGATGCCTGTGCTTAACCGTATCCTCTCCTTAGATCCCCATTACACAGCTCTGTATCAGCAGCAGCACTACTGCCAAAGATGGGAGCCCTGCTAAAGGCAAGGCAAAGTTTCTCCAGCACTCTTACATTTCTAATCTTCTCAGGGACTTTATGAAACACGTAGCAAGTATTTAATAAAATATATATAAAGTAATAGAGCAGCAATAAAGTAAATTGGAGTAAGAACGAGCTAGGCTCTTTTAGGTAAGCAAAGAGACTATAAAATACGAGGACATAGAATGAAGGTCACCTGTTTTTTGTCAGAAATCTAGTTTAGAGCTCAGAATCCATTTTCACAAGGACAAAAATACATGTGTGACACGTGAGGAAATGAACTCTCCAGGATGTGCTTTGGGAGTGCTCTAGGACAGAGGCATTTTGGAAAGAGGTGATAATGGCCTTAAAATGGCAGTGATGAGATTGTGGAACTCCTGTGTGTGGGTTCTGGAAAAAAAAGATATATTTGAAAACCAAAAAAACCAAAAGCTCCCGGAAAATACGAGCAGCTAGGCTAATTGTAGACACTTGGAAAATGGAAAGATGTTTCCTTTTTTTCTTTATTTTTAAATAGGAGCTTTTGTAATCTGGCTTCTCTTCAAGGCATAAGGAAATATGTCTTGATTTCTGTGTCTGTTGTATGCACTGTTACAATCACAGCCTACAAACCTAAAATAAAGAAAATCACTGGAGGGTAAACCCAAAATATCCCAAAATACTGCTTATCAGTGATTAGGAAGTACCTCTTTTTTCATGGACGGGTCCATACTGCTGTGTCCATTTTTATACATCCATCAAATAGAAGCTTAGGCAATACTCATGTATCTAACAAAGATATCAGCTAGTAAACTTAAGTTGCAACTTTGAACTGTAGTAACCAAAATAATATAAATGATGGGGAAATTGCCAAAAGATGTCTCTAGAGTCCATTACCAACTCCAGTAGAACTACAGTAGACAACTCTCTGTGCTGATGACATGTATGCAATGCTTTGTGTCATTTTAACTGAGATTATAGCGCTTTTCTTATGGAAGTACAACCAGATCTCTATGACACTACGCACCTGACCAGATTCCCTCTGAAGTCCATATTTCTTGTTCCAGTTAACACTCATCATCTGAAAGTAGCAACTCTGTGAAAATGGTCTTATATGGTAGGCTTCCATAGTTCTTTATCTGAATCAACTACATGAATAATTTCTTTGTTTCATGTTTTGTTTCAAGGAATCAAAGAAAAACCTAGAAGGCTCGGGACTTGCTGTGAAATATCTCCATACTCTTGGTCACTAGGGTCTACAGCAAGGCCCATTCTTTTTTTCTAAGGCTGCTGAAAAACTAGACAGAGGGTTTAAATTAAAATTAGAAACTTGTGTGCTTCTTCTCTGCAGTTGTGGTATTTTTTTGTCCCAGCTCTCATTGATTTTCTATTATGTTTATTGCAGGACTGCCGTGCTGTTGAAAACAGCGGCAGTTTGGTCTTAAACCGTGATGTGGTTATCTGTTGCCCTTGCTATTTGGTGAAAATTAATTATATCCTAAACTGAATCTTGCTTTATACTCCACCTGTATTCGCTACTTAGTGCTGGAAAGCATGATTTATGAAGTTATAGACCTGAAATCCTCTTTGAGAGGAAAGCACACTCTTGAATAGACGGTGCTCTTTGGTTGGTATAGCATCTTTCTGTGATATCCAGGGCTTACGTGCCATTATGTCCTTTGGCTGGTATCTTGACATGAGCTGTTCTGATGCATAATGGACTTCAACTTAGTCCCAGAAGCACACAGTGAGAACAGCAACAGAGAGAAGGCTCTAGAAGGTAACAGAGTGCTGTTCTTGAAAGCTGCTGTCCAGCATCTCACCTGCTTCACCTGTCCGGAAAGAGCACAATAAAGACACATAAAGACTTTCTTAGCACTGTCTTTTCTGAGCTTTAGCAGCTCTAGAGACACTTGGTAAAAGCACTGCAAAGTACTGAAAAAGCTAGAAGAAATCTACAGCACTGAGTCTAGAACTGACTTTTTGAATCACATTTGAAAACTGCAGTTTAGTCACCAGAAGATCTTGGTGTATAAGCCATATCCTTGTCTCTCTCTTCCTTGGTTTAGGCCAACAATTAATCATGGCACAAGAGGTAAATGAGTGGGGATTTCAGTGTAAACTGTGCTGGTGGATTGGTAAACATTTCTGGTATTGTTGCAAATAACCAACACAAGTGTAAGGAATGGAAGTTTAGCTTTAGGCCTGTATGTTTACCATTACATTTTTAAACTGTTTATAAGAAGAAGAGTGCTTTAAATGTTCCTGAGGAGATGGTCAAAACCACAGCGCTGCTAAGGGTTTAACTGAGATAAAGTGTTTGCCTTAAAATTCAGAGAAACGTGGTCATTTTGCAGGCGTGGTTTGTCATTTAAAACATTGCTGTTGACATTGTGTTGTGACACCAGCCTAAAACATTTATGGTAACTCCAGAAATGAGGTGTATTAGAAGCTGGAAAGCAACATCTGGATTCTTCCTTATCACTGTGTCCTCAAACAGCTAATTCAGAGTTTTCCATGTAAAATAACAATGCAATTCCACCAGCATCCCTCCACCCTCTACCCCCCTCACCCTCTCCACCCCCCTATTTTTATTTGAAACATTAAGATGTGGATTTAAATGTCTTTCAGTAAAGCCCTAGATCCAGGATGCATAGCAATAGGTGAACATGTCGGTTTTCATGGTGAGTGGTAAAACATTGACTGGGGTTTTCCACTAGCTAAGCCACAGGCTAAAAGCTAGGTAGAGCTGGATGCTGTTCCCCTCGAGGCTGTGAACTGGACATGCCACCTCCCACACGTCTGCCAAGAGACCTGGTCTGGCATCTGCCTTCCATGTTGGAGACCTTGGACTCTGTAGCTCAAATTCTTCCTCTACATGACAGGGGTCAAAACAGCCTTTACCACTATCAAGAGGTTCTCCAAGACACTAGCAATGCGTTCTGGTTTGAGGTTTTTTTCTATCCTGTTTAATTCTGCAGACAAAACTAGGAATTAAGTATAGCACTCTAACCAGATTATACAGTGCTGGTATGGGACAGCAAAGACCTTGGTTCCAGTCAGTGTTCCAAGGTATTTTTAAACATCCTGTGAGGTTTGGCGCCCTGACTTAGGACTTGTAAACATGTGATGTTGGCAAGTAAGAAACCAAGCTTTGCTGCCAAAACAGGTGGGGAAGGACATTAGAAAGACAAAGTCCCTCACCTTGGCGAAAGGGATCTTCACAGCTCTGGTCAACCTCCACTCAGTAGCAGTTCACAGTAGCCTGGTGTTACCTGAGAAGGGGTTTTCATCTTGGGACCATACAGAGGAAAAGGGAAAAAACCTAACTTGTGACTATGACAGCCTGAAGTTAAAAATAATAAAAACATTTTTTGGTTACTTTGTAAAACAGAGTGTTCCAAAAGTGCTTTTCAGGCTGACATCAGTGTTCATTAGCAAGAAGAACACAAGGACAGATAAAAACAAGATACCCATCTTCACCTGAGAGCTCTCTCTCACTTATTAACATGCTGATCTGATTGCTTTTTTTGTTAGGATGGTACCAAAAAGGCTGTCTGACCATGGTAAACTCTGTAGAGCACTGAACTGCCAACAAATTACATGTCTGTTTGAAAAATCTTTAATTTAAATAGAAAAGACCAAATATGGAGAAGGCAAGCATCCTTATCCCATGTCACTGGTTTTGCTCTTTAACCTTGTCTTCTCCACAGCTGGATCTGATGCCTGTCGTTTTCTGCATGCGCCACTCAAAAGAGACCATGTAATTTTGTGTGGCTTTCATGTGCAGATGGGTGTAGCCTCTTTCATGCTGCCTTGAAGTCAGCCCTTACCAGCCGGTGTTTTGTTGTCAGCAAAGGTCTTTCTGGATTTCACTACTGAAGAGTCTGCAGTCTTCACTGGCTTTGGTCTTCCTTTATCCCTGTGCCTCATGCACATTTTAGAGAGCTGTTTCCCAAGCTTTTGACCAGCACCCAACTCATTAAACCTCCTTAGTATTGCAAGTGGTCTGTTACTGAAGCAGTATATAGGAAAATGCAGTCCATGTCATGGAGCAGTTCCCATGAAATGAGGAAAATGTTGATGAACTGGAGAAAGAAGATGCCTTTAATACAAAGGATTTGAAGTAGATGTGACCCTGCCAAGTTCCTGGAGGAATTCCTCTTATTTAAAGACCCTGTCAATGAGGGTCTTCTGGATAAGCCAGAGCTTGCTGGGGACTATCTTGGATAGAAAATACAGTTTGGTCTCTATCATATGAATGCTTTTCTAGTCTTTCTAAATTATTTTAATGTAGGAGTAGCCCTTCAAGACCATGCTTCCTGGGCCAGTATTTAGAGTGAGCACACAGATTTTACTTTTCAACTCTGTCTCCAGCCAAGATAAGGGGCTTTAGTAGTAATGGAGTGTTTTCTAGCTGCTGTAAATGGGGGGTGTTATTTGAGTTACCAAGCTTACTTTAGCTGATGAGCTTATGAGGAAGAACTGTCAGTGCAGTTATAAACAATCAGTCATAAACATACAGCTAACATCTACCTAGAACACAGACCGCTTGTGCTGACCTGGAGACACCGCTGAGATCATAGCCAGGCCCGTAGCAATATGTTTGCAAGAAAAAGACAATTAATTACAGACTGAGAGGCTCAGTTAGCAGGATTACAGTATGCCTCTTGATACAGCAAAAGACCAACTTAATTATCTCTGGTATACAGGAGAGTTGTATGTGTCTAATGACCTTTGATCCTTCCTGAACGAAAGGATAGTTTATTGTTTGCTAATTCAAATTCTCTGTTGAAATAACGTGGAATAATTAATCCTGCTATTATTTCCCTTTCTTTCTCTCAAAGTTAAGTATAGTAAAAAATCTTCTTGTCCAGGCATTTACATATGAAGTTCTCTTGAAGAAAAACATATTTCTTCTCATGAAGAAAAACATATGAATTTGCATCTATATACAAATATATCTGTGTATGTACATCTAAAAGTACAGATTAATATTATATATTTTTTTATATATATATAGGTGTTTTCATACACATTCACACACATAAACACACACACACACACACACACACACACACACACACACACACACGTGTGCATCTGCACTACCACCCTGATATTCATAGCAGCCATGCTCTGAGAGAAATCACATGATGAATTTCCATACTGACAGTCATCTTTCTAAAGTGCTCTCTTTATTGGAGTACAGTGGTAAGTTAGTGGGCAGTGGTCTCAAGCTCTTAATGAAGAGATGTCTCCATTCTCTTGCCAATAAAGCCTGAAAAACAAAAGATTATCAACAGCACTTCACTGAAGCTGCAGGTGAGCCCATGTCAAGGGCAGGGAAGAGTAAAGAGGATCTGAGTGTGAATATGGACCATAGCAAGATAGCAGAACACCTGGAAGATTTCTAAAAAAATGATGATGTAAAATATTTTGGAATAGAGCCAGACATTGAGGCATAAGCCCATGGAGCATGCATGAGGTTGGTCAGTTTGAGCTTATGGAGAAAGCAGAGTGGGAAGAACCCAGTGAAAGTCAAGAGAGTCAAGTGCAGATCTCTGGACCCAGGGAGGAACAACCCCAGGCACCAGCACAGGCTGGGGCTGACCTGCTGGAAAGCAGCTCTGGGGAGAAGGACCTGGGGGTCCTGGTGGACAACAAGCTCTCTGTGAGCCAACAGTGTCCTGGGGGCCAAGAAGGCCAATGGGATCCTGGGGTACATTAGGAATAGCATTGCCAGGAGGCTGAGTGAGGGGATCCTGACCCTCTACTCAGCCCTGGTGAGGCACATGGGGAGTGCTGTGTCCAGGTCTGGGCTCCTCAGTACAAGAGAGACAGGAACCGAGAGTGAGTCCAGAGTGGGACTGTGAAGGTGACTGAGACTGGAGCATCTCTCTTAGGAAGAACAGCTGAGGGAGCTGGGCCTGTTCAGCCTCAAGAGGAGATGTCTGAGATTGGACCTTATCAATACACAAGTATCTGAAGGCAAGGTGTCAGAGAATGGAGGCAGGCTCATTTCAGTGGTGCTCAGCAATAAGACAAGGGCCAGTGGGCATAAACTGAAACACAAGAAGTTCTATATGAAGATGAGGAAAAGATTCTTTTATTTTGAGAGTGACAGAGCACTGGAACAGACTGCTCGGAGAATTTGAGGAGTCTTCTCCTCTGGAGATGTTCAAAATCCACCTGGATATGACCCTGGGCAATCTGCTTTAGATGAACTGGCTCTAGAAGGTGGATTAGACTAGACATCTAGAGATGCCTCCCAACCCCAGCCATTCCGTGATTCTGTGATTCTGGTGGATTTCTGTAATGTAATCACTCTGCAGTCTTGCCTCAATAATAAGGAATGACTCAGCACAGTTCTTCTCCAAGCATATATTGCGTGTGGGATTCCTCATAATATGGACTTCAGTTTCTTAGCCTTTAGCATGCACCATGGACAAGCACTAAAACTAGCAAACCCCACTTCAGAATACGAGTTCATAATTGGACGCCTGGGTCTTGATTCAGGAAGATGTTTAACACTTCCTAACTCTTCTTGATTTCTAAGAAACTAATGCAAGTTCTTGGAAGTAAGAATGTGTGTCTCCAAGTACTTTGCTGAATCCATTAAGAACGGCTTATGTTCCTATCACACCTCAGTCCCTGTCCAGGTTAATCATATTTAGGCAGTTCATCAGAAATATAAAATTACCCATTGGTCAAAGATCCATGAATAATCAAACATACTTAAAATATAAATTGCATTTGTGGAAATTATTATATGCTAATGCCCATTCTGTTCAGAATTAGTAAAACTCATACAATAATTTACTCAGTGTAAATTATTCACTCATTTGTAATAAACAAGAAATTTTCACCAGAAGTCTGTTCTTCTAAACAAAAGAGATGTAAACTGAAAATTGGAAGGATTCTGGTAAATGGCTACTATTGAGGCGCTGTTTTCTATGTCATCCAGATCTGAAGCTGAATATTTTGAAAATAATTTTATTAGATGCTAAAAACCAACAACAAAAGTATGAATTGAGTCTAAAGCAGAGTTCATTTAGGAAAAATTGGAGCTGTGTCAACCCTACATCAAAGGGCAGAATATATTCAAAAGACTGCTCAGGCAAAGGTCTGGAGTGACAGAGAAAATCAAGCTAGAAAGAAATTTATTATGTGATTAAGACTGTAAAAATACTGGTTAATTTAAGCCCTATACATGTAAAAATAGTTGCTTCCTAAAGCTAGGTGGTAATGGATCCTTCTTGTATCCTGTCAGAGTCCACATATGCAGTCATTAGAAGGTTCCATTGTTTCTGAGGAATGAAGGTAACAGAACGATAAAGGGATATTAAAAAAGAGAGACAAAGACATATTTCCTGTAAGAACCAACATAAGGCATGGTAAATGGTACAGGATGGCCTTAGTGCTGGTGTGTGGCAGTCACACGTGGCCCTACAGGAGTCACCCGACACAGCTTGATTGGCTTCCACCCCTGGAGATGCTCTGGAGATACTGCATTTCTGGGGATACGGCTCCCTTGGTGGGGCCAAGCCATAAGAAATCAATTTATATCAGTTGGTGGTCTGTCTTGGTAGGATAAACCTTGTCAAAAGATTTACTATTGTCAAAAAGTCCCTTGCTTTGCCTTCTTTCTGCACTGTTTCTCTGAAACATCTAAGCAACCTAAAGGGAATCAAAAGGAAACAAAAGACATCCCTGGGAAGTAAATGGAACAAAAGGCAGACAAATCAGTCACATATTTTATAGCATGAAGATGAGCCTAAATGCTAAGTTTTAGATACACAATACTGTTGAGTATAAAGACGTGGGAACTGCTGTTTGTGCAGTATGAAGATGGGAACAGAACCTAGGCACAGGGCAAGACCTGATGGTTATCCTCAAAGAAATCTATTTCTCAGTTTGAAGTGCTTTTGACTATCCATGTGTGAATGTATATAAAAAGTATTTTTTTCAGTTTAAGAATGAGTGCCTTACCCTACATGAGGTTTTAGGCTTAGATCCTCAGAGATATTTTTCTTTGTAAATTAAGAATAGTGAATCCACATGTTACACTTTGGACCAGAAATGCCCTCACTTGCTTTGTTCAGGCACTCTTTTGAGTCAGCTGTTCAGGTGAAGGTGTCAGCATCACCCCAATGGAAGCTGCTATTCCTGAAGTTCTGCTGGCAGAGGGGTTCCCTGATATGCTGTCGGCAAAAACAGCTGGCACCATGCAAACCCAAGGCATGTTGTTTACATGTGTAAATGGATGATTTTCCTTGAGGGGGTGTTAAGCACCTTGGGGATGATAATGTCATCATCTGGCTTAGCTCAAGACAATGCCAGAATCTATGTGTAGCTGTAAGGCATGGCACCAGCACCCTCACACTAGCTTCAATGACTCGCCTGCACCTGGCCTTCAAGATCCAAACTGGAAAAATGTGCAAGCAGAATTGACACCTTAAAAATGTTGAAAGAGAACCAAGAAGAAAGTAATCTATAATATGGCAAGAACGAATAAATTAAATTAAAACTGTTGAAACAGGGGAGAGCCTTCTATTATTTCAATTCTGTTTATTCTGACCTTATGGGTCCTTTTATAAACATTTTGAAACAAATGTTTTGGGGACTATGGTATGCTTTTCTTCTCACAGGGCAGCTAGGTGTCCTAGGAGATTTGCAATGAGAGGTTTCCCCATTCCTGACTCAGGCAGGCTCTCTTCCTCATAATACTAATAACTGTTCATAACACGAGGAGAAGTTTTGCTCAAGAGATTTGACAGTGTCTACAAGACACTGACTGAGCATGGCTGGAATTCACAGTGTAGCTGGCAGAGCAAAGAATCCTGTAGAGGTTATGTGAATGTGTCTGCAGGAGGGCTAGTTAGAAGAATAATTAGTATGCATCAGGACCCACTCTCAAACAGCCTGCACAAAGCTGTACCTGCAGGTTTTGGCCATCTCCTGGACTGAAATAGTGGTGATTTTGATCTTCACCCCTACCCACCTTCAACATTTGTATTTGATTTATTGGTGATTTTTACTGACTAGTTAATGCTATATTTGAAAAAGAAGTGTGCATTTTTTGCTGTAATTCTCAGAGGTCAGGACTGGGAAATTCAAAATTCTGGAAGACAATAAATGCAAAGTTTTCACTGCCACCAGGCAAAATACCCATTTCAGTGGAAGCGAGGCAGTATTACCCACACTTTAATTTAGAGTAATATAACACAAAAGCAAAATACAGCCAGAAGACAAAGGACTGGAAGATCCAGAAACAACTTGGCTACCAGCAATCATCCACCCCCTAAAATTTACTAAATTGCAGCCTCAAACTAGTTTCTGTCTTTTATGTCAATAGCTTTTTTCTAGGTATCCATATATAGCCACCTCCATGGCTTCAGGACTCAAAGCATCATGGAAAATGGTGTCTCTCCACTGTCAACAGGAACCAAATAGGACAAGTGTTTTCTGCATACATGGTGTAAAAGAAGCTGATGTTTCCCCACAGCTAGCTCTCCACTGCCTTCTCTATTAATCCAAGTCCCCATGTACTCCAGCCTTGGTGGCAAAGGCAGCCTGCTTCCACAGGGATTGAGTGATCCTCTTACTCTCTATCAGAGAGCATACACCACTGAATCAGCCACCTCTGCCATCCACCTCCTGCAGGCGCACACACGATCTGCCCACAGCACATGTGCAGTGAAACACTCCCAGGATACCTGGTCTGCTGGCCAACAGGCATCCCACAGACTGAGGAGGGCTGCTGAGTCCTTGGGTTGAGAACCCATTGCTCCCATCCTTTGGGAAGCCAAAAGCCTGATATATTGCTATCTATTCAGCTTCAGTACACAACCATCTTTAGGCAGTGTGACTCATCAATGGTCTGCTGTGACTTCTGCCCAAATTCTATTTGGTGTCCTTTTATTTAAGAAAATAACTTCTCTAACCTTGAAGACTGATTTGATTTCTTGAAAATACAATATTGATTATTTTTCTTTGTCCTTCTGCTAATATTTGCTGTTAAAATGGACCAGCAATGTAAAAGTGATAGAGCAGGTACTGAGCTAAAACACAGTGAAATACAACTGACTCCATAGCACCTTCCAGACTTTCTTATAATCACAAATATACCTGAGTAGCATATCTGTAAAGAGCTTTTTGCCTTTTTTTTTAAACCCAGTTGCTCTGAAGGACTCTTGGCCCTCAGATAACATGGCATAAAAGAATTAGGCACAAAACCTGAAGGTGAATCATAAATAGGTCTGATTCTAAGCTACAGTCAGTACTCCAAGCCATGAGCTCTGACATCTTTATTTGCAGCAGATCAAACTTTAACTGCTCCCAGCTTCTGCCAGAAGATGCTACTCCCATGGTGGAGTGAGAGATGCACATGTGCCTACGCCACAGCCCAGTGTATTCCTCAGAGTTTTAATTGGAGTGGAAGGCAGAGCGTGATTACAGCTTAACCTACAGCAAATGAAACCATCAGAGCTCATGATTCAAAGTCCACATATCCCAGCTGCACCACGCAGGTAGTGTCAAATGGCCTTCAAGGCTTCATACAATTACAGGAGCAGTGCTACGGTGTCTCAGTGCAAAGGAGATTCCTGATACATTTAGAAACAACCTCAATTTTATAGATTCAAAAGAAATCCAGTTACGCAGTGACTGAAACTGCTCCAGTTGTGTAGAGAATTCGTACCCACCTTGCATGAGGTGGTTGGACATATCCAGAGGAAAACCAACCCCTGTTTTGAGTATTTCAAAGTTACAAGGCACAATTGAATTGGATATATTTTCTTTCAAAGTTTTCAAATCTGTAGTGTATTTCTTCCCTTCACTGTTTGAACAAAAACTTAAAATCAATTCTCCATAGATTTGCTGTTCTTTCAAGGTGCATTTGAAAAGGCTGCATTGTTTTTCTCAGAGTCTCTTGAAGCTTTTGTAACTATCTACCAGCTTGATATCAGAAGGAATTGCATGCATTCCTCTTTCTACAAAAGTGGTTGACTACTTCAAGTGGATAATCGATTGGACAGATGACTTATCAGTCAATTGACCAATCCAGTACCTGGTCTGGTTGATGATTTTCCCTTTCTTTCCTGGTGAAGTGAAGCAGATAAGTGTCTCTTTTGTCACTGTGGGAGCTCTGAGGCCTAATGTAGCCTTTTAGTTAGGTAATTTCACCTTTGAGGCAGGAAAAGCAGGTGTTTTGCAGTCAATGTGTGCAGGTCAAAGCAAATGGAAGACAAAGAGTTCATAAGGTGGGAAGCTGAATAAAGGCTGAAAGATAGATGACTTGACTCAAATTGAACTCTCATTGAACTGCAGACAGGTAGAGCATTCACAAGTCTTTTTGTTCCTGCAGCTTAGAATCATAGAATCAATAGAATCACCAAGGTCAGAAGAAACCTCTAAGATCATCAAATCCAACTGCCAACCCACCACTACCACTGTAACCCCTAAACCCCCAAACTACATCACCCAGCACCAGATTTAGCAGCCCAGCACCCAGCACTCTTGAACATCTCCAGGGATGGTGACTCCGCCACCTTCCTGTGCACGTAATATTGGAGAGGACAGCACTGTCACCGATGTTCTGTGACGCTTGGAAAATCAGTGACCAGCTTTGCTACAAAGGGAAAAAGCCCTGGAAAGTCATATTCATACTCAGAGTTTCCTGCATACATCTCAGATGTTTTTGGGGAAGTTGATCCCAAGCCTAATTGTCCATACATACATCAGTTTGAAAATTGAGGCCTAAGGGGCAACCAGAGACTGACCTTCAAAGTTCAGGTGGTCCTCTGTGCCTGAACACAGTCAGTGGCTGAGTACAGTGGTAGCATGGCATTTGGCACCTGCAGAAGAACAAGACACTCCTATGACAAGCTGCTGAATGGTGGAAAGATACAGTCACCCTTTAAGGACAGAGCAATCATATTCTCCTTTATATCACAATCACTTTAAAAAATGTGGCCAAAGTCACTGGGTCCCCTGGACAATACTGAAAAGTGTATCCAGAAGCAAAACAACTTTCTGTGTGGTTAACACTGAGCTGGAGGAGAAGTTCATAATGAATATTAAATTCCCTCAGTATTAAGAATGTGAAGCTTCTAATTTCTGTAAGTTCTCTTTGCATTGTTGGAGGAGTGTGAAGAAGGTATAATGCACAACCAATATAAAGCTACAATATGCTGTCAGGGTGATGTGAAAGGGTATCTTAGCAGAATAAATGGTTGCCTTGAGAGTTCATTATTGTACTTACAGTAGCATACAGCCGAAGGATTATAAAACATACTGAGATGCAATTCTTTTTTGGCTGAAGGTGATTTAGCATTCAGAAGCAGACTCAGCGGAAATCCAGGTAGCATAGCCCCAGTCCCACAACAGACCTTATTTCTGTTCTGTGCATTTCCAAGCAGGAAATCCTCACTGAATGGCTCAAACGCATTGCTAGTTCCATGGTTTCTTAGTTCAGATTAATACAGCAAGAAGCTTCCTTCCAATTGCAAAAAAGAAGGGATGAGGTCTACCCACTGAAGTGCAGCTTTGCTGGGGAGATGGACATGAAAGAGAAAATATGTTCAAATTAAAGGTACCCTTTTAGATATTGTTTCAAAATTCTGCCTGCTGGCTCTTTTCTCTACTTGCATTTTGATACGCCCTACAGTAGTATCAGGCCCACAAGACACTGACAGCTCTACATTTCATACTCAGTGCTCTTAAATTATTTGGCCTAAAGTTCAGCTCAGGAGTCATGCCATGGTGGACATGGTTTTACCTTTCTTGCAGATACATGGTGAGGACAGCCTGCAAAGAGCTTTGAGATCCGGAGTAGGAAAACAAAAACACTGCTACTTGCAGAGTGTTTTCTTTATAACCACTTGTACATGTTTGGATATTGGATTGCTGCAGCCTTATTCCCCATTACAGCTGATGACAGTTCCCCCATTTAGACAGATCAGTAGGGGCTTTACCTCATATTCCTTGCGGGGGCAGGCCCCACAGAAGAGTTGAGAAAGCGAAACCCTTTGAATCTTTGGGACAGCACATCATAAATCTCTTCTGCAGCACACAGTTCTCCCTGCTGGGCAGTAGCCATTTGCCTGCTGATCCCCAGGGAACAAGGACACTCCTTTTTTCAAGCAAAACAGTGTCAATTGGAGCCTCTTATGACAGAAAGCAGGATTTTAAATTTCTTTTATATTTTTTTTATGCACTCTTTTCCTCTTCCTGTTTTTAGAGAGTAGGAAGAAGTGATTGAAAGTGAAGCCTGGAAACAGCTGGCTTCTCTTTTGGGTCACAGAATTATCCAAACTGTTTGCAAACTCAGGTCTGTAAAGCTAACAAATAGAGAGTCACTAAGTCCACCGTATACTTTAGGTTTCATTTGACGCCCACATGCTGAAACTACATCATTTGCATCTGCTGATACAAAGAGATCCTTGCTGGAGTGAAGTATCACCCTTGCACTGCTTGTCTGAACATGCTGATTTTCACTTCTGGAAGAATTTTCTTCAGCTTTGGGCAAAATGACATCTATGACTCCCTCCCCCACTTGCTTAAGCATGAGTGAAGTCACTTGCAAGTTCCATTCCCATGTTTCTGTAACAAAGGTGTTATCTTTGTAAGAGACAGAGTTAGCAGAGCAAGGCGTGTGGAAGAGAACTCAAACACTATGGCTATGTGTTTCCATAACCTCCAGCACTACAGCTTGCAGTCAACAAAATCTTTGCCTTAGGGGAAAATAAATCCAGGAGCAGCAAAAGCATGCTTCACTCTAAAAAGAATTGGTGGGGGGTGTATTGGGCTGCCTCGCTGTTAGCTGCTCTTTATACCTGTGCATGATAGAGCACAGTGAACATTAAAATTAAGTACATTTAAGAGTTATAATATATGTGGGAGGCTTCCACTATAATGCTAGATTGGTTAGGCTGGCTAACTGTTTTCAAACATCTTAACTTCCAATGCAACTTCCTCAGCATGGTTTATTTTAGCTGTCTTACTTACACATCTGCAGTATGACAGTTCTCAAAGCCTATCAAAACCTGTGCTGTAATGATCTGGGATTTACAGTGTGAGCAGGAGAATGTTGCAGAAATGCATCCCTCAGCTTCGTTGACTTTAAGATGTACCAATAATCCTAACGTTGCCGCTTGTAAGGGACAACACTCTCCAGCAAAACCTGTAGCCTGGAAGACAAAGCATAGCAGATGGATTTCAACAGTCACATGATCAGAGAAAAAAGGCAACACAAATAAAGTGAGCTTTAGAACAGCCTGGCCCCTATGCACTCCTTAGTTAAGCTTTGTGACAGCTTTGGTAATAGTTTTTGTAAATGGAAGCACCAACATGGAAAAGCTGTCCCCGGTGCACTTTCAGCAGTTAAGGACTTTCTCAATCAGTTCTTCTTAGGTTTCATTTGTTAAAATAACAGTGTCTCTCCATCAGCAATTACCATCTCATAAAGAAATCCTCACAGGGAGAAGGAAATGTGCCTTTCTGGACTGTATGGTTATCACTTCCAACCACAACCAGATCAGCCAGGACATCAGTACTAAAAGGACTCCTCAACTGTCTCTGAAGCAGTTCGTTCTGGTGGAACTAATACTGGGACAGGGTCTCAGAAATGTTACTGGATGTCTCATACTCATATAAAGCCAGATAAAAGAAATGGGTACTTCTCCATGTCAGGCTTTTGTCCAAACTTCACCTCTAAGTCAGAGAAGACTTTTTTACATACCCACTGCTTGTCATGCACTTGGCAGGATTTTGGGGGGTTGCATGTGTGTCTTTTAATATATTCACTTAGTTCAAACACATCATTTGTACTCTTGCTTCATCAAAATGATCAAGGCCTAAACTTCGCTGTGAGACTGCCTTTAGGTAGACAAAATCGGATAGTAAGCTAGGTCTCCTCACATGTAGTTATAGAAGATGGCCCTGCTGAGGTAATCTGTTTTCCCTTTCCTTTCTTTAGGGAAAATGTAGACATATCTGCTTGAGCAGCATATACTACCTGAAAAGGCATTCTCTTAGATGCAAAGACCTGCACAGAGCTGACCTTGCAGGTCACTGGAAGCTGAGGAGGGGTGTGAGGGACGTGGGACACAGTTCCTCCCCTTCTCCATCTCCCCTCCACGGGAGAGACCTCTGCAGAAAGGAGGACTAGCAAGCTTAGGTTCTACCCTGATCTCCCTCCACTTCACCCTGCCCCCAGCCTGCTCACATACCAGCAACCAAGGAAGGACCAAGACATCCACTTGTGACAAACAGAGAGAAGGTCCTACAAAACCATTCAGTCAGGTGATAAGGTGCATGGTATTGAGGAGATAAGAGACAAAGACACATGTGGCCTTATACAGAATTGCCTGAAACCTCTCTAGGCAAAATTAATTTGACCCTGAATTGTGACAGAAAAAAAAGTAAAATTCCTAGAATGTTGAACAAAAAAAATACACTTTTGACTTCTATTATTTTTACCTAATATAATTTACAAAAGCCTAAGAAAAACAGTAGAAAATGAGTTGTTACATGTATTTATTGAAATTAAATATTTGGCTTTGTGTTCATTAAATATTTTGACAGCCTACCTATTTTAAATTGTTGGTGAAATACTTAGCTGTGCTATCACTGAACACTGATTATCCTTGGAACCTTCTAAATTATTTTAATCCCCAAAATTATTTACAAGAGGTGAATCCAGAAATGGCTGTTATTAGACACTGTCAGATTTTCCACCATATTGAGAAGCACCATTTCAGACAAGCAGCTCAGTTCATCAGGGGTCTAAGGAAAGACAGTAGTTCACAGGAAAGGTCTATAAGCTGTAGTCATAGGCAGCAGGCTGAATGATATTTACAAGATTGGAGTGACTGCAATATGCAGAAAATCCACAGTTTTCTTGGTGAGCATTGACAGAACAGCTGAGTGAACACACACTCGTTCTTGTTTCACCCAACAGTTGCACCCGTTGCAGCTGAGAAGTGCCAGGTTCACAATTATTAGTATGCAGTCCCCACTGTTGCATTTTCACTCAGTATCTGGTGGGAACAGGGCAGAGGACATGCCTCTGTCACTGAAAATTCTGTGGGCAGATTAAGCTTTGCACATGTTATTACCCAGGTGAGAACATGTCCACAGGAAAGGGAAAGCTCATTTCAATGATATCATTCAGCTGTGCAGCTCCGTCGCATGCTTAGTGTGGGTGTTGCCCATGTTGGGCTTTTTGTGTTGCAAAGGGAAATAAAAGTGATGCTGCCCCTGAAAAGCCACCAAATAGAGATGTCATTGTGACCCACATGGGCTTCTGAGTTCCATGAGTTTTCAATTAGTGATAAAGCTGTATTTGTTATTTTAACTCAGTTCTTCCAGTCCTATCTTGGCCATCTGTTGCATGAACAAATGTAGCAATCATTCAGGTTGAGGGAAAATGTGACTGCTAGAGCTGTTTTCTCTTCCAACAGGTCTTATTCAGATAACAAAACTGGTCTGGTTTAAAGGCATCGCTCTGACCTTCATGAATGAGTAACTTACATTTAGGAAGTGTAGTCATGACACAAAGAGCCTAGATAACAGGATAACAGGTCCCATGGTTTAGCAGGGCGATCCAAGAAAAATTTTAAAATCAGTCTAGAAACTAATTCCTTAGTCCACTTAATTGACAAATGGTTTGTATGGAGAAGTCAAATCTTCTATCAGAGGGGCTCATATATGAAAAAATCCAGTAAGCCTTTGCAGACTATTTTTTCTCTAGCCCATCAGTTCTTTCCAACTGTATCAGTTGTTTCGGTTAAGAGACAGTAACTCTCCCTTCAAGTGCTGACCCACTTCTACCCTTAAATCATCACAGTTACAACACAGTCCTACCAATTTGTGCATCTGGTGCTCAGAAGTATTTTCTGACATGATCTACAGCCTTTTCTTCTGACATGAACTGGCATTAATATTATTATTTTATCACCTTACATTTAAAAGTTGCATTGAAGGAACTTTAGGATCATAAAGTCAAAAACCAGGAAGTATTTCTACAACCATAACCTGGCTGTGCAACTTCCTAGAGAGTGGCCTTCATGGTACAGAAATCACACTTTTTTCCCTTGTGACTTCTTCATCCAGCACAACTCTTGACTTTTAGGCTTCTTAGGTTGGATCATCTTTAGAGAAACAGCTCAAGAATTTGCTGATGCTTTCCTGACAAAGAATACCACAGCTTAATCTTAATGCAAGAGTCCTAGGATCTCTTCAGAAATCTGATCCTGATTGCTGGTGAGAGGAAATTAAACCTCACTTGTAAGAGAGTTTGAGTATCAAAAATTTGCTTAGCTTGTGGATATTGCTCAAAGCACTAGGAAAGTTTTCCATACCTTGAAGTAAATGAAATATTGACTCTTCAGATAAAGGGTTAAGCAGTATTGAGTTGGACCACTTAATGGAAAGTATGGAACACTGTGTAAAAGGCAATTGAATGGATTATGTTCTCTACACTGTGCCCAGAAATTAAAAAATTGGATGTGGCATGCCTTTGCTTTTAATTCCCACCCTCCTTCTTTCTTAAAAATATTCATCTAAGTTTTATTGTGGACTTTAGTCAGTCAAATTTCAAGCAATGTGCTGTTTTCCTCAAGGCTCAAAGATGTCTGAGGCTATGGATACAGTATTTTATCCTTTGTCACAGAAGGGGTGATTTCACTGGTTATAAATTCATTAACTTTTAAGGTATTAAAAATACATCTGCCACTGACTAGCTACAGAAGTAAGAATCCAAAATGGCATCTTGAGTGCAGATCTAGATGCTCACATCACTGGAATTTCAGCTATGCCTGTCAATAATCCCACAAAATGGGCAGGGTTTGAGATGAATTAATACATACAGGTGTGTCAGGTAATTTAGAAGTGACTAGTGGCTTAAGCAGAGACTTTTCAAAACACCAAATATATGTAAAAAGAGAACGTTTTTTTTCTCACCTCCAGGGCTAGGGTTTGTGGGCAGGGAGGCTGTGCCAGTTGTGCCTTTGACCCTCTGCAATTTCCCCTGCCCATGGTAGGGTCTCAGCTAGCATCCAGGGATGGCTCTGCTGGGGCAGGGAATGGGACGCCAGTCCCTTCTATCTGCTCCCTGGCTGCCAAAACAAATAAGGTAATGCCCCCAGTATGAGTGGCTGATTCCTACTGGACTTCAATTACAGAGTGAAAGGCAAAGAAAAAAAGCCGGATCCCTAGGGCATGCACAGCTAACTAAGAGGGTATTCTCTTAATGTGAGCATTTATGTACCTTCAAAGTAGATCTAAATAATGATTTTCCACCCTGAATAAGCTGGGTGTCACAAAAAAGTAAAGAAAAAGAAAGATCTCTCTCTGTAAATTAAAAATTAAGTTGTGTTTAACTAGGCAATCATAAAGAGAAGTCTCATCAAATGTTTCATTTTTGTTCTGAAAATGACTATATGAATGGTTTTCACACCTCTTTTCTACTTCCCAAGCTCAAACGAACAAAAAAATCCCACTTTGACAGCTTTCTGCCTATTAAATCAAGGTGGATGCTACCATGAAGAGAGCCTGAGCCAGTGCCTGAGAGTTCCAGCACCCTTCGTGAGGCTGTTTCTCGTAAGGATTAAGCTGGGCTTGAGTTTGGCTTTTTTTTCTTTTGGCTATGATAAACAGCCAGGCAGACTGTTTTGCATAGTCCAGGAGAAAAAGGAGATATAAAAAGTACAATTAACAGATCTGGAACAGAGCTGCAGCAGCAGCATTAGCAGTTTTTCCCAGAGTCTGCAGTTTGAAATCCTTGGTCATCCCTCCTACAATTAAAAAAAATAAATCAGAAAGAAGGGTGGTAAAGGGGAAGGAAGATGTGTGGCTTATGCTAGACTCAAGCCTGATCAGCTTAGTTTCTGCAAAGAGAGAAGATCAGGGCCCAGACACATGGCACTAGTTGAAGTCTATGCAGGAAGAATCTGGATCATAGAAAAGTAGCCAAAATGTGTATTTTTCTCTTCAAAATACACATCCATCCAGGAAAAAGTATTCTTCATCTTAGCCATACATCAGGCAAATGTTTTCCATGATTCACTTAGTCTGATGTTTTCTGTTCAGGTTTCTTCAAGTGTTGCTGCTAAGCACTCTAAAGGCTTCCTCAGCAGAGCTGGCAGACAGGAGCAGGATCCCACGCTGTTGAAAGGACATATTTCAAGGGCAACTGAAAAATTAATGAGGTCTTTGGCAAATCCCCTCAGCTGGCCCAGGGCCCTGTGTAAAATTCATCCTCCATGATATCAAGGGAAGACTTTGGTTCTAGACTCTAGACTCAGAAGCATTCCTCACCTGGCACTTGGGACCCAACATTTTTTGTGCCTGGTCCCTGCTTTTCAATTTTGTCATCCAGCTGGTCCAACCAGAAGAGTACTCATGGGGTGCACACACACTGCAAAGCAGCTTGGATGGAGGCGATAGGAAAAGCTGCTCACCGTGCAGGGGAGATGCTCTTGGCTCTTCGAAACGCAGTTTTAAAAACTGTCTGGCTCAGGAGTCTCTTGGAAAGGGGTATGATCCAGGTAGCTCCTGTTCCTGCTGAGACATTGCTGCGAGGCACAAACTGGCCCCAGCATGTGTCCTGCAGTGTGCTATACAGGAAGGGTGTGAGCTTGTTTGAGGTGAAAGGAGTTCCACAAGGAAATGCTGGCACTACCAAGAAATCAATTGGGACATGTGTTGCCTTTGGAGTGAATGCCAGGGCTGGAAGAACAGCAACCCATCTGACCAAGCCAAAGTGAAGAGACTCCTCTTTGTCAGCAGGGGCTAAGTCAACCCTGCTGAAACTTGAAATACTTTTGTATGATTTGCATGCATCTATGATGCTTGAACTGTGACCATATACTGCTGTCACTATCCATTAGGAAGATACCTAGCAGAACTGCAAAACAGAAATAATCTGGACATATAATACACCACAAAGATAGACAATAAAATTGAATATAGTATCTTAAAAGTTTTTTTCACAAATCATTTCATAAAAGCTATAATACAGATGATTCAAAATAACAGTATTGGTGACATGTAGCCTTGGTCTGAGAGCTTTGTTTTTCAAGTCAGGGAACTAAAAATACCTCTTCTCCCTGTTTTCCTGTTCTCCAATATAATAAAATAGTGGTACCTTTTCCAATCAGTAGCTATTTTACACATATGGCAGGTGAGGTGCACAGGGCATGTACCTCATGAACATAATTTTCTATGCTTTTTGAAGCAGTCCACTATATTAAAAAAGTGAAATGTTCTCACTGGTACTAATAGACTAGCTCAAAACACCACCCAAGTATTACACTTTTTTCTACTTTCCTGCTTTTTTCTTTTGGTTTTTGTCCTTCTTTGCAAAGTTTTCTTTGTTTTTCTGGCCTATGCTTTTTCCTTGCAACACCAAGTCAGTCCTGCATTCCTGTGACTTTTCAGAAGCTTGTGGCTGTTATAAGGCATCATGTGAAGGTGTTTAAATTACGCCTAAAGCAGACATACACAAATTTAAGCATGATCAGATATTTGTGGCCTGCCTGGAGTACCTCTTTTCCTGATGAGTAGCGCTATAGTGAGTAGTCCCACTAACATAAATGAGATGACTCAATCATTGTGCGTTGCAGTTGAGAGGTTGGACACAGGTGGAACACCAAAAAGTGTACGGAAATTCTTCTCTGCTGAGTGCATGCCATGAGCATGTGTCCACAGGTCCCTCTGTGGAAACACATCCTGCCTGGCTTCAGCCTCTGCTGGGAATGAGAAAAAAAAGTCTCCACTACCTTGCAGTGCCTACCAGCCAATATCTGCATTTTCAAATGGGATTTTGGAAAGGCAAGGGGGAGAAGCAGTAGCATAAAGCTGGATAGAAAAGCAGGGTCCCTAAGAAATCATGCTCCAGACACTGATTTGCTGGGTGGCAGCGATGTGTTACAGCTGGGAGCTTCCTTCTGGGAGGAATTTAGCTTGAAGGCTCAAAGCGTGTTCAACATTAAAACCATGCTGTTAGAGGGCAGGCTCCAGCTCCTCCTCTAAGCACAGCTGTTGCTGCCAGCCAGTACGTTGACTTTTTTCTGCTCTAACTAGAGAACACAGATTAAATGCTCCATCACTGTATTATCTGTGTCCTCACTTTGTTTTGGGAAAAGAGACAAACAAAACAGGTGCCTGGTGATGGTTTGTTTTGGATATGGATAGCAAGCAGAGGGACACTGATAAGGTCTAAAGAATGCAAAATCATTTTTTAGGCCCACTGAGGTCAGTTTAACACCGAGCTTGGTGGTAAGACTTTCTCTATTTCTATATAACAGATAAATTTGGTGTTACACTGCACCTGTGGCAATGGAGGCAATGATCTAGCCCACTAGTCTTGGTCGTTCCAATACAGTGCAGGACGGGTGTTGGAGTTAGCAAATCCCAGGCAAGGGCCATTCCTCTTTAAAGAGCGTGTTTCTGTGGGAAGAAGGTGCCCTGGGAAAGGGAAGCTGTGCAGCCACACCAGCGCCCCACTGTCAGTCTGAAGGCAGCTCTGTAGTGTGCTGCTCAGGATCCCGCAGCACAGCTGCCGATAGAGCCGTGCCAGCGTCCCACTGCCCATCCAGCAGCACACTCCAAAGGAAAAGGGGCCCTTGTCAGCTCAGCGAGAGGAAGAGGAAGCACCAGGCTCCTCTTCCACCTCCTCCTCCCCTGCCGAGTGCCGGTGTGAGATGCCTGGCTAGTTTCTCTGCTGGCGTGAGATTGTGCAAGCTGTGCATCTCTTCCTCACGGTGGGAGCTCAACACCGACTTGTGCGCCAGCGAAGCCGCTTCCCCACCCTGCATCTATCTGTCACTACACCCGCTGGTGTGCTGCACCCGTGTGGCCTCCATGACCATCCACCCACGCTCGGACAAGCAAGCGGGAGGGTGAGGGGGGACATTCAAAGTGTGTAAGGACACACTTTGAGATTGTGCAGCTGAGCACAGCCCCTCGGTTCCAGTGACGCTGCACTGACTTACACCAGCTGAAAACCTGCTCTCTGCTTTTGCCACAATTAACTCGGGACAGGGATGGAGTGGTCTAATGGTAATTATTGTTAAGGAGGAAGCTGAAATTAATACCTGTTTTCGCATGAGTATAAATGCCAAGGCCTGAATACATACATTTCAGAAGCTAAGAGAAATTACACACCGAACTGATGGCATTTCATTAGCATTTACATTATCTTTGGGCCCAAAGGGTTCAGTGGAAACAGAGTCTAAGGAACCTTACCCAGGCTTTATATGGGCTTTTTAAATCAGGGCTTGGAAAACTCCAAGGATTAGAGAAGGCTTAGCCTTCTTGGGAATCCTTTTGCCCTGCCTGGTTATCCCTGTGGGAAAGAAGCATGTCTTTATCTCCAGCCTGAACCTCTCTAGCTTCAGTTTATGCCCATTGTCACTCTGCTTTCCACCAGCCACTGCCAGGACACTGTCATGTTCCCCAAACCTCCTCTACGCCAGGGGAAACCAGCCTCTTCTCCAGTCTCACCCAGCCAGAGGGCTCCTGGAGCCCCTCTGCTTTGTCATTGTCTCACCTTTCTGGGGCCCAAAACAGAACTTAATGCTTGGATGAAGTCTGAGGGGCCCTGAGCTAAGGGGACCATCCCTGTCTCCTATACAATCCATCTGCCCTGTAGGACTTACACACTGAAAAAAAAAAAAAAGAGAGACAAGCTGAATCACAGCAAAAACAATGATATGGAGTACATGGCTTGCCTAAACTTAGCTTACTTAGCTGAGAGCAGAAGACCATGTAGCTCACTATCCTGCCCCTGAGATTAACCAAGAGAAGAGTGTGAGGACATGGGAGGTACACAGAGAGCTATTTTTGGGAATGATTTCCCAGATTCCAAGAATTTGACTCTCATGCATGATGAGTTTAGATTTAATAGCTCCTGAATCACTTTTTATCCATAAGTTTATCAGATTGGTTTTAAAATCCATGCAAATCTTTACCATCTACAACATGCTGTGATTAGGAGTTCCAGTTCAACATTTCATACAAAATGTTGTGCGAAAAAGTATTCCTTTTTGTATTTGAAAATAACAGGGTTTGTGTTTGAAACTACCACTTTCTGTTTTACTGCTGTTCCTTACTTCAGTAATTCCCTAATAATTCTCTCTCTGTTCCAATTATATGGTGTGCATGGGACTCCACCACATCCACCAGACTGCATGCCTTCAACCATCTGTCTTGTTCTCTGTACTTTACCCAGAGCAGATGCAGGAACAAGAACTGCACATGGTTTGGGGGTTTTTTATGTGGCTGTAAACCATGTTTGGTAGAGAGGTGTTTTCTATTTTCTTCTCCTTTTCTTTCCTGAAAGTTCTTATCATGGAGTTTGCTGTTTGGGTGGAGCACCAGCCCTGGTGTGTGTAGAGCTATCTATTTAAAACTCAGGATCTCATCCTGAGTGGGGAAAATGCACTGAAACTCATGTACCAGTAAAAACCTTGAAATCCATGCACTGGTAAAGGTCAGGAAGAGTTTTTTATCTGCAATCTTCCAATCCCTTTACCTCCACTCCAGTGTCCTGCCTCCTAAGCTCACACAGCTTCCAGGAATACTCCTTTGGGGTATTTCAGTTCTGCTCTCATGTCCTTTCAGTTGCGCCTAACACACTCCAAGTTTTGCCTGTCTTTGTCAACAACAGAGTGATAGTTCATCAAGGACTATGCCCCGTTTTTTTTTTTCTTTTGAACTGAGAGTTGTACAGCATCTTCATATTCCTTTCTTTCTGCAACCTTACTGATTGTTTTAGGCCTCACATTTACCCCAAATACCCAAACTTCATCTTTTGGAGTAACTTAACTCAGCATGTCCATTCCCAAGAAAGCTGAGAGGCACTGAAGAACTGTGGAGAGAGAGAGCACATGAAGAACAGAAAGAGGGAGACACCCCCTCTGTGCACACAGTCACCTATAGCCTTCATTATGGTGGTGACGTGCCTCCATGGACACTGCTTCACAGACAGTAAGATGGCTCCAGTATGAGCTGTGAGTCCACACATTGGCATTACTGTTATGCTGGGAGTCACCTGCTGCCACCCCAGGGCAGAATCTGGCCCTCTGGGCACTACTGGGAGTTTAGTGCTGGTGGGGTCAAATCAGTGCTGTCTCGAATCATTGTCCATGAAAAGGGAACAAAACCTGTTTTCACTGTTTCATCTGTCCCAGAGAGCAGCAACATTTCTGAAAGCTGACATATAGTTAGCTCAGCAAAGCATAAAGGCCCCACTCTGGCTTATATTTTTCTTCCTATCAATGACTTTTTCTATGGCTGGCGCAATGCTGTAATAATAGTCTCTCACTGTTCTCTCTGTGAACAATAGATATGACCTTTTACCATAAATTGATGTTGCCAGCCTTCCTCAAAAAGGTTGTGGCCTGTGGTGTGTTGTGGGTGAAGCCACTTGGTGGGGCAGCCTGTCTGTACAGGCTGGCAAAAAGGCCAGAGCAGGTCTCCTGTGCCCTGCACCCAATCTCAGGCTGAGACCACCTGATTTCACCAGCAACACAGCCTGAAAGAACAAAAAGAACAAAAACATCTTGTGTCCTGAGTAATGACATCAGATAAAACAGCTCTGTACATTGGTGGAACAACATGTTCAAGATCTGGCATCTTTATGATTCTGCCACAGACTTCATGTGCTTTCCTGAAAAAATTGATCCATTGTGTCATGCTTGAGTTTCCACCTCTGTTCAATAGGGAGTCATTATAAGGACCTCCTAAAAGCTGAGAATTATTTCAGTTAAATCAAGGGAATGGTGCTGCTGACAATCTTCAAGAACTGGTAACATTTCACAGAATCATAAAATCTTGGAATGTTAAGGGGCTGGAATGGACCTTAAATATCATTTAGTCCTTTTAGTGCCATGGGCAGGGACACCTCTCACTAGACCAGGTTGCTCAAGGCCTTATCCAACCTGGCTTTGAACAATGCCGAGTTGGGGCATCCATGACCTCTCTGGGCAACCTGTTCCAGTGCCTCACCACCTTCACAGTAAAGAATTTCTTCCCAGTATCTAACCTGCATTTCTCCTCTTTCGATTTGTACCCATTACTCCTTGCCCTGTCACTACAGTTCCTGATGAAGAGTCCCTGTCCAGGTTTCCTGTAGGACCCCTCTGATACTGGAAGGCTGCTATGAGGTCTTCACACAGCCTTCTCTTCTCCAGGATGAACAGACCTAACTTCCTCAGTCTGTTCTCATAGGGAAGGGGCTACAGTCCTCTTATCGACTTCCTGACCTGTCAGTGGACTTGCTCCAACAGTTCCATGTCCTTATGCTGAGGACCCCAGAGCTGGATGCAGTGTTCCAGGGGGGGTCTCACCAGAGCAGAGCAGAGGGGCAGAATCCTCTCCCCTGCCCTGCTGCCCACGCTGCTTTGGATGCAGCCCAGGACCCCATGGCCTTTCTGGGCTGTGAGTGCACCTGGCTGGGTCTTGCTGGGTTTTTCATCCACCACCACCCCCAAGTCCTTCTCCTCAGGGCTGCTGTCAATCAGTTCTCCACCCAGTCTGTAGATGTGTCTAGGACTGACCTGGCCTAGGTGCAGGACCTTGCACCTCACTTTCACAGAACCACAGAATCACAGAATGGGCAAGGTTGGAAACAACCACAGTCACCTGTTAAGCAGAGTCTCCCTGGAACACTTGGCACAGGATCTCACCCAGATGGTTCTTAAATATCTCCAGTAAGGGAAACTCCACCACCTCTCTGGCCAACCTGTTCCAATGCATGGTCATGCACACAGTAAAGAAGTTCTTCCTCATGTTCCAGTGGAACATCCTGTGCATCAGTTTCTGTCATTGTCTCTTGTCCTACTGCTGGGCACCACCGAGAAGAGCCTGGATTCATCCTCTGACACCCTTCCTTCAGATACTCACAGAAGCTGATGATGTCCCCTCTCAGTTGTCCCATCTCTAGACTGAACAGGCCCAGCTCCCTCAGCCTTGCCTCACAAATGAGGCACTCCTCTCACCCCATCATCTTCATTGCTTCTACTGACCCTGCTCCAGGAGCTCCATGTGTCTCTTGTACTGAGGAGCCCAGACCTGGACACAGCACTCCAGATGTGCCTCACCAGGGCTGAGTAGAGGGTCAGGATCACCTCCCTCAACCTGCTGGCAATGCTCTTCCTACTGCACCCCAGGATACCACTGACCTTCTTGGCCACAGGGCACGCTTCTGGCTTATGGACAGCTTGTTGTCCATCAGGATTTCCAGGTCCTTCTGTGCAGAGCTACTATTTCTTGGAGGTGAACACTGTCATTTCCTTGCTGATTACCAGAAGGCATCTATGAATGTTAGAGTAAATAGTAATTAATTGACCATATAAAACCACAGATGACTGAAGAAGCTGACTCATATCCCACCTTTTTGTTTAAACTTGCTGTAAATTCTTCACATTTTTGATTGGTAAGAACAAAGATAAACTGCTTTAAATGTAACCACAACCTGTAAACATTACATGCAATGTCTGAAGCATGGGTTGGATTTTCTTTTGGGTGAGTGGGTGCAGCTTCAGCTGAGAGGTTGGATCAGCAGTTTCCAGGCCATGAGCATTTCCTCCCTGAAAAAGAAAAAAACTCGAGGGTTTTTGCAGAATGAGGAAGAGTGAAACAGCTGTCTTACACACAAAGGTGTGTACTGACAAACTGAAAGAAATGGAAACGCAAGGGGGAATTTTGCTGGAAGAATATTTAGGCTCTCAGAGAACATAGGAGAAATGAGAGGTTTTTTATTGTCATCTCCAGCCCAAAATGCAGATAATTAAAGGTTTTGAAAATATCCTCCTAAACAGGGAGGATATTTATTGACAATAAACACATGGGAGTGAGAAAGCTCCTCCCTCTTGAGCAAATTTTGCATTTGTACAGAGCTACATTGGAACCACAGGAGACTGAACACTACTCCCCAGACATTTCAGACACCAAAAGCTGCTGAATGTTGATACTTCTATCTTTTGTCAGACTGCTCATTGCATCCACCCCATCCAGATCCTCCGGCAACTTAGGCTGCAGAGTGTGAGGTCAGCCTGGGTGCTAGGGCACTCTGTGCTCCAAGGGAAGTCACAGCACAGTTTCTTTCTCTTCATCACATTACAGCCTGCCAAAGCCATTAGCTTACCTGAGAAACTACAGTAAGTTCAGAAAAGTGACTTTCCAAAACTAGGCCTGCCTTCTCCAGTTGTTCACAGAGAACAGCACTTGCATTTGATTGCTTTGCTGATCCTTAACTATTTTGATTTTTATTACAACTCTTTCTAGTTAATTATTCCCTCCAAACTAGTCCAGCTTATCCTCTCGCTCTCAGCACTTTACTCAGCATAGCTCTCTCATTACTTACTCATTTTTGCCAGAACACTGGGATCTGTATCAATGTGACTTATTTTCTTGAGGTATCCCTGACCATCAGACACTTCATCAGATTCTTTAATATCTTTTGCATCCTGTTGCTGTACACAAGTCATGCACCTGCTGGACCATCTGCTGTTGCAGACTGCAATTCAACCCACGCACACAAGAGATTTCTTTATCCATTACTTTGCACTTTGTTAAATGGTAACTGTCTGTACAGTGAGGCTCTAGTAAGGTTTTTCAGAGGGTGCTTGAAAAACACAGGCTAAACCTGATTTTTTTCCTGCCATTAACTTGAGAGAACTCCAGTTGTGCCTCCAGAAGTTGAAAGGAGCACTTGGGGAAGCCTGCAAGGCAGTGTGGCATGCTGAGTGCTGCTCATCCTGCAGCCAGGGAAAGAGAGAACAGTGGCACTAGACAGCCTAGAGTTTCAGGACTCTTGCACAGAGTGCAGAACTGCTTTTATTCCTTTCCTGCCAATTTTCTTTTGTTCCCTGCCTTCATCTCGTGTTCTATTTTTTGTTCATATTTCTGGAATGGCACAAAAAAGCTGTGCTGTAACTACCTGATATTTGCATGAATTTTTGGGTTGCCATTATTTTTTTCTCTCCTTCTCTTTGTCCCTCACAAGTCAGCCTACTGAAAAGTTGTTTTGGAGGTTTCTCAGGCAATTCAGATAAATACCCAGCTTTCCATCAAGCTCCCAAACCCTTGAATTTGCAATACTCAAGATTTTCTTTTCCAATTCCCTCGCAGTACAGGCTGAGAGTAGAATGACTCCAATTTGTTTTGTTGCTTGCCATGATCCTGCAACACTGAGAACTAAACAGCTGAGTTTGGTGTTTGAAAGTCAATTGTCTTTAAGTTCTTTACCCTGTATTCAGTCTCTGTGATGTGACAATAATTTCATTTTTACATACATGTTACTTTGCTGCCTGATAACAGTATATTGACAATATTGATAGTGGGAGAATAGCAGTATATTGACAATATTGAAAGAGAAGTCTTCTGTTATTTTTTGTAGCTTGAGGGAAGAAAACTGCAGGTATTGTTTTGGTAAATCTTAATCTCCTGCATTGGAAGTGTGCATTCCCCAGGTATAATTTTCTTGTATGACTTACTTGCTCAGTCTCTCAAAGTCCTTTGGAGTTGGTTGTTTGGGTCAGTGTCCCTGGGCAACTGATCCCTTGTGAAGAAACCTGACCAAAATGTCTTCTCTTAGTTTTCTCTGTGCAATATATTGCTATCACTAGTGCTCAGTGGGAACACATCAGTTACTGGCACAACCCAGAATATTTCATGGCAATAGCTTCCACTGACAGATTTTTATCAAATCATCAGGATTTGGTCAATAGTATTCTCTTTGCTTTTGCTGTAGAATCTTTTTCTCTGGAGAGACCACACAGTTAAAGTGGCAAATTTAATGAATGCTAATAGAAGGCTGACCACCATTTACCTGCAGAATGAAATCTTACAGAAGACAGGAGAGTTAATACCCCTTTACAGAGAATAGAGGTCAGTATGGAGTGGAAACAGTAGCTGTTGTCTGTCCTACTACTAGGTTCAGACCTTGGTTTTGATTATAAATGTTACCTTCTCATCTCCAGATATACACTTGGAGAAATTGGTTACTAGTCCCACAGCTGAGGTGGTGACTCCAGATTACCAAATTCTCTGTGGCAGCTGTGGTGAATAGTTCAGGACCAAACTACAGAATTAAGTGTGTTTGCATAATAAGCCCACATAGAGCTACACATAGCAATCAAATTAACAAATACCACTTTCATATGCTCCCCTATTACAAACATATTTGCAGTCTTTCTGTGGGTTAATCATGAACAGGCAAAGGTCTGAGCTTGTGGAATAGCACATTCATTGTCAATTGTAACTCATGAGTAAACTTGCAGGAGGAATTGTCATTAAAATACTTCCTTTCTCTGCTTGGTGAGGTGCTCCCACAATCTTCAGTGCTTTACTAGCAAGCTGTATAGGATCAGTACATTTAGGGTAATAGGATTCCTGTCTTGGCTGGGTTTTGAATGTTTTATGAGTCAATTAAAACCACTTGAAAGAATTTAGTGACAGAGGCACCACACATTTTATTCCCTGACAACTATGTTCTGCATTGTTTTCATAGGGGTAGGATTAATGAAGGTTTTAAAAAACTTTGCCCCAAAAGGAAGTACCCAAATTCCAGTTATTTGTGTTTTTAAGCACTGAAACTTGGCAGTACAGTGTGTAGAAATTTTTCAATGATCCAAAATAACCCTAAATATATATGTAGTTAGGTCTTCAAGCATGCTAAAGTATTGTGTTTACTGGGATTTGTGTGGCCCCACAGCACCTTATGAGTTTTATTTTGTTTGTGTGTGTGTGTGTGTATGACCCAAGGATCTGGAAAGAGTTCTGTCTAAAGAATATTTTGGTAAAGTTTTATCCACAGAGGAAATCACACCAGTGTGATTACATCAGAACACTTAAAACTGCTGAGAATCTCCTGCCTGACTCCATATTCAGACTTCCTTTAGAAAGGGAAGAATTAGTCAGCAAACAGAAAACTATTTGTTATCTATATATTTTAAATTAGTGATCAACTGGAAGTAGCCATGATGTGTTAGGGACAAATTTTCAGGCATGAAAATCACTATTTCCATGGACTTCAAAGGAGCCATACAAATTTTGAAACCCCAGGAGTCTGACCTCTGGATTTTTCTTCAACTTTCACATTATATTCACTACCTTCCTTACCACATCTTTTGCCAAACAAAGTTATATTTAGCCTTTTGTCTGATATTTTATGGTGAATTCAATTTTCCTACCACCACTATTCAACCCAATTACTGTCATTCATGAGTTTGCAACGCCATTAAAAAAAGCCAAATCAAAACTTTTTAAAATATAGTTTTAATTCCCCCTTGGCCAACTTCTATTAGGTGTATAGCTTGGGAATTTCTGATGCCCCAAAATTAGGAACTAGGAGACAGTGACAATGAGAATCCAGTCACCTTAACTGTGACAGAAGGGTAAGGCAACAGGACTTCACACTATGTCTCTGCATTTGTGGAAGAACTGGAAACTAATTAGTCTGGGAAGAAATAACAAGTTCCTATATGAACTCTAAGCCAGCACTCACTAAAGTCACTACTTTCTTTTAAAAATATAATGAAGGCTCATAGTGACCTGAAATGTTAGGCACTTGTTTAATTGAATGGAAAGTTAAAGAATACTGAACTGGTCATATTGGCTCAAACTAAAGTCCCATCCAGCTTAATATCCATTTTCTAATACTGGCCAGGAGCAGGCTCCTAAAGGAGATTACAAGAACTAGGCATGTAGAGAGCAATTTTCTGGATTTGTACCTCCAGCTCCTGTATTTCAACCAGGTACTATGTTCTTAGGATAGCTACTGAACCCCCCAGATGTATTTGGGGTACATTCCTCCCTCTTCCCACTCCTCTCCACCTCATCTTCCCTGCCTGCTATGGTTGGCAGTGTTCAAAACAGACAAATACACATTTTTTAGTCTGGCCTGTCTGCAGGTAAACCCCACCCTCACCCTACCCACCAGTGCACTGTGTTAAACACAATTTCAAAACATTATTTTTTGAGGCTTGAAATAACTGGATTTCCCTGGGCTTTAATTTACCACTTGACTAGTTTCCTATTTAAACTTTCACTTCAATCCTTATTTCACAGCATGAAATGATACCCCTGCACACTATATTTCTCTTTTTGAGGCAAGCCTACCAAAATTATCTTTTGCTTGGATGTGATGGGAAATGCATGCAACTTTCTGAAACAATTCAGTGAAAACAACATATTGCTCATAGAAAATTCTCAGTAAAGGTTGCAGCTGAGAAACTTTGATAGGAAGAATGGCATATCAGACACACTTTACCCAAAGTTCTACTTATTTAGAAAGGAAAAGGCATGAAAACTTTCTGAAAGAACAATTTTTCCCAAACCCCATTTGCGAAAGGTACCTAAGTGTGTGTCTGGCTTTAAGCAAAGGAATTGTTATAGAAATACTCCTGTGCTTGATATAATGCCTGCTAAACCATGGATTTAACCAGGCACACTGCAATTCATCACACCAATTTTTGCAGCCTGAGCTAAACAGTCAAGACTTGCTAGCTATCGATATATATTTCTTACATAGATAAGACACAGCAGGGAATCTTACCACTGGTTCAGGCTTTGATTAGACACATCTTAATTTTCTCGCTGGATGAAAAACCTTAAAACAAAGCTGCAGTGACTGTACATCCTCCCTAACACTCTATTTTTGCTTGGGATTTAAATAAGAAGAGTTATGGGGAAAACAAAGCCCACACAGGGAGCTCTCTCCCCACAAGCAATATATTTTTGTTTACAGCTGCTCATCTAACTGACTTTCATGAGGAGCAAAAGCTCCAGTTGAATCAGGGAAGTTCTGTAGTAGCTCTGAACATGTGTGTGAGTAGGTATGTACATAGGGGAAGTCTCATCCTTCATTTTGTATATTAATGATGGAAAGGATCCAAACAATTTCTGCATTTGACTGCAAGACTTGTAGCTAAGCTCTCAGTGAAATCCATACAAAAATGTATATCTGCATGTGTGGTCTGTGGTGCTAGACTTGTTGGTATGTTTGAAAAAGAGAATATCCTCAGTCAGTCTAGTTAGAGTTGCCCCACCACGTACTGGAACAGAGGCAAAGACAGAAAGCATGGTAGTGGTCTGAGAGCTTATGTGAAAGATGTGAGCTTTATGTGAAAATGTGTTTCAATTTCAGTTCCTGCTCTCCGAAGTATTTCACCGGTCCAGAATTTCTGGCAAAGCTGCCTAAGAGCCTGACTGTCTCCTGAGAGATGAGAGGTGTGCACTTGCATATCTTCAGGCACATGAAGAAACTGAGCTCAGGTTTCTTATTTTTGGGGAGAGGACATTTTCCACCACTGGTCTGTAAGCACAGGCAGGAGGGATGCAGTCCTGTTGCAATCCTTTTCAAATAGTATCTTCTCTTTCTCTGGTGTTTTTGTTTCACTTTGGGGCTGTGAAGGCACCTCCGTGCAGCATGGAGTTGAAAGCCTCCAAAGCTTCAGTGAGAAATCCTGTTTTATTGTTAACACTTTGTTCGTTTCTTCCTTAGCAGACAGGGCAGCTGTGATTCCCACCATCAGACACTGAACACTCCTTAGGTGATGAACGTGAAGCCTGTGTGTCTGACTCAGGATATTGTGTTGATGATCAGATTATGATGAGTTTGGAGCTCCAAGGCTGAGAGCTGCTTGGTCTAAATACCCTCTAAGTCCTGTTCTCCATCGGTAAAGAAAGAAGCTAGCAGCTTTGCCACACAGCCACAGGGGTGTTTTGAAGATGAGGTATCTTGGAGATTGCATACCACTGAGATAATCTTATGGAGAAGGCTGTAAACACCTTGGATGGCAGTGTGGGTAGAACATGCTCCAAAGTGCTTGTGCTGGACTGATTGATTCCAAAAGGAAGTTGTTTTCTTCACAGAGCCTGTGGAGCGCAGGCAGCACAAAGTGGAGCCCTTGGAGACCCCTCAGACTAGCCAGCTGATTTCATCAAGGACACTGGGATAATAACACACCTTGGTAAATTGCACCCTGCCAGGAGCATAAATTTTGCTCCCGCAATATGGCAGGGATGCAGGCTGGTGCCAGTGCTCACTCAGTACAGGCCAGTGGTTGCAGCAGACAGGGCTTTCAGGGAATGACAGAAGCCAGAACTCTACTGTCCTCATGGTGCTAAGACCACACAAGGCATGACTGTGTGACATGATGGCCCAGAGATAGAAACAGCATTACCAAACCCACTTGGCAGAGCACAGTTTGAGATTGCTGATCATGAGAGTGAAGGCTTGGAAGGGGCTGGGATCAACATCCATTCTGAGATGTGTCTCCACAGAGATAAGGGTGCTGATTGTGATGGGGCACAAATTAACCGTGGATTTATGCACAGAGTGTGCCAGTCTAATTTGGAAGACCTGTTGGTTCCTCATGAGTGCACCAGGACAATGGGGATTATCATGCTTGGCCACTAAACTCTTGCCCACAGAGACAAAAATCAGTCTGGGTTCAAAACAGCTATGCATTTAATGTTAAATTGTTAAACCACATTAAATCTCTGTTTCAGCATTTTTAATCAAAGGTGCTTTTAATGTGATTAGACTTCTTTACCTTATCAAGTGAATTGATCTGAACCTAATTTCATATTTTTTTAGTCTTGAATTAGAATAGCCACACAGAAATGGAATGAAATTTTAGTACACATTTTAAAAATTAATTTGGATTCACTTCCATGAGAGCAAAATGTCTGGACTGAACATGAGTCAGTGGAGTCACATCAATGAAGTGAGAGAGCTGTCAATCTTCAGAGCAGTCCTCACTGCCAGTGCTGGAGTAGTTTGGATTCAAACAGGGGCAGCCAAATTATTCCTGTTGATAGATTTTAACATTCCATGCCTTTTTGCTTAGTTATTTTCAGAGGCTGTAACCTGGGTTATAACTAATGATGTTTTTCACGTGTGTAGTAGTCTGTAGAGACATTCAGCCCACACCAAACAGCATCAATGTCTTGCACATTAATGGTCTTGCATTGTGTGTGTGTGTGTATATGTGTATATATTTATATATATTTTTATATATTTATAGTTGTGACTGGGTGATGTAAAAAGTTCTGAAAAATTAAATGTTAAAGTACCCATCTATCTTGTTGTGAAAGTTTCCTGAAGTTTCACAAACTGATTCTTTTAAAATTGTTGGCAAATCGGAGGCCATCAGGTCTTGTTTTATAGCAACATATATACAGATACATGTACAAACAACTCCGAAATGTGCTGTTTCCTGAAAAGAGACGTTAATGGGACGTCATCACCTGTCACAATTGCGGCTGTTGCCAAAGATGTTGCCTTGACCTTTAAACCACTGTTAGGATACTTCTGTGTAATCAAGATTTGCATCTTCAAAATGTCAGTAGAACAAAAGGTACTGTTGTCCTCACTCAGCTGAGTTGATGTCAAAGATCTGGTGCTTAGCTGCTGACAAAATTTCAAGTCAAATTTAAGGTAAGACTGTGTCTTATTCACAATTATATTTCTAATACATAGTTCCCATTCATTCTGCTTAGGATGATGTTTCTTACTCTTTTCTTGCTACCGGTGGAGGGCAACAGGCAGTTTTGAAGTTTATGTAGATTTTCTTCCACTTGTCTGCATGGGTTTTAAGGAGCATAAAATGAAGAAAAAGAAAATGGCAGTCCCCAGTTTAAGGGGAGAAAGAGAACAGGGTGAAACCATGAACTTAATTATTAATTCAAAAACTGATTTTGTTAAATGAGTACATTTTCAGTACAGAAAAAAAATAGTCTTGGGCCATTTTTTGCTCTCTTGGTAAGGCAGTGCAATTTCAAAGTATCTGTAATTAGGCCCCTTTTGTATGGCCAGTGTATTTGTAAAAATGAACTTAGAAGCAAAAGAAAACCAGATTGTTGAAATTATATTCAGCTGTTTGTTACTCTGGAGCACTATCTTTGTTTATTTATTTTATTTATTTTTTATTATTTACTTATTAATTTTTGTTGACTCATCTGTCTCTTCTAGCTTGCATTACATGTTGCAGAGATGGCAAAGTGAAAAGGTAGAGTTAGCAGCACTCTGTGTTCACTTCACATGATGTAAGTAAGTTCATAAAGTACAGAGGTCCAGAAGAGCCAGACTACCAACTATGAGCCTGGGCATAGGCAGAGCTTAGTTTTTGAACTGAAGAAGCTGACATGGAAATAGCAAAGAGATGAATGAGTAAAAGCTATATACATAGTCTCTACCTGTGTATTAGTGACAAGTAGGCAGCACTCCTTTTTACCTGTCCTATGATGAACTGATGTACATGAAAGTTTGACTGCTGTTCTGCAAGTAACTGTGCAATTTTTATAAGATTGTGCAACATGTCTGAGCTACTTCACTCAGTGTTCCCACTCCACTGAAATTATGTAAATGGTCCCATCTCTCTAGTTCAAGAAGTCCAAAGTGGCCCTTTGCTGCAGGAACATAAAAAGTATGTCAAGATCAGTAGATTGGACTGTGCTGTATCAGCTCAGAAGATTGTTGTACACCGGGCATTTTCTGACCAAACTCTGACAAGCCAGCTCTTTACCACAGTTCTGCAAATGTGGGGGTAAAATGGCTGGGTTAACATGGCATTAAATCAGCTGCTACCTACTCTGCTGAAGTATCTCACAGATGGCAACAGCAGAGGAGAGGCAGACTTACGTGCCATAAGCAATACCACCTTCTTTGGCATTGGTGTATATGGAAGTAAATCACACCCTTCAGCTGTGGATCTATGACACATTGTATAAAATGAATTATCATCTTTCTTCTCGGAATAATAGGCTTATTTCCGGAACAGATTTCTGGATGTTTTTCTGAGAAATTTCCCACTTCTAACAGACAAGGTGCAGGAATTCATCTGGAGTTTCATTTTTAGGCTGTCATTTTGAATGTATTCTTGGGCTGCTGGGGTCTTTCCACAGTATCTCACCCTCAAAAACAGGGTCTTTAATGGGGGTGCACCCTGTGTCTTGCTCATGATGCCCCAGTGCTGATAACTCCCTGGAATGATGGTTTAATACTGAACATAGCCTGAAGATAAAGCTTAAGTAGTTAGATTGTGCAGAGTACAGAAGACCAGGTTATATAGAGATTATTTTAAAGTACAATTTGTTAGCCAACAGAATCCCTTACGCTTTGCTGAAGTAGGCTCCCTCCTTGCTAAGTAGTGACCCCTTAAGGAAAAACCGAGCTACTGCCGCCAGCACTATCTCCCCATCTCCAGCTGTTCTTCCGTGAGGCTTGCTTTTTCTCCCCGCCCTGCCTGGGGCTTATCCCCTTAACTTCGGTTCAGCGCATTTGAGAAAGGATGCCGTAACGCTGTCTGTCAAGAAACGCAAAATGTGGCTCAAAGGAATCTGTAACTTTTTGTGTCAAGAATTGTATCAGTGTCTTCTCCCTTCCTCCCCTTCCCATCTTGATTTGATTTTTCACTAAAGTTGTATCACCAGGCCACTTAGGAAGTATATTTTTTTGCCTTGATGTTTTGCAGTTGATGTTGTTCGCTGTTCTTCTTTTACCATACAGAGAAGACTTAGACCAACAATGGGCTTTTTTTTCTGTTTATTTCAAAGTCCAAGTGCTGAAGAACCAAAATGCTGGCTTGCCACTGCTTCTTCAAAAGCTTCTTGCTCCAGGAGAGCATGTTGAAAAAACTGAGCCCAAAAATTTCAGCCAAGAAGATGAGGAACTCAATATATGTTGAGTTTTCACTGTTTTGTCTTTTTTAGGCCTGATTTGGGAAATTTTTTTTAATGTCTTCAGTCCAAGAATGCTGAAAAACAATTCTAAAGCTTCTTTTGTGCATGATGGTCATTTTTTGATGTATAAAGGACATGCAAAAGTCCCCCCAAGAGAAGGAGAAATCACTAAGAACTGTGAAGTAGCAAACCTAGTTTTAGATTCTGATTCCATCTGCTTTTCCACATTTCATGACTTTTCCAGGAAAAACCTTGCATTGTGAGACTTCAAGTAGTTTGTATAGATCTTTTCTATAACTTCTGAGTATTGTGTTTTCCACCCAATGGTGTAAGTGAGAGTCCTACAGGTAACAGTTATTTCTACCATCAGGGACTATGGCTCAGGTTAGCTGAGCAATTATATACAGATTCCTGAAGTTTTCCAGCTGATGGTGGAGTTCAGTTTGGTGCATTTGCACTGCTACCGGTTACTTCACAGCTGTCTTGGGTATCGCTGTATTGGGGGCAGTTTCGTCTGTGGACTGCAGCTGGTTGTGAGAACTGGTGGTTCTGGGACCAGCCCCTTGACGAGATACCAAAGTAGAAACGGACCCACAGTGAGAACAGTGTGGGACAGGACCTCCTTGCAAGACACCAGGTGCGGGAGGGCACGCTAATCTTGCAAACCCTCCGTCCCCTGAACATCCCCCGCCGCCGCGGGGGAGGCGGCACTGCCGGTAACCTCGCAGGTTAGGCGGAAGCCTCAGCTTAAGCAGGTGCCTAAGTGGCAGCATGTCAGCACCCTGATGAATACCGCCCCCGCCTCTGGCTTTCTCCGACCCTGCGCCGGGCGGCCCGGAGCCTGCCCGCCCGCAGAGCCACCCGCGCCCGCAGCGCGCCCCGGGCAGCGCCGGCCGGCGGGGCGGCTCCAGGCTGCAACACCGCCCCGTCCTGCCCTGCCCGGCCCCTGCCCGCCCCGCCCCGCCGGGGCCGCGGTGCCTGCGCCCTCCCCGGGGCTGGGGCCGGGGCAAGGGGCCGGGGCCGCCCGGCACCCTGGGGCCGTGCAGGCTCCTCCCGAGAGCAAGAGAGGGGTGCCCGGGGCGGGCGCTGGTGAGGCGTGTGCCGAGGGGGTGTGGTTTTGGGCTGGAGTTTATTAGTAGTAGTAAAGAAAGGAAAGCGGGGGAAAGAAAAAAAAAAAAAAAAGGGGGTGGAGAAGGAGGGAGGGGGGTGAAGGGAAAAAAAAAAAAAGGCCCGAAGAGGAGTTTCCAAAAACTTCCAAGGAACTCGCGGCTGCAAGTCCCAGGCGGCAGGCAAGAGCGATGCTGGAGCCTCGAGCGCTCCGGGAGCCGACAGCGGCGGCGGTGGCGGCAGAGGGGGTGACCGCGGGGATGGCGGCGGCAGCGGGGAGCGCGGTGCCGGCCGGAGCCGGGATGGCCGAGAAGAAAAAAGCTGGCAACGGCAGGAAGGGCAGGAAAGGCAAGGGGCCCGGCAAGAAGCCAGCTCCGCCGGAGGAGGGCGAGGCGCCCGGCTCCACCACAGGTAAGCCCATCGGCAGGTGCGGGGGCCACCCCGCGCGGACCCTCCGCGGCCGCGGGTCCGCACGCAGCGGGCACATCCCCGACGCCCGCCGCCGCCTGCCCGGCCCGGCGGAACCTCCGCGCCCCGCGGCGGCTGCTCGCCGAGCTCCCGGAGCGGCGGAGGCGGCGGCGCTGCCGGGAGCTCCTCGGCTGTCCGACCATGGTTCGGTCTGCTGCCCTATTTCCCTCCCGCTGGCCCCGAAATCCTGAGAGGCTCTCGGTCAGCTGTTGCTTTCTTCATATTTCCCCCCCCCCCTCCATTTTTTGGAGGGCGTGAGACTATCTCTCCTATTACAAAACACATTTTCTGTCCCTTCCTTTCCCCAGAAATCACTTAGCGTAGTTGAACAGATGACCAACTTTCATATGGGGTATTTTGTCTAAACTTGCAGCTATTTACTCAGGGATGATCAGAGAGGACATTTCGCTCACTAAGCAGCACGTGTTGTTGCTCTTATGCCTCCTCAGTATTAAGTACAAGAATTCATGGCGGTGATACCCTTGTCCTCCGTAGGTGTCCAGAAGCAGGACCCAAAGGGAGGGCCAGAGCTGAGCGTGCTGCCCCACTCGCCATAGTTACTTATCCCTGTCACCCAAATGCCCCAGCCAGGATCAAGGTTCCTAGTGCAGTGCAAACACGTATGAGTGCATGATGCTTTTCCTAGAGCCCTTGCTGTGTTATGCCACCTAGTTTATCAGAAAACCTAGCAGTGTCTATGGATACCCTTAGCTTTTTGCAGCAGCAATGTGTAGCTGCAGTTACTGTTCACCAATTTCTTTGAATTCTTTAGGGTCTTGTGAGAAATTGTTTTAAAAGAAGCATGAGAAAAGCAGTCAATTGCTTGTGGTTAGGTTTTGGGTTTTTTGGTTGGTTGGGGTTTTTTTCCCCCCTTTGTGTTGTGTTCCTCTCCAAACAGCCACATTAACATAAAGCCCAGTAGGGTAAAACTTTCTAAATATACCTACATTAACTTTGCTTAGTGCATCATGGCCAACACAGTGCTGCTCTAGACTTCAGTCATCAGCCCTCAGGGATGATGTTTGTGATTCAGCAGCAGCAGATATCCCTTTGGGCTACTAATCTTTACAAACTAGCACTGCCCAATGCACCCTCTCTGTGTTAGGAGACACAGCTCACTCAGCTTCTGCTCAGCAGTGGCTGTAAACAAGTTTCAGGTACAGCAGGGGAGGTTTCCCTTGTTATGCCAAGATAGAGACTAGCACTTCTTTTGATCTTCTTTTTCTCTTTCACTGGATTTTTATAATGATGTTACACTATGCAAGCCTTGTAAGCATCTCCTCCTAAAACTAACCATCTTTGGCATTAAAACATTAAAACCTCTGGCAAACTTATCGGCCACAGCTGCGCTGTCTGAAGTGTTTGGGGAGTTATTTGTTTGTTTTTGTGGCTGACAGAAAACAGGAAGACAGTGACAAGTGGGACAATTTGTGATAGGAAATATCTGCCAAGGAGGCACATTTTCTCACTGTGCACCTCAGAGTTCTATAGCATCCCATCCCATTCATGTAGGAGAGCTTTCTGTGTCCTGTTGTGCAGTTTTCCTTTTCCAGTGGAGCAGGTTGCTGAGGGAGTAGTGAAAGGAGCTCGGAACCAGAGGGCATTTTTTTGAGTAATCCAACCAAGTCAATGTCTAAACTAGGCAGAGAGTGTTGGGAAGATGGTCTTCTTTCTCTGTAGAAGTGAGCTAGAATAACCGAAAAATCCATGCAGGTAAATAGCACCTAAAGTTTGGGTATCTAAGTGTGGTTGATTCTCACTTCTGGTGGTTGGATTATGTCTGCCATGGTGTGTGTTTCACCTGAAAATCTGAAGGGTAGCAAATGTAGGTTGAGGTTCATCAAGGCAGAATTCAGATCATGCCAGCTCCTAAGGCTTTGCTAAAACTCCAGAAGGCTAAATCTCTACTAAGCCAAAATATGCCAGTGTTTAAACCAGAAATAATCCAGTTTTCTGGCAAGTGCTTACCTCAGGTCTGCAGAGCACCAGTATGTTTTTATAGGTATGAAAGAGTACCGCCTTCATCCATACCTGACATTACTAGTCAAAAGTTTCCTGTGTGGGCAAGAACTGAACATTCTTCTATCTTATGTAATAAAAATCCCATTCCTTCCAAGATGAGTGTATGTGGCAGGATAGTTCACATGTGTAGCTAATCCATGTAGGCTGTCTAATGGGAAAATGAAATACAGCATAACGCATCACTATAAATTTGACTCAGAATCAGATAATGTCACACTGGAAATGTAACATAGATTTTATCTAATCTGTTACTTAAGGGTATTATCTGGTTTGAGGAGCATTTAGAACTAGAACTGATACTTAGAAGAGAAAGAGCAGAAAGACTGGTTGATGTAAAATGTAGCAAGAGAGCAATTTTGCATTTCATGCCATGGGCTTTTATTCTTTCTGTTCAAGCATATTAGAGCTTGAATTAATTACTAGTCTACTCATGTTGATTAACAGTACTTACTGAGGACAGTATGAAGACCTTCTTCTGACTTTGACAGGAAAGGAAGACTTTCGACAGTTTTCCTTTTCACTAATACAGTTTTGCATCCATATCTGTTGTCATTTGCTGTGTTTAGGGTGTGCAGCCTGAGAGGTTATGAAGCAGTTTTGCTTTTAGTTACCTGCTTTCTTTAGTTGAATTATGTCAAGAATTGTAATTTCTCTGTTGCGTTCTTTTCTATGGGGAGTTTTCATCCACTTACGGTCTTTCTTGTGAAGAAGAGTGGCTTGCAGACTGTCCTCAGTTTTAAGCTCTGACACTAGCACAGAAGTCCTTAGGAGTGTTCAGGTTTTTGCTTAGTGCAGTTTTTTCTGACCATAGCTTCTTGCAACTTACTTTGCTTTTGGCTGGCAAAGTATATCATACACACGTCAGTCTTGGGTCTGGAAGCATGGGTAACTTTTCAGTTTTGTCGGTTGGGAAGAAAGGGCATGAGAAAATGTTTCATATTCTGTCACAACTTATCCAGAATCTCCAGAATTGCTACTGGAGAACAAAGTTAGTTATTGGGAAAAAAAAGAAGAAGGAGGTTTGGCCTTCTCTGCTCACCTGCACTGTGGTAACACAAAAAAATCTTCATGTTTTCCATTGCCCAGGTGAAGTCTGGGCTCTTTTAAGAAAGTTTGGGGAGGTCTATGTTGCTATGGTTTCTTTTTTGTTAAAATTATTTAGAACATTTACTCTCCATCGCTACAAGTGGTCTTGAATAAACTGATGCTGTCTGGCTTGTGTCAAGCCTAGAGGGATTATATCTTCCTTTAGCAGGGCACTCTGGACCATGATAAATACAAGGGATGGAAAACTGAAGAGAGAGTATTATAAGTGGACAGAAGCTTACAGCTTTTCTCCAAGTTATATCACTGAACTGCTATGCCAACTGAGTGTGCAGACAGGCTCAACAAATCTGCCAGCAGGGCTTCCTAGGGCATTGCCAGCACACAGAAAATACATCCAGCCTGGGCAGAGAAAGCCTATGCAGGAAAGCTGAGGCTGGGAATCAAGGTCTCCAGACTTGCCCCTCACAGAGGCACTGCTCCTGACTTAGGGTGCTGTTAGAGCAGGAGCACAACTACTTAGGCCCTTCAACCTGTGTCAGCCCAACCTTCTGCCTGCCCAGCCTTAGTGCTGGACTGCATAACATGGGGCTAGTGCAGTGAGAGTCAGCCCTGGAAAAATCCCTCTGTGGAAGCTGTGGGTTTGTCAGTAATGTGGGGTACCAGCATATCAGCTGCCCAGCCTCTTTGTCAAGTGTTTCCGGACATCTCAGGGAATGTGAGTTTTCAGGTGGTTCTGCTTAGCAGAGAAGACTAGGGCAAGGTTGCTGGGCTTGAAAGGACAAAGTGTGAGAAGATGTGGAGTACTTCTAAAGAAAACACCTTGATGTGTGCAAAGACTTGACAGTGCTGTGAACTCTGGCCTTGGGTTTTGTCAGCCACTCTCTAGTGGTAGGAAGAGCAAGGCTTCACAAGCATCTGGTGCCAAAACACCGAGAAGGAAGAGGGAAGGGCATCAAATG